>NC_035107.1:296475500-297075500 GCF_002204515.2 Aedes aegypti | reverse complement strand
TTTGACCTCATTTAATCTGAACACTTTTTAATCTGTACCCCGCTAATTTGCATGTCGTTCAGATTAAAAATGGTTCAAACCTGAGACGAGACTCGCGAAGACGGTCTTCTTTTTCTGTGATTGCTGAGTTTTTTTCTTATTCCACTTTGTGTTTATAACAATTATGCGCAAGCCGTTCAAACCTTCACATGAACCTCTCAGCAAAAAATGATTGAGTTTGCATCACATCGAATCATAAATAGCCGTTTGAGTGTAATTTCATGCCAGCAAACGTAGCAGACATTAGAAATAATTAATCTTCTGCTTAGCTTTATCAGCAACTTTGGAAAAAACTGCTCCGCTGACTGAGGTTTTTAATAACAATTTACTTTGAACACAATACTTTTCACTTTTTCAGCCATAAAAACGGTGGGCTGCATTTGACGTTTCGTGAGAGGGGAATCTGGGCTGCATATGACGTTGATATTTTTCCTCTTCGCGAGTCTCTCTCAGGTTCAAACGTCATTTAGCTCATGGAACGGAGTGAAGTGAGATGGAACACTGTGGAACGGAACGCAGAATCAAAACAAAACAGTGAAAGAGGTAACCAGAAACACGTTTCTAGGGTGACTAGATGTTCAAATTAAAAATGAACCCCGATGGTTTGCATGAGGTACCGTTCAAATTAACGGGGGTGCACGGTAGTAAAGCCAACAGAAGGAAACCAACAGCCATCGCCAACATTGTGGTTTCGAGGTTTTGAATAGGGCGATATTCAAAACTGAAAAGGCAATAGATCGGTGGTAGTAAAAGCGAAATCATGAAGCAAAGAGAGCACCGCGGAAGATGAACAAAACACAAAGAGACACTGTTGAGAAACCTCTCATGATTTTGTTCAGAATTTCTCAATAATTTGGATTGGTTCTGTTCTCAAAATATTTTTTCAATTACTGCAGAGATTTTGTCCAGAATCAAGTCTGTTGTTTGAGAATTCTGTTGAGCAAACTAACGCAACGTATGTCTAAATCCTTATAGATTTAGATTATTGTATGGTTTATATTCAGTCCAGAAATCTACAAAGATTCAGTTCGAAGCACCATAAAATTTTGTTTCAATATCTCTGAAACTGGTTTGAAAAGCTTACAACATCCTGATTGCAACTTGTTGAAACTTCAAGTTTAAAAATATCACGTGATTCAGATCTCAATTTATACTTTTTTTGTTATGTATAAGCTGCTCAATACCGGAAACTTTTTCAAAACAGATTATGGAAATCCCATTTCGAAAACATACTTGAAAATTTTAGAATAAAGTACAGAGCAGTAGAATGACTGTTAAATGTAAAACTTTATAGAAATAAATAGATTAAGATATTCAATGATTTCCATCGAAATCGATATCCAGTTAGAAAACCATAGTAAAAGTTAGTTTTTGTGAATCCCTCGATGGTCCCTTGGGTCGCATTCGCACTGGTTTTGTGTTCTGTAACTTGATACCTCCCTAACTGAATGGTCCCTTCAATATCGAGTTAAGGAGAGTTGACTGTATTAGAAAAATAATGGTAAGAAAATGTGTAATTTCTAATATTGGTTGCACTAATTTTCAAAATTTTACCATTTTGTCCCGCATTGAAGCCAAACATATCTGGTCACTTTAATTTATTTCCATACGTTTCGACAGTTCTCGACGAGTATACCCCATTAGGCATAAAGACGTTAGGCATAAGGACGTTCAATTACGCTGATGGAGGTGGGTGTGTGTCCTTAAGGTGTAAGAGCTCATAAAAAAGTGCAATATTAATAAAAAAACGTTAGGAGGAGGTGGATTGATTGGCTGCTATTAAATGACTTTTTTCGATGCTATGAAATGTGACCTTTGTCATTATTATCAATACAAGTATTTTTTTTAAGTATCAATTTAAAATTGCGATGTGCAATCATAGTGTTATTTGCTTCTAAAGATGTTTATTTTAATGAGTATATGACTTTTTTTTTTGTTATATATCTCTTACATAATTTCGTTAATTCTAAAGAAGGGAAATCTTCCATATATATATCAATACTTATAATGTTAAAGAGACAATAATCGAGAGGTAAGTCAAGAAATTATGTTATGATAGGTGACATTATCTTCAGCAATAATTTTCTGGTAGTATGCAAACTATTTTTTTTTCTATCTTTATTAACGAGATTTTTAGCCCTGGGCTAGTTCATCTCGGGAATGCCAACTATCTACTTGGCGTTACATTCCTACTTCGAGTCTGCTTATCAATTTAATGTAGTGAGAGCGGTTCCTTTGCTTCTTATGCAAACAATTTTCAATCAATTTATAGGAAATTGGTCGGGTTTTATAAATTAAAATTTGATCAAATATTTATTTTAGTTACAAAAGTCAAGTTCAAATTCAACATAGCACAGTATCCAGCATGAAACATGGCATACATTTAAGATCAAAACCGAAATTCCAAATTTTGTTGCATAGAGCTGCTACAACTTATCTGATTACCAAGTGTTCCTCATAATCAATCAACAACAAGTCGAAACGAAAATTTCGGATGGAAATATTTAAACCTACAATTAAAATAACTATTAGAACAACAAGAATACAAATAACAACATATTATTGGAAGAAGATGAATTCTTTAGCAGTCTTTTCCTCCAGCCATTAAATAAACCGTATAAGTATAAAGAAAAGCCTATGATTCAAAGAAGGGAAAATGTATGATGGAAATATTAAGAACAATAATGACATTAATGTCTCGAAAGAACAGCTTATTTATAGGAGAAAGGAAGTTTTCTGATTAAGACATTAGCAGCAATAATTCCAATAATTTTGTTGGCATTAAAACTATAAAGAACAGCCTTCAATTTAAAGAAGGGATAATCTCTGATGAAAAATGTACCAGTAATATGTGTAGAACCAAACCCAAAAGATGAGCAACAGGTCATGTACAGCTTCGTTCTTATTCTTGGCATTACTCCCCAGCGAATTTTTGTTCTAGGAGCACTTCCACAGCTATTAACCACAAGATTGCTTTGCCAAACTATCCATTTTGCTTTCTCATTTGTGGACGATAAACGATTATGCTTCATGGCCAAGAAAGTGAAGAAAACGAAAAGATCCTGGATCGGCTAGGAATTGAACAAAGATACCTTCAGCATGGCTTTGCTCTATGGTCGCAGAAGTTGCCAGAAAGCTAATGAAGGCCCTTTACAGCATTATAATGCTGATCGTTTAATCAAGTTTTGTCCTAGAAATTAACCTCAAAGGATTCAACACTATGAATTGACTGCAAGGCAATCGTATTTGAACGGACACGCTTTAGATCTTTAAAGCTTTTCACAATTATCAAAAAAGTCAGTACAGTTTTCCAGTGAACGATTTCTATTTTCATTTTGATAATTTTGCCTATCGTCCATTATGCCTAACGTCCATTATGCCAAACATCTATTATGCCAAACGTCCATTATGCCTATCGTACTTATGCCTAACGTATTTATGCCTAACGTCGTGCACCCGTTCTCGACTACCATTGTTCCATTAGGCTTTTCACTCTTCAATGAAACTTGAAAACAACGGTGCCAGTACCTGTAAACTTTGACAGGAACTGGCACCGTTGTTTTCAGATTTCCAGGAGGAGGGAAAGAGAGCGATTTTCTGATGTCGTCACCGTGCAATGGGCAATAGACTAATCTAGTTGCCTGCGTAGTAGTGCAATGTTGACAAAATTTTCTTTGTTTGCTGTGAGAACTGTCACAACATTGCTCTTGTTTGCCGTGAGAACGTAAATATAAACAGAATTGCTGCAAAACATTCACTTCACATTCACTTGTTTCCATGGTCACGTAAATAACATGGCACCTCTAAAATGTCAAATGATAAACTCAATAAAAATCGATAAAAGTATGCAGTCAGTGTGGACCAAGTGCTTACTACCATAACAGTAAAAATAATAAGCGCGCTGAGGAATGCGAGGATATTAAAAACATTTCATGAGTTTTGTCAGATTGTTTGACATCGAATGATTCTACTATTCATCCATCAATAGGATTTCATAAATTCTACTTAATACGATGCATTTGATTTCCATACTTCGATGTGTGGTCAGAAATTGCAACGATTTCTGTGCAGACAGAGCGGAACAAGTGTTGAAAAGCAATAAATTGATTTGCCATTGTATTTTTTGAGTCAATTTCAGAGTCCGATAGAAGTTTATGGTAGTTCTATGGTGTATGTATGGAATGTCCTAGAACCCACTTATTAGACCAGTATATTTTGGTCGGTACTCAAAATTTTCACTTGGTCCACTCTGACTGAACGCATATCTGAATATTTCTGGTCTTCAATGCCCTGGCCCTGCAAAACCTCAATTTTCTAGCTATCGTAATGCCACTGATTTCGGGATTGACGATGTGGATTATTGAAGAATTTACGATACTGGTGTCGAAGGGTTTTGATAATCTGTTTATCTTAGAGATATACATCCAGTTTGACCATGCAAGTATTAAATGATTGTTATTTTCCTAGAAACTGTTCAGTCAGAGTGAACCAACTCACTGAACAGTGGTCTTTAGTTCAGTCAGAGTGGACCAAGTACACATAGCCTATCAAAAAATCGTTCTATCAGAGGATTGGATTAGGATTTTTCGTGCTTATCAATTCACGTTATATTGTTTGAAAGTAACACAAAGATGTAGTGAAATATTTAATCAAAATTCTAACGAGTTTAAAAATACAAACCGTTAGACTTTAAGCCCATTTTTCTCAAAAAATGGAAAATGTCACTTGGTCCACTCTGACTTAACGCTGACCATATGTTAGCACGCGTGACGGTTCCGCAACTCAATTAAACACTTTCGTCGTTGCAGCCGATGCAGTACTTCGATATGCCGCCCATCGAGGCAGAACGTCAAGCGGCTACAGCATCACAAAATTCACAAGGCTCGGTATACATGTATGTAGAGTAAATTGGTATAATGCGCCCCACTTCATTTTCAAGGGATTGAGGCTTCTTTAACACGCAAATATTATTACATATCTTAAATATCCGCGAAAAAATGATGTTCCGCATACAAAATCTTTGGGAAGTATAAACAACCAATTGAAATACCAAAAATATCAAAACTCAGTTTTTTGGCGTAAAATGTTGGGTCCGATAGTCAAGCCTCGTTGTAAATGAAGCCCATCCTTTACCATTGTACTTATTACAAAAACTTTTACCGGAAGACGACTGCTAATGGACCCGTTTAAGTTTAGCAAGTGGTGGGATTCTCCTTGGAAACATTTCTACAACGCTGCGGAACTTTTTCTACGGGAGGGGCATATTGCCCGGTTTGTTTTGAAACGTCAAAATGTGGACCGTTTACAGAAAACGTCTTGTACTCTTTTTATTAGCTACCTGGCAAGAGAAAGTTGCATACAGAGCATGACCAACTAAGAAAATAACACTTTGACACCAAAAACTATAAAAGTAATGCATTTGCCACTGCAATAGAGCAGTTTTCCCTTAGGGGGGGGGGGGGGGGGCGGGTGTATTACACCTTTTTACCCTAGATTAAACGGAAGCTCCTCAACTAAAATCTGGACAAACATTTCAAAAGGGCACATCCACATTGGTAAACATTGGCTTTGTAAGACGCTTTTGAGCCCAATTCAACTCGATCACGCTCACCAATATCACTATCAGGAAGAGCTAACCCCAATCTTTCTGATAGTGGTGTTAGTTTGCGTGGGCGCTCTAAGAAGGGCTCAACAACAACGTTTCTAAAAAAAGGCTAAAGACCTCTTGGGCCCTTTTCAAATGTTTGTCCAAAAATGTTCAACAGCGAAACGCTGGAGCACCGAATAATTCTCGCGTAACTTTCCAAAACGGCCTATCTAACAATTCACACATTTCGAGTAAATCGAGCTTGAAGGTTGTGAAAATATATTTTGAAACTGTATCAAAATGAATCAATTTTTCCCCACTGTGTTGCTTGTAGAGGGAAGCAGTGTAATAGATTTCAACGTATGAAATGAAATTTTGTCAATTTATTTAGAAATTACACTGAAATCTATAAAAACATCAGATATAACGTTTTGACCAAAAATATGTACATAAGATAAATCACATAGGTCGTTCTGTTTCAACAATTGTTACATTGGACATTCATTTCGGTCATTTTGTTTCAGTTATAGTAACATCGGACATTTTGATTTGAGCACACAACATCCATGTTTTATTTCATTTTGGGCTTATTCACAAATTTCATAACGCTGAAGGGGGTGGGTGGGTGTCCTCACGATGTTACGCCTCATACAAAATTTCTAAAATAATCATATAAAAAGCGTTACGAAGGGGTGGGTGGGTGTCAAAAATGGTCATTTTCAGTGGTATGAAAAAAATGAATGAGCCCTTTGTATCCACGTGCGTTGAACTGCTTCAACATTCAAGTTGAACTGCTCATTTTGTTGCGGTGTGATAATCGCTGGCACCAGCTGTGCTTTGTTTTGATTCATTTGAAGAAGGGACGAATGACCTTCGGGTTAAGGCCGCACGGGACGTCATCATAATCACCCTATCCATTTCAAGAAGCAAATCTCAAGAACCACTCCATATATCGATGCGAAAAATGTATCACTTTGATTCTACATATGTAGTGCACAACTCAATAAATTTTCGGTTTCATCGGTTCACTAAAATTCGAGATTTGCTTCCACAAAGTTTTGATGATAATTGTTAGAGTGAGATGAAAGATAGGGAAAATAACACGGTCTCCCGTGTCCCCTTAAAGTCTCTCACAAACAACGCCGTCACTTTTTCCCCTCCGTCTATGTGTCCTACACTCAGGCAAATGGACTATCGATAAACATAGGAACCCCTCATGAAAATTTGCCACAAGAAATCGGATTGAAATTTATAAATTTGCCTTATGAAACCAGAATTTGAAAATAAAAAACGTTTACGCGTCAACCTGGAATGGATCATTGTAGGTCACTCTTTCGGCACTCACCGCATTAAAACAGTGCCGCCACCGTATATGTGATTAAACATTGTGACTGTATTGCTGTTCTGTCAAACACACAAGACTACGGTGGCGCTATCTACACTGAGGAAACGGAACGTATGAGGTACATAAGAATTTCTTATGGAATAACGACATAAGAAGTATTTTGTTCTTCATTCGAGAATCTTATAACATTCCACAACAGACTTATGAAATAACACTCATTACATAGACAGATATAATTCCATAAGAAACTCTTTTTGGATATCAAACGCATTGATCATTGAAATTCATAAGACAATCTAATGGAGTACGATTTTCTTAACAATTTCATACGAAAATCTTATGGCTTACGTGGAGAGATGCTAATAGTAAAATATTCACGATTGAGATTCATAAGAGCGTGTATGACATTGATTAGTAACACTTGTGAAAAACAGTCGACTTTATATAAAAAACCACGTAAGAATTTTATACGAAATTCTTTTGGAATAAAGACATAAGAAGCATCTAATGAGACTCATAAGAAAAACTTGTGAACTTCCATCGATCATTGCGTTCATAATACAAATAGGTATAATATCATAAGATACTCTTATGAAGGATCATAGATATCAATTATGAAATTCTTTAGGACCATTATGTATGTAGAGAATCGCTCCTTGAATATAGGAAAATAAAGATATTCATAAGATCTCTAATGATAACGACAAGAATTTCTTGTGAATATCGGACGTTTTGTGTTTCATAAGAATCTTATGAAAGAGAGAAAACCAGTCAAGAAATCATTTCACAAGCGTTCTCTTATAAAATTCGTATGCAATTTCTGGCTCAGTGTATGCTTACCATAGCGGCCGTTTTGGTTATTTTAATGATCCATTGAATCAAGAACATTACGATCGATAGGCCCGAGCGTACACCACGCGCCTATTGACGCCTTGATGTGGAGTGAGGCTAAAACGATACATAAAGCGTTTGTACTGCAATAATCGTTCCATCTTTCATAAGGCAAAATGTGTGAAATTCGATAGTCCAGTTCGTTGCGTGTATGTAACAACAGAAGGAGGGGAAACGTTGAGCTGTATTTGGGACTTTTTGCTTTCTCGCTGTTTCTCTCTCAATATTCACCCCGTTTCAATGCTGGTTTCGCCCACACTTGTTCGTGTGTGAGTTACCCACTGCACGACGGGTGGTGACGACTGTGTTGCATTCGGCACCAGCCGTCAGCGCAAACAAGAAATAGCGGTGGGAAATTATGACGATGACGGCACCGTCGATTGTGTTGTAGGAAACCAATGCCAAACAAATACATACAGCTTCTCCGCTCTTCGGTGAATGATTGCTCTGCAAATATATGTGCACAAGTCGCGCATGCACGTTGCTCGTGTTGCTGCCGTGAAGCATATACATATGCTTCATCGACCATGAATCTGAATCGGATTGATACAATAAGATCATGATGCTGAATATCTTTTCACTACATGCACTCAATACGCTGATAACATGAAAAGAGAACTGGCAGCTGAGCGAATGCTAATCCAATCCAGCGTAAGCCTAAAACATGATTTGGCAAAAAGACCAAAATACAGTTTTGAGTACCTCGTTCTCTTTTGACGTAGGACTACGTCTTTGTTTTCTATATTGGGGTGCACTTTAAAAGTACGGAAAATGAAACATGTAACGAAATTAGGGGAGATTTTGAACGTTAAAAACTCAGTTGTTTATGAACCAATTATAACGATTTTAGTATCATTCGATCAGAAATGTATCTACGCATCGTTAGTAATATATCCGATAAGTGAATTTTGTTGTTAAACTATTGAAAATTTGATAAATGTTGCCCCCTTTCTTATCCAACCAATCACGTTCGAGCATTTTTCGACGGTATCGCTTCCCACTATAAAAGCAAACGGGTCCCTGCTTCTTCCCAGTCTTCTTTTTGCGGTCGGACTGTGAACACGATCGGGCGAGTCATTCTCGCTTTGCTTTTGCACCCGCGTCTAGGGTTGTCGCAAAATCTCAATTAATCGATTAGTTGATAATCGATCACAGTCCAAGAATGCCGATTATCGATAATGATTAATCGACCAGTATTTTTCGATTAATCGAATTAATCGATATTGTTTCTGTAAATATGAGTTCTCAATACTATAAGTAGGTTTTTCGTTCCGTAAAGTTTGTTTCATTTTTAAGCACAATGTTTCTGTAGTAAATTTTTTAATTTTTACGAAAGGAAATTGGGCAAAAATGTATGGAGTTTGGTCCCGGAATGTACACGGATGACTTATATATCATTTGAAAGATCTAAATGAGACAAAAAAAAGTTGATATGGGGCCAAAAATATTCGTCGTGGGAGAAAAAAGTTATGTGTGCTGGAATGGTGTAAGAAGAGGTATGTTTTGGACAGTTCCTATTGAATAATATTTACTTGCGCAAATGTTTTGAATTCGTGCCTATGTATGTGCTTAGGTATGTTTTTATCTTAATTGTAAATATTTTAAAAATGTTGTGATTTGACACAGATTTCAGAACGTTTTGAGTTGCTGAAATGTGAATACTTGAAACATACTGTGGTAAAAATTATAAAGATATAGGTATGAGCGTTTCACAAACACGTCACTTTAGGTAACAGTTGGACACAAATATCAAATCGTATTATCCTATTTCAGTGTTCTAGCAATATGTTTGTATAAACCGGCGGTTTACTCAGGAAGGATTTTCCAGACTATATCCGTTTTATCATTACAGTGGTTGTGTTGTTGTATTCTGTACTACACTGGAAGAAATACCTCGCTTGTCGTACACAGCTTCAGCGTGCTGGAAATCCGCGCGTCAGTTACCTCACTTATATCTTTGATATCAATAACATTATACTAGTATGCTATTGTTTCTCAGAGAAGGAGATCATTTGAACTAGAAGTAACTGTAGTGTTTGACTGTTTGCTGTGAACAAACTGCCAATGATTGGAGCAGAACCATTTCGGTTTGCTAACAATGTCAGCTCCATTGGCGACGCCTGAGCACATGTGGCTCCACAAATGCTTCGCAAAGAACGCTTAATACTCATGAGGATGTCAATAATGTGAATGTTAAGAAGTAATCATACCATCTTCCAGAGCTGCGCGACACACTTGAGCTGGGAACAGCTTTCATCGTGATGAACGACATGCAAAAACATGAGATCGGATGGTGGTCAATCAACAAAAGAGTGTGCATGTTGAGGATCAACGGTCGATCAACGGATGACAAAGACGCAGCTGGAACGCAAGTAGGACCGCCACCCATGTTTCCACGTTAAGATCATTGTAGGAGATTAGAACGCCAAGATAAGGAATTGAGATGGACATTGGGAAGATCAGTGCTGTCGGACTGGCAAACATGAATGTCCAATACTTGACTGTTTTGCCGCCTCTAAGAATATGGTCATTGTAGTCTAGCATCTACTTCCAAGATAACCTTCCGTACCAATGGTGATCGCTAGTTATCCACAGCAAATGAAATCTCGAATCGGTCAGGTATTGCTTGATAGATTGCACATCTCCGACATAATCAACGTCAAAATCTATCGTGGTGCTAACATTCACTCTACCCACTACCTGATAATTATAAAAATGCGCTTCAAACTTCCTGTCGTTAACAATGAACGGTACCGACGCCCGCCTCAGCATGACCTTCAGCGTCTGAATTACACGGATGTCGCCACAGCATCGTTCTACATCTCTAGCAAGCGTAAGCGAAATAGCTTTTGCTTGCTGAAACCCTTCTTGGCTATTGTACTACAGTAAAAAAAGCCATCAACTCACAGGTGGAGTCATTGAGCGTTGAACGTAGTCTATGGTACGATTGGTTTGCTGAAGAGTTTAGAATTATTCTAGAGGAAAAAAAAGTGAAGCACCATACACAGAAGCGGAAGCAGCAGACTTGTGTTGATGACACAGGACCGGAGGTTCAAGGCAAAGGAGAGCATTTCAACGTCCGAATGTTGGACAAAAGCAGCCAACCAGATCCCACTTTGAGTGAAGTTAAGGATGACGTTCAACAGCTCAATAATAACACAGCAATTGTTGAGGATGGTATATGAGTGGAATCCATCAAGATGAGCCCGGAAAAGTTGATCGCTTGTCTGCATCGGCTGATAGTAATTACTATTCTTAAGAACCTGGCAGTTATAACATCTGAAAGAAGAGTAGAGCCAAGGGGTTAAATACTCTGCCTACAGAAAACGTTAGTGCTTATCTATCTGTCTTTTCTTCTATCTGTAAAACTTGCATAAAAATTGTCAAGGGCTTGTACACAAGTTACTGGAGGGTTACAGACGGAGAGAAATAGGAGATAATATAAGATATGCACTCATTAGAAAAAAAAAGTTCATTGGACTCCACGGCATTCGTATACCAATTCGTAAAACGATAATGATTGACATTTTAACTTAAGACTGGTTGAATAATGTAGGAGCTCAAGTGATACTAAACATCCACGTATGCGGTATACAGCGCGAGATGGTTCATACTAGTGAGCTAGATTACCATTGATTTAAACACATGAAATCCTAAAACTACGCATATGTTACTACGTAGCATTTAGCAATGAGCATTTCAACTCACATTTAACGTTTTTTGATGCTGATGATGTTGTTCATTGAGGTTGAGTGGGTTGAGCTGATGGTTTTATTGATCTCTTCGTAAAATTCGTCCTGGAGAAATATAAACTTCAGCAAAAACAATACAGTCAGTTCTTTTATAAGACACCACACACTTTTCTTCCACCACTGTTTCCCAA
Source organism: Aedes aegypti (assembly GCF_002204515.2). Lineage (NCBI taxonomy): Eukaryota > Metazoa > Arthropoda > Insecta > Diptera > Culicidae > Aedes > Aedes aegypti. The sequence continues at coordinate 297,063,755 of NC_035107.1, read as the reverse complement.
TTACTTTTCATCGAATGAGGCTGACTTTTTTTTAGAATACAAGTCGTAATATTACCTTATTACGAACAAAAAATATCGTATAGGTCGGTTAAAAAACCGTTAGAAATTGTGATTAGTATAATGTGGATAGCATGGTCTGGTAGAAAACTTTACTGAATAAACATATGTATTTTAAAATGATGTTTAATGTTATTACGGTCTAACATGTAATATTTTTCATCTTTGAATCAAAGTCCTAATTCACTTCTTTAAAACATAGAACATCTAATCATCATATAGGTGCAGAATAATATATGTTTTCATTTTTAATCGATAAAAAATATAGCAAAAATATAATAAAATACATAGAAAATCCATCTCAAACCATGCGGAATAACTTTTTTCTCCCACGACGGATATTTTTGACCCCATACCAACTTTTTCTTGTCTCATTCAGATCTTTCAAATGACATATGAGTCATCTGTGTACATTCCGGGCCCAGATTTGCCCAATCTCCTTTTATATTTCATGTAACCCCAGCCGTTTCTTCTTGCCCGAAATTTAATTGAAAAGCTGTTTTGAGAATTGTTCCGATTAGATAAATCCTTCTAAATACGGATCGACGTGCACGATGAAACTCTTCTAAAATTTAATAGAACTAATCCAATTTTCGAAACATAAACATGGGGTTCATGGCTTAATAAATTGTTTCTTAAAATTTTTTTTTTAATCAAAATGAATTTCAGTGTATTATTAGTAAAACATTTACAATTCAGAAACTAATCCCTTCCTCTCCCATTTTTTCATGGTTTCCATAATGGAAATGAAAAAAAAAACATAGAACTGACGTATCTATGCTGAACATACATGAACCCTTAACTTTTTAGAACATTTATTTTTTGCTTCCCTAATTTCTGGAGAATAATATGATCAAATTTCCATTGATATTTTGAGTCATGATTCAAAGTAAATTGTAGGGAATAAATTGAAGAATTTGTAAAACAGTTTGTATTTATCAGAAACACTAAGTATAAATGTTTTTCATCGTAATAGGCTGTTTTTCATCACGCCAATCTGTCAAGAAACGGCCTATTTTTCTGCTTTAAAGTACGCAGTGCGTCATTACCAAACTGAAACCAGTACTGTAATGATTCATTACGCAACGATTTCTCGTTACGGAACAGTTTTGAGTTGCGTAATGAATCATAACACAACCATTTTTCAGAAATTGTAAAATAATAGTGAATGCATTCCGATATATTTTTTTTGCAATTGCTCATCGTAATAGGCTGTTTTTCATCACGCCAAGCTTTCATGACACGGCCTACTTTTCTGCACTGAAGTATGAAGTGCGGGAATAGTCATTACGCAACTGAAACCAGTATTGTAATAATTCATTACGCAACTCTTGCGAAATGAACCATTACACAACATTTTTTCAAAAATTGTTAAATGATGGTGAATGCATTCCGATATAATTTCTGATGCCCTCAAGTGGTCTTTTACGAAATTGCAAAACATTTTGTACGTAATTCGTTGTAGAACTCGATTTTTACAGCATTCGTCATAATTATCCTACTCGGCAAGCCTCGTAGGATATATTTACGACTCGTGCTGTTAAATTCATCATTCTGCAACTTGTTCCGTAAACTACTATTACGAAATTGTTGACAAAATTCTAGGGATGTTCTGAAATGAGTTTCTGCAGGAATTTAGAATGAACTTTTGGATCGTTTTTCAAGAATTTTTATTATCTACTGAAATGTTTTAGATTGACTCGGAAACTTCGGCGATATTCAGTTTTCTCAGGTAAGCTTTGTTTAGGTTACTTTAGAATTTTTTACCCCTGGAATATTTTTTTTCACAATTCTGCAAGGAGAAAAACGGCAAAGATTAATAGAATTTTTACTATTAATCTATTCGTTTGTTGCTTTTGAACATTACTTCCTAACTATCCTGGCATACTGCGCGTTTATGGGCGTTAATACTTCACATTATAACACACAATTTCCTTACGTTATCTATGAAGTTTATGAATAAATGCATCAGTGAAAAAAAAATCCAAATCCGTTGACCCGTTCTCATGTCATTTCTTGATCAGGACTGGTAGGGGAAAAGCACCAATTTTCGACCTAGCATTAATTTTCGACCCATTCATACGATTTTAGCCTACTTTGTATGAAAATCCGAAAATTGGCACAGAATTCTTGTAGGTCGAAAATTAGTGCTTTTCCCCTATATGACTGCAACTTTTAAATTCTGTCCTGAAAAGAGACACCAAACCGGAACCAGAAAAAAAAACAATAAGAAACCAAACAGAAATTAAGAAAACAAAGAAGAACTCAACAGGAAATAGGCGATATGAGATGGATTTAACATAAAATCTGACCAGGAATTTCTTTAAAAGTAGGGCTAGATCCTCCAGTACCGGACAGCACCCAATACCGAACAAAGTTGAAAAATTGAGAAATCATGGTCCCATCAAGATGGCGTATTAGAAGTAAAGAAAGCTATTATGGAGACTAATGTATGCCTTTTTAAAAAAGTAGAAATGTTTGAAAATCTTAACAAATTTGACGTATCGCCTTAATTTTGAGCCTATTTAGTAATCATTTTGAACATGGAAAAAATACTTTGGATCACGCAAGCATGATTGAACATAATCCTTATTTGATAGTATGAATGTATTTTGTACTATAATTGAACTAAATATGGACAAATTTCAATTTTTTGACGTTGGATAACGTCCTTCGGCAACATATGGGGGTACAATTTCAAAAAACGAAAAATTGAGCGTGTAACGAAAAATGGTCAGGTTTTGACCGCTAATAACTCAGCCATTTGTCGATAGATTTTCAATATTTATACATCAATCGATCGGAAATTTATCTACGCGTCGATTCAAATGGAGGACACTATTGATTATTGGCAACAAACTATTGAAAAATCGTAAAATGTTGATTCCTTTCTTATCTAACCAATCACGTTCAAGCACATTTTTGGGTTCCGCTTCCCACTATAAAAGCGCACCGGTCCTGCTTCTTCCCTCAGTCTTCTTTTTGCGGTCGTCACAGTTCAATTTGTGTCGTCGGAAGAGGAAGACGCAAGGTTGATTTGCGGCGGCGATGACGATGGCTTGGGCGCTTCTCCGAGCAGCGAACTATAGAAAAACGTCCAAGCCGTCGTCATCGCCGCCGCAAATTTATCCGCGCTTGCAGATTTCGACTTTGAATTCAGCATCGGTGGTCAAGAAGCAAGCCCGCTAGGAACGAAATACCACAGGCCCTCTGAGTTGCTGATCCGATGAGCTGCTTCTAATCGAGCGTCGGACTTCTTCTTCTGTCGGGTGTGGGATCACTGCGTCCATTTTTTAGGACTATTGTGATATACCCTATTACTCATTTGACTGAACTTTGAACCATCTGCCATTGATGGGCAGAAGTCCTAGGTTGCAGTGTTGTAGTTCCCCCAATCTGGCGTGATCAGCCTAATAAAGCTAACCACCTCCCTGGGGGATGCGTTCCAAATATCAGCTGGCTGTAAGTAGTGCTTGCCAAATATTTTGAACCTACGATGGATGTGTGCACTGCAAGAGCAGAGAAGGTGTTGTGAGGTTTCGTCCGTCTCGTCACAGAAACGGCAATTTGTGTTTTGGACGACACCGATCTTGTATAAGTGGTATCTGCTTGGGCAGTGACCATTTATTAGACCGATGTATGTTCTGAGATCCCTTTTGTTGAGACCTATAAGTTTTTGTGTTTGTGTCGTGTTTATTGTTACGAACCTTTTGGACTGATTCGCATTGGAAACTGTATTCCAATTTGATTGAATTTGACCGAACAACCAGTTGTTCAATTCCGTGTTTAGTGCAGAGTTTGAAATGCCAAGGAATGGCTCTGGACCAATGAACATATTGGTTGATCCATTCCTTGCTAGCTGATCGGCAATTTCGTTACCCTCTAGACCCGTATGTCCTGGGATCCAATATAGTTTAACTCGATTGCGTTCAGCTAGGGATTTCAGTGCAAGAATGCATTCCCACACAAGTTTTGAGTTGCAAGTGAAAGCCTTCAAAGATTGAAGCGCTGCTTGACTATCAGAGAAAATACAGATGGTGGCATGTCTGTAATTTCTTTTCAGACACAGCTGCGCACATTCCTTGATTGCATAGACTTCTGCTTGAAATACTGTAGGCCACTGTCCAAGAGAGACAGAGATTTTGGTTTTCGGTCCGTATACTCCAGACCCTGTCAAATTATTCATTTTTGAACCATCTGTGTAGAATTTAATAGATCCCGGTGAAATGGTGGGTCCACCTCCTTCCCATTCCTCACGAGAAGGAAAGACCACCGTGAATGGCGAGTCATAGTTTACCACTTTTTCCATCCAGTCACTACATTTTTCAACAATAGGATTTATCGAAAATTCGTTTAATATACTGAGGTGACCTGTTAAGTCCCCTGACAGTAGGACTGTTGATCGTTTTAGCCGAAGAGCACTTTTCTCAGCATCCAGCTTTATGAATTGATCCAGCCGGGGCAGATTGAGTATAGCATCTAGGGCAAACGAGGGGGTACTACGAACTGCACCGGTTATGGCAATACAGGCAGTACGTTGAATTTTGTTCAGCTTAGCTCTAGCCGTAGCTTCCTTTGTCTTAGGCCACCAAACAAGGGACGCATAGGTTATTCTAGGCCGAACGATTGTTTTATAGATCCACATGATCATACTGGGTTTTAGACCCCATGTTTTACCACAGGTCTTTGAGCAAACCCAGAGTGAATTGAGACCTTTATTTATGATTGTTTGAAGATGGGTGTTCCAATTTAGTTTTGCGTCAAGTGTGATGCCAAGATACTTGACCTCATTTGAGTAAACTAATTGTATTTGGTTCAAGAAAAGAGGGTGGAGTTGTACCTTTCGTCTTTTTGTGAACGGTACAATTGTTGTTTTTGAAGGGTTTATTCCCAGTTTCTCTTTTTGACACCAGGAGAGTGTGTGATTGAGAGCAATTTGCATCCTTGATGAAATAACGCTGTCAAATTTGCCTCGTACAATAATGACTACGTCATCTGCGTATCCAACAACTTCAAAACCCCTTCTTTCTAAGCTATCTAGCAGTTCGTCCACCACTAATGACCACAATAAGGGAGATAGTACTCCCCCTTGAGGGCATCCCCTTGTAGCCATTACAGTAATGCGCGAATCACTCAGCTCAGATGAGATCTGTCGATTTGCTAGCATAGCATGTACCCAGGTTGCAATGCATGGGTCGAAGTTTCTCCTCAACATTGCCGAACCTATAGACGAATAAGAAGCGTTATCGAACGCGCCCTCAATATCAAGAAATGCTATAAGAGCGATTTCTTTTGCATTAAAGGTTTTCTCGATCTTGTTCACTAGCGTGTGCAGTGCTGAGACCGTTGATTTTCCGCTTTGATAAGCAAATTGGGATTTAGAAAGAGGCATAGTTTTCATAAATTTAGAATCTATATACTCGCATAATACCTTCTCCATGATTTTAAGCATTACCGAGGATAGGCTTATCGGTCGGAATGCTTTAGGGTTGGTTTTGTCCTTTTTTCCTGCTTTTGGAATAAAGACAACTCGAACTTGACGCCAATCGTTTGGAATGTGTCCCAGAACTAAACTTGCCTTAAAAATCTCTACCATGTGTGGAATCAGTGTCTCTTCCTCTTTTTGGATAAGCGCTGGGAAGATTCCATCCATGCCAGCAGATTTGAATGGCTCGAAAGATCTCACTGTCCTAACAACCCTATCGCGAGTAAAAGCTTCTTTGGCAACCTTTATTGCGTCCCTTTTTGCTCCTGAGTCCCCTGATAGGAACCCGTGTGGAACTGAGACGTCAAGTCTGGCACCTTCAGCATTTAGACTCGTTTGTGGGATTGAATCAGGAAAGTGAACTCTTAGCATTTCACTCAGTGTTTCACGAGGTTCCACAGTGAGTGAACCGTCAGTCCTTTGAAGACTTCCCAAACCATTGGAGTGATCCTTCGAAAGAGTTTTATGAAGTCGAGCAGCTACGGGAGTTTTCTCAATGCTTTCACACATGAGAACCCATGATTTCCGTTTTGCTCGTCTCATTTCTTTGTTATACTCTGTCAGAGCCTTTCGGTATAGACTCCAATCAGAAGTGCGTTTGGCTCGGTTGAATTCCTTCCGAGCAGTTTTCCTGAGTTTATCAAGGTTGAAGTTCCACCATGGAACATCTCTGTTCGAACTAACTGTTTTGATCGGACAGCTCTCTTGATAAGCATTTAGAATTTTGTTTTTAATAGAATCCGAAGCTGCTTCTAACTGTATAATAGTCTGAATATTCGGCTCTATTATATAGTCTTCAGAACGGAGAATAGCTGAGTAGGTTTCCCAATCAGTTTTCTTGGGATCTTTAAACGACTTTTGAATCATTAGACCCCCTTCCCACTCGAAGACTATATGTTTATGGTCTGACATAGATATTTCATTAGAAACATGCCAGTTTTTTATTTTATCCGAGATGGATTGACTGCATAAAGTCAGATCAAGGACTTCTTGTCGTAAGATGTTTTCAAATGTAGGCTTATCACCGACATTGCATATGTCAATATTTTTGGAGGAAAGAAACTGCAAAAGATGCTCACCTCTGATATTTGTGTTTGTACTTCCCCATACAAGGTGATGAGCATTGGCGTCACAACCGATGACGAAGGGGATGTTGTGTTTTTGACTGTAAGAGACAAGAGCAGCCATCTCTGGAGGAGGAATGTCTTCTGCGTCGCCAGGGAAATACGCCGAAACCATAATGATCTCAGTACTGCCCCTAGCAGTAGAAACCTCCATCCTGACCGCCACGATGTCCCTTTTGATGAATTCTGTAATTGGAAAACATTTAGTATCATTGCGTATTAGAATAGCTGCTCTGGGAGAGAGCTGACTGTCATCATATACCAACCTACACGAGTTTAGTTGAATACCTTGTATTCGAGTTTTGTTGACCCATGGCTCTTGAATCAGTGCCACGGAAAGGTGTTCTTTTGTGAATCTCCTGCAAAGCACATCTGTTGCGCACTGAGCATGATGGAGATTCACTTGGAGGATTTTAATCATTGCTGAGGCGTTCCGCATTTTCCGGACGTTTGCCGTCCTTCTTTGGATGTTGCGGATCATCAACTTTTGATTTTGGGGGATGTCTTAGATTTTGGTTTTTGTCCTTTCCCTTACCTAGGCCTGCTGGCTTATCCCCTGTGGTCAATTTTACACTTTTGACATTTCCACTGCCCTTATTGGGAGCCATTGAGGTGACACCGCTTGGGCCAGGAAGTGAGGTCAAATATGCATCTTTTCCATCAAAGGAAGACAAGCTAGCCTGTATGGTGGGAGTTGGTTGTGGGATGCTACTAGAGGCCTCCTCAGATTTCTCTTGGGTCGGCTGTCCAGTTGGATTGTCATTGGAGTTTGGGGTTGTGCTCTTTACTTTCCTCAACTGTATTTCTCCAAAGCGGTAGTTGAGGATGAACTTGGATTGAATGAGTTTTTCCATGGACGGTCCATCTACATTAAAGACCCACACCACATGCTTGTTGTTAGGAGTGAGCCGTTGCATGACACGCCAGTTGTTGGTTATCAGATCGTTCTGACTCTCGATGAGAGCTTTGATACGATCATCGGTGTATTGTGCGCTTTGAGGGAAGAAGGCTCGAATCAGTTCTGGACGTTGAATCTTATCCTCATCCATTGCAACCAACTCAACGCCTTCCAGGGGATTTAATGCAGGTGTTATCTCCTTTACCCATTCCGCAGTCTCCTGATCCTTACAAATAAGAACCATATGGCCAGACTTGTAGATAAGGTTAGAGAACTTGGGCTTCATTGTCGCGTTCCGTTGTTGTTCAACCCGAAGCAGCAGTGCCTCCTGGAGAACGTCCAGCTGAGTCGTTGAAAGTTGGGTCGTGGGGAAGTCTTTTGGGATTATTCCGACTCTCCTGCGACTGGTAATTTCACCGTAGCTTAGACTAGTCTGTTTTTTATCTTCTGGAGGGGGTTTGTTGATCGTCGAGGCTGTTGAGCTGTTGGTTTCCTGTTGCCCAACGCGCTTTCTCGGATTCAGGTGTTGTTTCATCCGTTTCTGCTTATGTTCTTCTTCAGCATTTGTAGACTTGTCAAGGTCCTGCCGAGTGCGTTTTGAAGGAGTTGACACCATAGCCTCACCCCCCGTGATTCTGGATAGGGCCTCAGGGCGGCTTAAGCCACTTTGTCGGAGTGCTTTTAGCTGCTTCCTTTGGCTCCGAGTGATCTTTTTGGTGCCAGTAGGTTTTTGTTTGTTCGCGTCATCTGTTGGATGTTGATCGGTCTTCCCATCAATAGGACCCGAGGTGACGTTCGATCCTGTGATTGATGGCTGCGATCCTATCAAGTTTATTGTGACTGTAATTCCATCCTCTTCGTCGTCCATTGGTTCAACCGAAGGATGGAGTACTGGGTCGTTCGGGAGTGTCAGAGGGAGGTCGGTTTCCATGTTTTCATGCGAACTACTGAGAAGCTCATCTTCGGTCAGCCCAAGCTTACCAAAAGCATTCTCTGTTTCCGTTTCGTCCGACTGGGAGAGGCAGTCGTCACCTTTTTCGAACTGAGGGAGGCAGTCGACACCTTTTATTTTGGTTTGATTATTTGCACTCATTTTTTGGTCCCACGAGTCGCTGGGGAAAGACGGTCCGCTGCATCATTGCCCCGCCCTAATGCAGTAAGAGCTACATACTGGAGAGTTCGCCCTGGTGCTCTCCAGGCTCCGTTAGCGATTGAGCATATTTTAAACCCCCTCAACCATTCATCCATCAGCACGGGTCGCATCACACCTTGGGATTGGGGTTACCTGATTAGTAGATTTTTACTACAGGATCAGGCAATCCGTAGTGTTATTCTTAGCCAGTTGAGACAACCACTACCGACACTACACGGCTATCTAGGCTGCTTGGAAAAGAAGATAACATTGAATATTAACTTCTATGAACGACCAAGCAGCCGTCAACTTGTGGAATCGCTCAAGATTTTGAAAGTGAGCATCGTTTGCAGATTTCGACTTATGCCCGGTAATCAACAATCCGTTGCTCTTGTGCGCCATCCACGTCACGTCATTTAGCTGGTTCGTCGTATAAGAAAATCGGCGCTTTTCAGGGCCATCAAATGTGTTGAAAAGAGTTGAAAGAATAATGTTTTCGACCTTATTACATCTTATATTTCTCAATCAATCTCACAGCTTCATACAAAATTTAATTTGTCAGGAATAATTGATGGCACGACAATTTGATACTGTATTCGTGGACGCTGCTGCAGTGCCGTCACAACATTTCACAACGATTGTAAAATAGAGTGGCATTTCCAACAGCTTCTTAGACTTGCCATATTTTATGAGAACATATGTAACAAAATTGCGACATATTTAGAATGCTTCTGAAAAGAAATTCTAATTGAGCAATTTTCATCATTTTGGCACCCATGGATCAGAAATTTTCCTTCATACAAAAGAAAACTATTGATTATCAATAGCTAACCATTGAATAAATTTTTCTACAAATCGACTCTAGTAATTAAAACTATTAATTTTCATGAATAAACTATTGAAAAATCGATAAATAGCAAGGCATGTCTTATTTGCCATAGAAAAGCACATATTTCTTGTGTATTCCTAGCACAGACATCATTGCTCGATATCTTAGCCACTTTCGTCATGCAAAGGGAAACGTCCCTTTCGGCCTTCTTCTTACTCCTCTTTATTCTATCGTGTTCAGTCGAAGCTAACCAAGCTTCAATGAGCCCCGCGCACATCAGTCAATCGTCGACCAGCAACCGGAGAAGGACTCCTATCGGAATAAATTTTTACACATTCGTCGCTGCCGCTGCTTCTGCTCTTGTTTATTCCCAACCCAAGCTAAATGCTGCGGGTTCCGTGAAATCGCTCATCATGGCCATGAGCATCCAGCTAGACCATCAAATTCGTGGAGAACTCGTCTAGAAACCTTGAAAATTGCCGTCGGAGGAGTGAGCAAACCAACGAAAACAACGAAGCACAAAATTACCGACCGCATTTCGATTTAATCGTCTTCGGTAATCTTTTGCTGTGTTTCTGTCTAACAATGGATTGACAACCCAGTTCGATCGACGGTGACTAGCCCCAACCGTCCTTTTTAGGACGACCATTTCATTTTGAAAGAGTTGTGAGAATTTTCTACCGTGAAGAGTGACATTACTGGTGATTGGATGTGATTGATTCAGATTTTGGTCAGTAATTTGCATGCAATCATTTCGTCCCCTTAATGCTACAACTGGATAACTCGAAAATCAACGTTTTGAGATAAACGACTTTGAACATTTGACCATTTTTCAAGTACATGGTTCTCCGTTCCAAAGTGTATTTCAATTTGTATTTCATGAAGTATACGTTGATTAACTCATTATTTTTCCTATTGCGTGTAAATTTAAGCTTCAGTATTATTTTGAACCAAGAAAAAAATCATTATTTAAAAAAATTGCGAGTTACCTAGTTGTAGCATGCAATATCATTCAACAATTTCTATATATTTCGAGATACCTAGTTTAAGCCAATGTATAAAAATAACGCAAATGCTACATAATTGTTAGTTTTTAAGATGACTTGCAATACTAGAATGTTAACTAATATTTAAAGAAATATTGATACACAATGGATACCCTCCTGTATCAAACAATGTTCAAACATATTTTTTTAAGGTGCAGAATTAGAAAAAAATGTTTTAATGAGCATCGTTTGCGTGAAATAACACATATTCATACACAAATTTTAAAAATATAAAGGTTTGGAGTTGTTGAACACTGCAATTGTGTCATTTTTTTAAACATAACTAGCAATTTTCACGTTCAAAATTGATTTTAATCGCACAATCATGATCAAAAATAATCAAAATTTGGTAAAACGAATGTATTTTGCAGTACACTTGAAATAATGTGGGCAAAATATGGTTTAAGTCTTGCTTGGTTTGTGCTCAAGTCCATGTTTTAATGATATAATGCAGGAATTCATACTTAATTTCACACTAGTGTCCAAAAATGCTCTAAATTTTCTTTGTTTAAGAAGATCATACCTTCATACATGCAATAAAATAGGAATACTGATCGTTAAGAACAGCACTGTAAATGGCATAACGTTTTGAATCACTAAGACTTTGACTGATTAAGTTTATTGATTGATGTCTATTTATTCAAGTCTAACTCAAATTTCCCGCGAGCATGTTAAAAGCGTTAAACTTCACATGTAGAAAAGCCTGAAAACAATTAATATTGCTTTGATACACTTCTAGAACGTGTATGGAATTGAAGGTTATTTTTCAAAATTGCTATATCTGTTTTACAACATATTTTCAAAAGGCAATTACAAAAGTTCATATCAATACTTTCAAATCTATTTTAGTACGAATAGACATGATTGGACTTCTCATAAATGAGTGATAAGCTAGCATACAATCAATAGTTTTGAAGCTTGTTTTTCAATGGTTTAGCTGTTAGCCATCTAGATACTGTTGGATCTCTTCCTGAAACTTGTTCTCGTAATAGAACATTGTTTCTTAACATTTGAATGAGATATCCAGTTGTAGCACCCAAATCTACATAATGGCATGAGAGCAAATTTCAGAGCTCAAACTAGGTAACTCGAGTTACCTAGTTTTAGCACAAAATACGTTTGTTCTACATTGAGATATCTAGTTTTGAAAACATACTATAACTTTTTTGTTTAAAATCGCACGTTTATGAGCTTTGGATATGTTATGGAGCTAGTTAAGAGCAATATTTTGGTATACTCAACTCAAAAACTACAAATTTTGAGTTATCTAGTTGTAGCATTAAGGGGACGCTCAAGCTAAATAATGCTTCTCGAGAATCACAGTGTCAAGAAATAAAATTTCCATTGTGCGCGCGCGGTCAGGTAAATCGCGAACAGCACTTGAATTAAGAATCCATCACGGTTTGCCTCGCAATTAGTGATGATTGAATGATGCCGTTGTCGTCGTCGCATGCTAGAGCGATCAGTATCAACTTGGCGAACAAAGAGCTAAAACTTATCAGCAACAGCTTTGTTGACGTTTTGATTTGGTAAGAAATTGTCGATCAAATCGAAATACACACACAGAGAAGACTGCAAAAATGCTACCGCCACCCGACCCGAGCGACAAGAACCTAGATAAAACTTGGTTTGCCATTTATCTCCATTCAAAACTTATCATTCGAAATTACAATTGATAACTAAATATTAATTATTCAATAGTGGCCCTCTAAAGGGTTGTTGTTTGAAATTGTGCTTCAGCAATTTAAGCGCCTTCGCCACGGATACGACGAGCCAGCTGGATGGCATAATGGTGACACGCTTGGCGTGGATCGCGTACAGATTGGTATCCTCATACAAACCTTTGGAATCGCAGATCGGTCTTAGGGTGACACGGGAGACCGTGTTATTTTCCCTATCTTTTGTCTCACTCTAACAATTATCATCAAAACTTTGCAGAAGCAAATCTCTAGTTTTAGTGAACCGATTAAACTGAAAATTTAATGGGTTGTGCACTACATATATATAATGCTAGTGATTCATTTTTCGCATCGATATATTGAGTGGTACTTGAGATTAACTTTTCAAATGGAGAGGGTGATTGAAACACCGTGGCCTTAATCAAGAAGTCCTGATCGATTTCACCGCCAGCTACAACGATTGCTGTGGCGCACAAGATTCGCAAACTCTGCACCTGTTATGATGTGGAGCTGGGCTTGTCAGATGATTATGGTGATATTTGCGCTGCCGAGATCACTATAATGAATTGTCGGGCTCTACTGGTTTGCTTCTACATTTCTCCGGATACCACAATGAAGCAGAAGAAGTTCTTTATGGCGTGGAACTTCTTCGAGTATCAAAAAGAGACCATGCCAATCATCGTGACAGGTAATTTCTACATCGATTTGAGCAAAGAGGAGAACACAGACTTACCCAAGCAGCACATATTGTTACAAGTAGCTTACAGCAACGACTACTTAACAAATTCAATAGTTACAATATGATACATTTGCAACATGGAAAAATACCACTATGTAACCGAAAAAGCGCAAAAAGTCGGGCCTTATGTAACTTGTTTGTTCGTTACATAAGAAGTTTACGAGCGACTGCTATGTAATTTGTTGATTACGCATGGGTTTTCCTGCGACAAAATAAATGAAATGGCGTTGAAGTTGTTGTTACTTTCTGACAGTTTTGGAACCGAACAACCATTTCAGAATTGAATGTCAATAAAAGTAATACGTATGATTTTCGAACGCGTAATTATTCACAAGTACATAATAGATTTAATATGCCGATTTGAATTTGTGGTGAAATCAATCATTTTACTTGCTCAAAATTGACGCGCTCATAAAATAGATAATAATTTTATATTGAATAACACATGATACCTGGATTGTTGAGATTTTATTTCATTAGAACTGACACAAAAAAATGGAAATTGGTACTGTTACTCAAATCAGCAGTGTTTTTGATTTTAATTTAATTGTTTGTGAAGATTGTGATTCCAAAATCACGTTGTTTCGTATCCCGCAGTTGGATTTTCTGGGTTGCTTATCATAAATCGCCATTTAATTTCATGTTGCTGCAGAAACACTTCCGAATAACTGTTTGAGGACAGCCAATCTAAAATGATGAAAACTATTGAAAAGCTGTTAGAGAGGCTGCAAATTATAAATTCAACAATTTTAATTAATCACTGGGAAAATATCTACGAAAACAATAACTAGTCATAAAATGGTAAAGTTCTTATATCAAAATTCACAACAAGTATGAAATTTTTTGACATGTAGTGTTGACCACTGTCAGCAAGTTACTCGTTTGTTACACATTAGTTACCCAGAAATCTTATGTTATTTTGAAACTGATGTGTAACTATACTCAAACTGCCAATAAATTACACTGCTGTCAATAGGGGAAGGGGTATTAAAATGAACACTTAAACGGTATCGTCTTGCTTTTAATGGGAAAAACGATGAATTTACGATAAACCATCAAATAATGTGCAAAAATTCCCTAAGCCAATTGACTGGAACCTTACAAAAGTATGAAAATTAAATGCTCCGTCCAAGAAAGCACATGGTTTGTGACGTGCTCAAATGGCTCAAATAGCTCGAAAGATGGCAAATTCAAGCGTGTGCTATAATAAGGGCGCAAGTCGCATGGTCGATTTCTCTTCATCGATCCTCTCTTCTGTGAATAAAGGTGACAAGATGCGGGTTTGTTAACAATTTTTCACTACAAGACGCTAGGAAGTAATGCAATCTTGCGTCCTGAGGTGAAACAACGAATTGAATTTAGAAATTGATCAATTTGTACCAATTTTAGGGACTGAGGGTAATATGCCCATGGTAAGGAAAATATCGATTTAGATGTGAGAACATGTTTTTTTTTAATTATAATCGGATATACAAATATGTTCTCTATCAAATAGTAGAAACAACATCCATCCATTTGAGGGTTTCTAGGGTTAATGAATCAATTAAAAAATGCGTGCTTATGGGTCATCCATAAACCACGTAGTCATTTATTGGGGGAGGGGAGAGATTTTGCCCAATGACCACGGTCCATACAAATTGTAAATTTTGTGTCTGGACAAATAACTACTAGGGTGAAGGTGGGTCTAAAATTGGGAAAAAATAACCGCGTTGTTAATGGTAGCCCCTTGTGCATTTCTGTGCTGTCACTTCAATATGCATAATGCATACCTACAGGCGTTTGTTCTAATGTTATTGTTCGCTGATGCGAAAAATTAACATGTGTAAGGTTCTAACTTGCGCGTTACTTCAGCGTGGCATTACGTTTGGTAGAATTTGAATTCAGCAGCTGTTTTAGTGTTATGAAATAGGGGGGTGGGGGTTTTGCCCCGACGAGTTGATTAAAGTTGAGGTCCTTCGATAAGTTTTTCAAGGACAAATTTAACATATTTATTGCACGTAATACAAACTATGACAGTGCATAAGTGGACCCTGTGGGAGTTGGAATCCCAGAACAAATTTCAACAAAGAAGACTGCTGTCGTCTAAAAGTAATTAAGCTTAACAAAACACAATCATTTACGGGATTGACTGTTTAACGAGAAACTTGTGACGATCGACGCGCCACAATAATTCGTGGACGGTGGGTATTAGAACTAAGTTGGAGATGTTGATTTCGAAATTTTGAAGTAAACATCACCTCCAAACACTAGCGATTTTGCGATGGAATGTTGACGTTTGATTACGAATTGTCTAGAGGACCCAAACACTTTAACGTTCAAGGATCCGTCATCGTAATCATCGAAACTTCAACAGCCATTTTTCTGTTCAAAACTGAAATTTGCTCGTCGAAAATGTGTTCATTGTGTTTCGGTTGGAGAATAATAGTGAACACATGAATATATTCATTCCGTATCATGGGCGCAAAGATTGGCGTTCCCCACGAAAGTAGAAAAGAGAACATTACAAATGTAACTCAATGTTTTGTGATATGTCTACTCCCAGAAATTGTCCTTCATTTATTAATTTGTTTGTTAATGATAACTAGTTCTGTCGCACAACATCAGAGATGTTAATTAACGCAGCGACACGAAGTAAGACTAAGACAGCTAAATTTTCACATACTTTCATCGTCATTAAAATATTATGGAAATGTTCATTTTATGTTGGTGGTAGAACACACGAGCAAAACAAACATTTTTGAATCTTTTTATTACAGTCCTAAAAAAACATATATGAATGATTATAATCCCTTCGAAAACAGTTCTAAAGGTTTCGGCTTCGACATCATATCATTACGATTCACCTCATTGAAAAAGCTCAACATCTCCGTGCCTAAAATTACATCAGTTTCAATTTCTGAACGTAATTCTGACTTCAATTTATCTTCGTATTAACAAAAACACTCGTATTTATGCTCTAAATCATCCGTGCGTAATAAAAATTATTGAAATTTGTTGTTCTTGCGTAACAAGCTTGGTGTTCATTTACCATCCTGTTCATTTTTTCACCCCTTCCCCTATGACAAATGGTAAACAAACTTAATGCTGTTACACACATGTGACTTAGCAATCTGTATGTAACCTAGCGTGTTATTTGTTTCTTTGCAACCACAGATTCAATTTCAATGTAACTTATTCATTTTGACAGCTCTAGGTTAAGTTACATGCAAGTAAAAATGCTACAAATTATCTGAAATGCAACGGCAATGTAATTTGTTTTATTTTTCTAAAATATTGCATTTGTTACCAGTGCTACTTGGGTAGCGGACTTCATGGACAAGAGCCTCAACCTCAAACTGGCTTCGGAATCCACTAAAGCAACCAATCTTAGTGGATCATGAATGGACCTAACGTTCAACCGGTATATTTGTTTGGAGAGCAAAAGTTACCGCTCATGCTTCATCTTCCATCGACCGGTTCTATCGGTGTTGAAGTGTTAACCGGACCAACCAAATAATAACACTCAATGTCCATAATAGATCAGAATTGACATGCAACAAATAGTTTGAAAATTGATTAGATTTTTTGTCAGTACCTAGAAATCTTTCATAAGTTCGTGACGGTCCTAAATCAGGAAATAGAAGAAGCTAACGTTATCCAACGTCAACTTGGCGGTCGTATCTCGGAAACAACCTCTTACTTTTTTCTGTAATAAGAAACCAATTGCCAGCGCACATTCCCTGAAAAATTCGGTCCAGTACGGTCCATGTGGAACCGATTCCTGGAGTCTCGGGAGGTGGCCAATCTGGACAATCCGATGAAATTACTCAGATTTGAACCCCAAAACCAAATGAATTGAGTCCGATTCTTTACGATTTTTCATTTTTGGATGTATTTTGCCAAAAGAATGAATGAATGGTTATTCTGGTCCTTTTGGAGCACCGGAATGGCCATCGGGAAACCCGTAATATGGGACCACAAAGTTTTAGCACCAAAAGTAGGCATGCGACGGCTCAATCTTCGTGATTTTGCATCTCTGTGACTCTGCTAGTTCAATTATTGATAAATGACCACCTTTGTTCTTCTAGCCCATCGAAATAATCCAGGAATGGCCACCGGAAAACCTATATTGTGGAACATTTCAATTTTTGTACCAAAACTAGGCTCAATCTTCATGATTTTGAAGACCTGTGACTCTTATAGTTCAATTATCGATGAATGACCACTCTGGCACATTGTTACTACGAAAATAATAAAAAACTTTGCGCGGAAATGTGTTCTTTCATCCTGATTTTCTGAAGCTTTCCGGCAAGGAAAGTGTCATTAATAATAACGGACGTGAAAACAATTATTGATAAGTGCAAAATAAGTTTAAAAAAAAGACTTACTGTTTTGATTTTATATGAAATTTTAACGTTAACAGGCCTTGAAATTAACGTCCTCACTGGGACAGAACCTGCTTCTCGGCTTAGTGTTCTTATGAGCACTTCCACATTTATTAACTGAGAGCTTTCTTTGACAAAGTTGCCATTTTCGCATTCGTATATCGTTTGGCAGGTCATACTCTATGCCCAGGGAAGTCAAGGAAGTCCATTACCAAAATATTCTGGACCGACCGAGGTTCGAACCCAGATACCTTCAGCATGGCTTTGCTTTGTAGCCGCAGACTCTAACCACTGGACTAAGGAAGGCCCCTATGTTACCTTTGTAATTAAGCTAAAAAACGAGTCCAATTAATATAGGTGGGTATCCATCTCTCATTTTTTATTCCGAAGAATTATCCGTATTTTTTGCATCCCATGGTTGATAATCAAGTATCGAGTTCTTAAAATTGTCGACAAGCTCTGGGAGTCGCAGAGATCGCCAATGTCATGGTTATGCCAATGATGCTATCGATATGTTACAATGCACAGTCCGTGGGAAGACCACTTAAAGCGATTATCATCATTCGCTGAAAACTATTAGGTGTTTTATTGCGACCGAAAAGTACTCTCCCTCTGATAATGAAGTTCCGGTGCGGGAGGCGGTAATTTGTTTTCAATAACGCTCTAATTTTTCAATTGGATGAAATTCAGACGAGGGGAGAAAGATATCGAGCTATCTTAGGGAACACTGACGCGGGGAGCCAGTTCAAGGAAGTTATCTTATGGAATTTGCTGTTTTGGTTGTATGAGATTTACAAGAATTATGCGCCTGAACGCTTTACAATGCGGTGTAATACAAATCATCGCACAGTGGTTTAAAAAGCCATTTCCACGCGCTTAATTAATAGTTCCCTGGATTGGAGTCGTAAAGTCTTAAGTAAAAATGATGGGTGTGGCATTTATCATATTTTTACATCTGCATCGTTTAGTGCTCGAACTAATAATAATTCATAGTCAAACCTCCATGAGTCGATATCTGAAGGGACCACCGACTCATAGAAATATCGAGCCATTCACACTGAAAATATATCAATTTTGACAGTGACATATTGACAAGATCTGACTTACTGAACCATGACGCAAATTTAAATCTGATTCAATTTTACGTCATATAAGAAATTTACGCGATTATCAACATTGTCAAATCAGCAGAAGAACATTTCCGACACATTCTCGCAATATCCAAATACTAAACTCATTTTTGAGGCATAAACATTGGCGTATGAACAAGGGGGGGGGGCAGGGGACACAGGCTCCCCCGAGAATTGTGGATGGTAAAGAATAAAAGTAAGAGGTTGTTTCCGAGATACGACCGCCAAGTTGACGTTGGATAACGTTAGCTTCTTCTATTTCCTGATTTAGGACCGTCACGAACTTATGAAAGATTTCTAGGTACTGACAAAAAATCTAATCAATTTTCAAACTATTTGTTGCATGTCAATTCTGATCTATTATGGACATTGAGTGTTATTATTTGGTTGGTCCGGTTAACACTTCAACACCGATAGAACCGGTCGATGGAAGATGAAGCATGAGCGGTAACTTTTGCTCTCCAAACAAATATACCGGTTGAACGTTAGGTCCATTCATGATCCACTAAGATTGGTTGCTTTAGTGGATTCCGAAGCCAGTTTGAGGTTGAGGCTCTTGTCCATGAAGTCCGCTAAGTCTGTGTTCTCCTCTTTGCTCATTCGATGTTGAAATTACCTGTCACGATGATTGGCATGGTCTCCTTTTGATACTCGAAGAAGTTCCACGCCATAAAGAACTTCTTCTGCTTCATTGTGGTATCCGGAGAAATGTAGAAGCAAACCAGTAGAGCCCGACAATTCATTATAGTGATCTCGGCAGCGCAAATATCACCATAATCATCTGACAAGCCCAGCTCCACATCATAACAGGTGCAGAGTTTGCGAATCTTGTGCGCCACAGCAATCGTTGTAGCTGTTAATAATGGTTAATGGTGAAATCGATCAGGACTTCTTGATTAAGGCCACGGTGTTTCAATCACCCTCTCCATTTGAAAAGTTAATCTCAAGTACCACTCAATATATCGATGCTAAAAATATATCACTAGCATTATATATATGTAGTGCACAACCCATTAAATTTTCAGTTTAATCGGTTCACTAAAACTAGAGATTTGCTTCTGCAAAGTTGTTAGATAATTGTTAGAGTGAGACAAAAGATAGGGAAAATAACACGGTCTCCCGTGTCACCTTAAGACCGATCTGCGATTCCAGAGGTTTGTTTGAGGATATCAACTTGTACGCGATCCACGCCAAGCATGTCACCATCATGCCGAAGTACATCCAGCTGGCTCGTCGTATCCGTGATGAAGGCGCTTAAATTGCATTGAAGCACAATTTCAAACAACAACCCTTTACAGGGCCACTATTGAATGATTAATATTTAGTTATCAAATGTAATTTCGAATGATAAGTTTTCAATGGAGATAAATGGCAAACCAAGTTTTATCTAGGTTCCCGTCGCTCGGGTCGGGCGGCGGTAGCATTTTTGCAGTCTTCTCTGTGTGTGTATTTCGATTCGATCGACAATTTCTTACCAAATCAAAACGTCAACAAAGCTGTTGCTGATAGGTTTTAGCTCTTTGTTCGCCAAGTTGATACTGATCGCTCTAGCATGCGACGACGACAACGGCATCATTCAATCATCACTAATTGCGAGGCAAACCGTGATGGATTCTTATTTCAAGTGCCGTTCGCGATTTACATGACCGCGCGCACAATGGGAATTTTATTTCTTGAAACTGTGATTCTCGAGAAGCATTATTTAACCGTGATAAATGATTGAATGCAAATTACTGATCAAAATCTGAATCAATCACATCCAATCACCAGTAATGTCACTCTTCACGGTAGAAACTTCTCACAACTCTTTCAAAATGAAATGGTCGTCCTGAAAAGGACGGTTGGGGCTAGTCACCGTCGATCGAACTGGGTTGGCAATCCATTGTTCGACAGAAACACAGCAAAAGATTACCGAAGACGATTAAATCGAAATGCGGTCGGTAATTTTGTGCTTCGTTGTTTTCGTTGGTTTGCTCACTCCTCCGACGGCAATTTTCAAGGTTTCTAGACGAGTTCTCCACGAATTTGATGGTCTAGCTGGATGCCCATGGCCATGATGAGCGATTTCACGGAACCCGCAGCATTTAGCTTGGGTTGGGAATAAACAAGAGCAGAAGCAGCGGAAGCGACGAATGCGTAAAATTTATTCCGATAGGAGTCCTTCTCCGGTTGCTGGTCGACGATTGACTGATGTGCGTGGGGCTCATTGAAGCTTGGTTGGCTTCGACTGAACACGATAGAATAAAGAGGAGTAAGAAGAAGGCCGAAAGGGGCGTTTCCCTTTGCATGACGAAAGTGGCTAAGATATCGAGCAATGATGTCTGTGCTAGGAATACACAAGAAAAATGTGCTTTTCTATGGAAAATAAGACATGCCTTGATATTTATAGATTTTTCAATAGTTTATTCATGAAAATCAATAGTTTTAATTATTGGAGTCGATTCGTAGAAAAATTTCTAATATTCAATGGTTAGCTATTGATAATCAATAGTTTTCTTTTGTATGAAGGAAAATTTCTGATCCATGGGTGCCAAAATGATGAAAATTGCTCAATGAGAATTTCTTTTCAGACGCATTCTAAATATGTTGCAATTTTGTTACATATGTTCTCATAAAATATGGCAAGTCTAAGAAGCTGTTGGAAATGCCACTCTATTTTACAATCGTTGTGAAATGTTGTGACGGCACTGCAGCAGCGTCCACGAATACAAATTGTCGTGCCATCAATTATTCCTGACAAATTAAATTTTGTATGAAGCTGTGAGATTACTTGAGAGGTATAAGATGTAATAAGGTCGAAAATATTATTCTTTCAACTCTTTTCAACACATTTGATGGGCCTGAAAAGCGCCGATTTGCTTATACGACTAACCAACTAAATGACGTGACGTGGATGGCGCACAAGAGCAACGGATTGTTGATTACCGGGCATAAGTCGAAATCTGCAAACGATGCTCACTTTCAAAATCTTGAGCGATTCCACAAGTCCGACGCTCGATTAGAAGCAGCTCATCGGATCAGCAACTCAGAGGGCCTGTGGTATTTCGTTCCTAGCGGGCTTGCTTCTTGACCACCGATGCTGAATTCAAAGTCGAAATCTGCAAGCGCGGATAAATTTGCGGCGGCGATGACGACGGCTTGGACGTTTTTCTATAGTTCGCTGCTCGGAGAAGCGCCCAAGCCATCGTCATCGCCGCCGCAAATCAACCTTGCGTCTTCCTCTTCCGACGACACAAATTGAACTGTGACGACCGCAAAAAGAAGACTGAGGGAAGAAGCAGGACCGGTGCGCTTTTATAGTGGGAAGCGGAACCCAAAAATGTGCTTGAACGTGATTGGTTAGATAAGGAAGGGGTCAACATTTTACGATTTTTCAATAATTTGTTGCCAATAATCAATAGTGTCCTCCATTTGAATCGACGCGTAGATAAACTTCCGATCGATTGATGTATAAATATTGAAAATCTATCGACAAATGGCTGATTTATTAGCGGGCAAAACCTGACCATTTTTCGTTACATGCTCAATTTTTCGTTTTTTGAAATTGTACCCCCATATGTTGCCGAAGGACGTTATCCAACGTAAAAAAAATATGACATTATTCTAACGTGCAACAAAAAATCTTCTGAAACGCTTTACGTAACTCTTACACTGATAAAAATCCACACGCTCGATCTGTGTGTATAAAATTATGGATCGTTTCATGAACGTCCATATCGATTTGCTATGATTTTCTTGCAAACTTCGTGTGTGTTACACATTAAATTCCTGTGTTTTGCTTCATGGATTGATTCATCAACCGACAACAGGGATTCCATATTTTTTCCACATAAGTTCCCGAAGCTTTTTCTTCAGATTTGTATGTGTCAACCTATGGACGCATAGATCATCACTCCAACACGGATTCAGTGTGTTTTGCTTATGGTTACCTTGTGTCATAATCATCATGTTCAAGTTGGTCGATTCATTGATTTGCGCAATGAGATTGTTATGATGAAATCCATGAGCTATGCTATCGATTTCCATGTTCAAAGCTTCTAAATTGTTTGTGATCAACCCATGGGATGCATAGTGAACTGAATTGCGGTTGGACCTCGTGTCGAACGACAGTCATCATCATGCTTCCAAAGAGAAGAAGCAAATTTTGAAGCTGAAAGTGTTAGATGAAAATTTGTGAATTCGATTTTTCTTTTATTAGTGAAGTTGACCGATGTACGAGAGTTCTACCTTTCTATAAGAAAACATTGATTATAATGTATAGTTTAGTAGAAAAATCGGATTCCACTAACAGATTTTCCTTGCTTTCAGTTTCGAAAAAAGTAAGAGGTTGTTTCCGAGATACGACCGCCAAGTTGACGTTGGATAACGTTAGCTTCTTCTATTTGCTGGCTTGAGACAGTCACAAACTTATGAAACATTTCTTTTGCTAAAAATCCAATTAATTTTCACACTATTTGTTGCATGTCAATTCTGATTTATTATAGACATTGTGTGTTATTATTTTGTGTTAATACAAAATAATCACTTTACATGTATTCAGAAGCTTAGGCGATTATATTGAAGAATTGTTTTTCAAATGTATTAATTCAAAATAACTCTTTTTCATTGATTTTGTGGCCCTGAAAAGGGGATATTAGGGAATATTACACAATCAACTCTTTAAAACACATTTGTTGGCTCTGAAAAGGGCCGATTTATGAATTGTTGAATTAGCGTAACACGGACACATTTTGACGGCGCACTGGTTTCAATCCTCCTCGCCCGATGAGATTTGCGGTGCGGATGACGATGTGTGCTTCAACAAGCGGCTTTGGTCGATTTTCTTCAGCCATCTCGTACAACAGCTTGCCTCTGGTGGCGAGGAGCTGAGCAGGTTTGGAGGAGCTCTTACCAGCTCGAAAGCGAAAACAGAATGAAACCAGATTCATTTTTTTGTTTAAATGTTATTTATTTCAATGTATTTGTTCGATACATTTGAATGGTACATGAGTGGTCAGCCAATTGGCTCTTCAGCTCTGATAATTTTTGGTCGTAAATATTTACGATATTGGATGTGTGCTTGTTAAAAACCTGATACTAGCTATCATTTAATGATGTTTATTTCAATTGGAAAATTTGATAACCTACCTAAGAAACTGCCAGCCAAGGTGAGCTGGAATGTGAACCGACCAGATCCACTCTAGAAGGCGTTTTCTATAACGAAAAGGCCTAATGCGTAGATCTGGTCGATTCTGGACTTACAGCCACGAAGACGGGCAACTATTTGATGGAAGATAGTCACCAATTGTTCTGCCGTGAACAGTGATCTTCCATCTTCTTCGGGTAGTGGTTCGGATGCCGCTTGACGCTGGCATCCTGGTGGAATAGCTGCCCATTGGGATGGTGATGTCTGTTGAGCCTCGGGACTGGGAGCCGATGCAGCACCAGGCGACGAGCGTTGGGGTTGAAGAGCCGGAAAGTTCGCTTCATTGAGGACCGGGGCTGCCTTCCTCCTCTTCGGCTGATTGTTGGTCGCAGACCTCTTGCGGACCGCGATGAATTCCGCACGTTTTGGACATTCTTTGGAGCTTGCTAGATGTCCCCCTTCGCAGTTAGCACACTTCGGTGGCTCCATGTTGCATCTATCGGCAGTGTGATGCTCGCCGCAGTCGATACATCGTCGGCCCATACGGCAGTTTCTCATGCCGTGGCCGAAACGTTGACACCTCAGGCAGTGGGTGACTTCTCGGTGTACCGGGTTGTACCGTTCCCAAGTAATTGCGCAGTCGTCGTAGGTCCTCACCTTCTGAAGTTCCTTCAGGGTAGCCGTTCCTTTTACAAGGTGCACGAGGTACGGCTGGTCCCGGTATTTTCTCGTCGTGTCACGTCGAGAGATTTTGTGGACGGCGAGCGGGGCGAGTCCGTTTTCCTTCAGGTCCAGTTTCAGTTGTTCAGTGTCCATGTCCTCCAGGCCACGGAGCACCACTTTCAATGGCCTTGTTGTGCTCAACCCATGGTTTCACCAGGTACTCCAAAGCTCGATGGTAGCAAGCTTTTGAGTCGAAGATTAACTTGACTCCACCAGTGCATAACCGGAATGTGCACGTAGCGGGGTCGTCACGATCTAATAACAAGGGCCGCAGGAACGCCGGGTTCTTGTTAGGAACGTAGCTTGGCGGGCACTTCTCCTTCCGCTGAATATTTCCTTGCTGGGCCGGCGGATTGCCGGTCGCGTCGTCCACTAGCGCGTGGAAAGTATTGCTTTCGAGTAATTTCTTCTCGCGTTGCTTATCGGGCGGAATGCCAGCTGGATCCGTCTTTTTCTTCTTCTTCCTGCTCGTCGAAGGGGAGCGACTGGCGAGAGACTCGCTCTGTTGATTTCCAACCTCTTTCTTGGAACGCTGCTTTCGCGGCCGGATTGGCCACCGAGTCACCCATGGTGGGGATCCGGATGCAAGACGAACAGTCACCGCAAAATATACTTTCACCAAATTGGTTCGGAAAGACGAGTACCGAAACATGTCCGATCAGATCGAACGTACGGACTGGAATAAACCAGATTCAACGAAGGAGGGATGCTTTATACCCTTAGAATAGCAGATGATGCTCCTCCTTTCATATTCTTCGTTTTCTTATCTGGGAAATAGGCTATATGAAACTGATGTCTGGGTAAGGGATGTATAAGATAAGCATTATGCTGTTATTGCAACCCGACGGCACTGCAGCAGCATCCTCGGAAACAGCTTCAAATTGCCGTATTGTCAATTATTCGTAATAAATCAATTATTGTATGATGCTATGAGATGAATTAAGAGATTATAGCAAGTATGTGGTAAACACATTAGGGAATATTACACAATTAACTCTTTGAAACACATTTGTTGGCTCTCAAAAGGGCCGATTGAGTTGTTGAATTTGCGTAACACGGACACATTTTGACGGTGCACTGATTTCAATCCTCCTCGCTCGATGAGATTAGCGGTGCGGATGACGATGTGCGCTTCAACAAGCGGCTTTGGTCGATTTTCTTCAGCCATCTCGTACAACAGCTTGCCTCTGGTAGCGAGGAGCTGAGCAGGTTTGGAGGAGCTCTTACCAGCTCGAAAGCGAAAACAGAATGAAACCAGATTCAACGAAGGAGGGATGCTTTATACCCTTAGAATAGCAGATGATGCTCCTCCTTTCATATTCTTCGTTTTCTTATCTGGGAAATAGGCTATATGAAACTGATGTCTGGGTAAGGGATGTACAGATTAGCATTATGCTGTTATTGCAACCCGACGGCACTGCAGCAGCATCCTCGGAAACAGCTTCAAATTGCCGTGTTGTCAATTATTCGTTTTAAATCAATTATTGTATGATGCTATGAGATGAATTGAGAGATTATAGCAAGTATGTGGTAAACACATTAGGGAATATTATACAAATAACTCTTTAAAACACATTTGTTGGCTCTCAAAAGGGCCGATTGAGTTGTTGAATTTGCGTAACACGCAGTGCCGTAGCGTGCGGTTGGCCAGGTTGGCCCCTGCCAAGGGCGCCAGCTTACAGGGGGCGCCAAAATGAGTGCCACACTTTGAAAAAAAAAAAAAAAATGAAATAGACATAGCTTGTGAGGGCGCCTTTTCACAGCTCCATAGGTATTCGTAGATATAATTGTATATATTTGAAATAGTTCCTGAATCGCTTTCAACAATTTATGCTGAAAGTGTTTCTGAAGATCGCTGTGATAATAATTTGAGGATTCCTAAGAGAAATTCTTGGAGTTATCATTAAAAAAATATTTAACATTTTCTTATATAATTGTTTATAGCATTGATAAGAAAATCAGTTTACAGTAGCAGCGGTAAATTTTTTCAAACTTTCTTAACACAGTTGAAAAATATAAGCATGTAGAATAGACCCCAATGTACAGGAGTATTCTAAATTTAATTTTAATTTTTAAAATTTTAAATTTAGTGCATTGGGGTCTTAGTAAATTTAAAACACCCACTAAACGAAAGTTTAGAACACGTCACAAAACTGCTGCCTCACTGACTAGTAAAGACAACAAACCAAAGCTTTACTGAATTTTTCCTTTTGTTTTTGTTCTTTGCTCAACTTTTAACTTTAACTTGAAAAAAAGTTGTTGCATAGCAGCCAAATTCGTCTAATACGGCAAAGGGTAAAGAACTACTTGGGCACTTCCATGATTCACTTTGATATGGGGGGTGGAGGTGGTGGCTTCTCTGCCAAAACGTCTGAAACTTTGCACAAAGTACGACGCATATTGTGGCCAAATATGAGCCCGACAGCTTTGAAAAAAAAAAACTGCTGAAGTGAATCAAAAGTACTATGAATAGGTTCCGGCTCCCAAATTGAATACCAGATTGAATTCTAACAAAATCCTGATAAATATTTTCATACATTCCTGAGTAATAATTACTAAGTTAGCAGTACTCTAACATAATCCTTACCAAGAATAGGATTCTCAAAAAATCTTGGGCATTATTATTGCAGGAATTTTGACAGAATTACACAGAACTACAAATAGCATTCTCATAAAATATGGGCACTGAATATCTGGAACAGGATTTTCGCATGTTCATTAATTTCATTGTGACAGAAAGCTAGAAATAACGTTGAGTAGGATTCTTTGAAAATTCGGTTGGCATGCTCATATACTCTGACACAGAATTTTCAAATCATTTTAACCAAGATTCTGGTTGAATCCTCTATATAGTTCTCAAGGAATATCGATCAGGGTTCTCAAACAATTTTGTAAATATAATTTTCTTAAACTTTTTTTAAAGAATGTTTTACACTAACAAACCCTTCTTTCTTCACCTCTGAAAATTTTAATACACTTATATACCTCTAGTTAGCTACTTTGATAAATTCACTTGTGTTGCATTAATATGTTTTTTTTTCAATAAAAATATTATTTTAGATAAAAAATGAAACTTTTAAGGCGTTTGTCTATTTTATGAACTTTTTTTTTTGTATTTGGTTTGTATTGGTATTATTTTCCAATATTAGATGTATAATATTATAAAATTTTGCAAAAATAAACAATTAAACAATGTTTTAATGAGCTTCATTAAGGATACCTACTTGTTGCTTTTCATGCAAGGGGTTTTGTGTCTAGTCATATGAACATTTTTTCATGAATAACTTTAGAAAAAATCTCTCTGATAATATCCAACAATGCTCAGACAGCTTTCCTAAACAATAAGCTTAAGCCTCTTGCAGAAGTTTAATCAATAGTTTAATGCGTTCTAAGTTTTAGATAACTCTTAAGCTTTGTCATAACACTATTGAAGATTTTGGCGACGAATAAATGAGATAGCCACAGACCTAAAAAAGTCCATTGACATGTATAGATACGTTTAACATAATCTTGTTGAATGAAAAGAAAAACGAAAATATGTTTTGACTTTGCGGGGGCGTACAAATGAAGGTTCGCCAAGGGCGCCGTGAGACAACGCTACGGCTCTGGTAACACGGACACATTTTGACGGCGCACTGGTTTCAATCTGCATCGCCCGATGAGATTTGCGGTGCGGATGACGATGTGCGCTTCAACAAGCGGCTTTGGTCGATTTCCTTCAGCCATCTCGTACAAATTAGGGAATATTACACGGACGGTGACGGCTGTGCCGCTCGATCTAATGAACCAGAATGACCGCGCTAGCCTCCCGCATGGCAATGACAGCGGAGCACTGGCTGGTAGCGACGATTTCTGGCCGAAAACGATTATGCTGGCTGGTGCACTCAAATGAGCGTCTTCAGTTGCTGCGGCTCCGAAATGCGTGGTTCTTCGGTTCTAATACGTGTTGTATTCGCGTCCTATTGAAAACTAAACTGAGGACGCGAATGACTCTCGAAATTTGCTCGCCGACCGTGTTCCCAGTCTGACGGCAAAAAGAAGAATGAGGGAAGAAGTTGTTGTTGTTGTTGTTTGAGAGGGACTTTAACCCGAAGGTCATTCGTCCCTTATCGCTGGGTTTTACAGTTGGTCCAGTAATCCGGTGGTGGTTAAAAATGCGATTAAAGCTTCCTCGTTTGGTGGCGATAACGTCTCTTCCAGGGTGCCATCCAAATTACAAGCCAAGCGTTCAGTGTTGTAACATTGACAGTCAATCAAAATATGGTGGACAGTTAAGGGGGTACCGCAAGATGTGCAAGTAGGGGGATCTATTTTGTCAATACGGTAACTATGGGTTAAACGAGTGTGACCAATTCGTAAACGGGTTAAAATGCGACGATGTTTGGGGTTGATGTTATCGGGCCAGGGGAAAGTGGATGATTTTAATCTTCTGAGAGCAATATCCCTGCTGTTGTACCATTTAGTGCTCCAGGAGTCATGGATCTTCTCCTTTGTCCATCTCTGAGCGTCGATGGATGGAATGGAAACATCCTCAGGGTTCATGTTGCGACCTACACCTGCTAACCGGTCAGCCTCCTCATTACCGTGGATGCCAGAGTGACCTGGCACCCAACAGAAGGTGGCTCTGTTGACCAAAGCAAGTCTTTCGGCCTCCTGAAGCCAGGGGTGTTTCAAGGAGTAAGAATCCATTTCTCGAAGACAACTAGCAGAATCGCTGAAGATTACTATGGGACGATTCGATAGGGTGGAACAGAGGTGAGTGGCTTTTAGAAGGGCATATGCTTCGGCACTAAATATGGAACAAGATGGGGGGAGGGCAGAACTGATGTTTGGGAGTGTAGAGAAGCTAGCAATACCATAACCAACATAACCATTACATACAGAACCATCAGTATATATTGTTAGGTGGTTGGAGTATTTTTCAGAGCGGAGTTTGTTGAAGTGTGATTGAATTATAGAAGGTGGATCACCAGCTTTGACCTGATCTAGAAGAGAGAGATCTATTTTGGGGGTAGGTTGATTCCATGACTTGGTTTTGGATCTAGGTAATACGGCTATTTCTGGAAGCGATTGGTTTGTGAGGGATTGGAATAAGTCAGAGGCTCGTGTGACCAGGGGGACGTCATTTCGACCCTCCAGACTCAGCCATCTGATAGCTTTGGAAACAACGTTAGTTGTTAAGGAGTAGTCAAAAGGGAGTTGTCCGCATTCAGCCATAATGGATAAGATGGGACTTGTAGCAAAAGCTCCTGAAGCTAGACGGACAGCTTTGTTATACAGTGGGCTTAATTTGTTGCTTACCAAATCACCACCTCTGCTGAAGAGGCCAACACCATAGAACATCTTAGGTAGAATCCAACTGTTGACGATTTGTAGGATAGATGTTCGGTGGGCGCAAGGTATACGGGAGCCGATTACTTTTATGAGATTAAGTCTTTGGTTGATGGATTTGCGGACGCTATTAAGGTGCTGCCTGAAGCTAAGGGTTCGGTCGAGATGAATACCAAGGATTTTGAGGGATATTTGGGATTTTATAATTGTATTATTTAAAGTGATGTCGGGGAGTTTTGACATCTTTTTTCTATTGCGACTGATGTGTAGAAGTTGGGATTTTTCAGGGGATATAGTGAAACCGTGTTCGTCAGCCCATTTTGAAACACTCAGAACTGCTGATTGAATTCGTTTTCTGGACAGAGATTTTATGCTGTGGAAGGTGAGTATGGTGATGTCGTCAGCATAGACTAGTATGAAGATATTGGGCGGAATGTCCTTGAATAGCGATTGGATGCAGATGAGGAAGAGTGTTGGGGCAATTACCGAACCTTGAGGAATACCATTTTCTTGACATCTCAACTCAGATCGGTTGTTGCCTAAGATGACCCTGAATCTCCTATCCTGAAGGAAGCTTTGGACGTAATGACCCATGCGACCTTTGATTCCCCATTCTTCAAAAGATTTGAGAATGGGAAAACGCCACGCACGGTCGTATGCTTTCGACAGGTCAAGGGATACAACGTCACCATGCATTCCCCTTTCCAGGTGAGAGTTAATGATATCCTCAAGTTTGGTAAGATAGTCATCAGTGCTTTTATCTGGGCGGAAAGCAAACTGTCGATTATCTAGTAAACCACGAGATTCCAGAAGAGTGATGAGTCGTCTGTTAACCATTTTCTCAAGAATCTTCCCAATACAGTTTAATAAAGTAATGGGGCGGAAACTGTCGGCATTATTTCTATCTCTATCGGGTTTGGGAATGGGAACAACTAAACCTTCCTTCCAAGAGTTAGGGATTTCACCGCGGTTCCAAATGTCGTTGAATATTGTAAGGAGGATGGATTTACCTATTAGGGGAAGGTTCTTGAGAAGTGGATAACCTACATCATCCGGGCCAGCTGATGACCCGTGGACTCTGTGTAAAGCCCAATCTAACTCTTCATATGAAAAATCACAGTTATACTCTAGATTTTCATCAGTATTGAAATTGGGAGGAGATGCTTCTATGGTGTTTTTGTGGGAAATGAAGTTATCAGAGTAATTGGAGGAGGAAGACGATTGGGAAAAGTGATCAGCAAGATGTTCGGTTATAATTGAAGGATTGTCAGTGATTTGATTACTGATTTTTAGTTTAATAGGCTGTCTACTTTTACTACCGTTTAATCGATGGACTTTGTCCCACAGTTCTTTTGAAGTACTGTCAGGGTTAATTGAGGAGATGAATTCGTCCCAGCTGTCCTGTTTGGCCTTTTTAATGACCGATCTGGCTGCATTCCTAGCAGCTTTGAATTCAGAAAAAGTGGTAGAGTCTTTACGATCTTCCTTTGCAATCTTCTGAAGAGCACGTAGTTTTTTGCGACGGAGTTTGACTGCAGAACGAACCTCGGGGTTCCACCATGGAACCGACTTTTTACCGGGAGAACCATTGGTTCTGGGAATGTGGTGCGTAGCTATGGCAAACAATTGTTGGACGAATTCCTCAGCTGAGGAAGGGGCTCTGTTGGAAAATACCGAGAAGACCTCGTTTTGATAGCTAGGCCAGTCAGCCAGCTCATATTTTCAACGAGGACGGCAGGAAGACACAGGAGGAGCTCTATTCAGTTGGATAACAATAGGAAGATGGTCACTACCACAACAGTCATTGTGGACCATCCAAGACAGCTGGGAATTGAGGCTATGGGAGGATACTGAAAGGTCTAAAGCTGATGATTGACCAGTTGAGAGACTGATTCTAGTGTGACTACCATCGTTCAGCAGAGTCATGCCATATTCGTCAAAGAGTTGGCATAAAATCGATCCTCTAGAAGCATTACGATCGCAGCCCCAAAGAGTTGAATGACCATTAAAATCACCCATCAGAAGAACAGGTGATGATATTTGGTCAAGTATTTTGGCAAGACTAGCTTTAATGGGGAGGTTATGTGAGGGAGAGATATAAATGGAAACCAGTGTGATTTTCAAGGGGAAATCAATTTCTATGGCTACTGCGAATAAAGAATCATATGAAGGGAGAGAAATTCTACGATGAGGAATATCAGATTTTATGGCTAAACTTGTACCGGTTTTGTAGGGATTATCAGGGTTTTCGCAAATGTACAGATCATAACCTTTGATGAAGTTTATTGAAGTTGAATTGGGAATCATTGTTTCCTGTAACGCTAAAGCAATAGGATTGAATTGAGAAATTAATAATTGTAATTCTGAGAGTTTACCTTTAAGTCCGAAGAGATTCCATTGTAATGCTAGGCAGGATTGAGTTGGTTGGTTAGAGGACGATTGACTATTTATGGGGTTTGATGTGTTGGCCATTGTGAGATTGTGAGTGAGGGGAGTTGAGACGAGTGGAATCCATTAGAGTTTGCAGTTGGTCGAGAGTGCCAGGGTGGTTTGGGGGAGATTTGTAGTTCAATGGGGGATAAGCAAGATCAGAAGATTGTTGCGATTGGTCAGCACTTGATTTTTTAACAATAGGGGCATGAATTTCAGTGGTTGGGTGGCGTTTGTGTTTCTGAACGCTTGGCTTTGGAAGGACGGCACTACCTGGTTCGAAACGCCTACGCTGGGTTGTCCGGGGGCACTCTGCTTGGCACTGGAATCTGTTTCCATTTCGGAGCCGCTACCATTATCCTTCAAGATCTGGATCTTGCGGGATCGCTTCTTCTCCTTCTTACTCGTGCTCTTCTTTTCCAGTTCTTCGATCCTGCTGGTTAGCTTCGTGATGGTCTCGGTCAATTGCTTGATCAGGTCGTCTTTGGCCTTCAGTTGCTCCGATTGTCCCGTGGATGTACGGGCGTTGACCAACCTCTGCTGAACTGCTGAGCTGACGGCAGCGTAGGATCCGCCGCCGGATTGAATCTGCTTCTTGGCTTCTTCCTGGGAAATGCCTTTGGTGAATCGCAGCCTAACGATTTCCTTCTCCATCGCATACACCGGGCAGGATCGGTTCGCAGGTCCGTGGGCACCTTGGCAGTGCTGGCAGAAAGGGGCAGCGTTGCACTCCCCTTCAAGGTCGTGGGTCTTCGAGCAATTACGGCACTTTGCAGCGCCTTTGCATCGGAGTTTGGTGTGGCCATAGTTGAAGCACTTGTAGCATATCATCGGGTCCGGTACGTACAGTCGGGTTTTGATTCGCAGCGGACCGACCTTGATGTGGTCGGGTACTGCAGTTCCGTTGATTGTGAGGATAATGGTAGGCGTGTTGATTGGCTTCCCATTCTCCATCCGTGTGATGCGCTTGACACCAACGACACCATCCTTCGCCATCCAGTTCAGCAGCTCTTCCTCGTTCTTGTTAATGATCTCGCGACAAGAGATCACGCACCGTCGCTTGTTCAGGATCGGGTGGGGTTCCACCTTCACCGCCGTTCCGTCAAACAGGGCCTTCATGCTGAGGAGCTTCCTCGCTTGTCCCGCATCACGAACTCGCAACACGTATTTCAGTCCGCTCGCTTCCGTCGTCGTATTTTCAATTTCGCCAGCCAGATCGTGCATGGATTTGCCCACGATAAACGGGCAGAGCTTCGTTTCCCCGTCAGCCGCAAACAGTGACAGGATCTGCAACTGGCCGATCCCGACACCGCCCATCCATTCTGGAACCGTTGGTCTTCCGTCAACTGCCGTGGGGGGTAGCCCAGGGTCCCACCCTGAACTCGCCGCCATGATGGCACAACTTCACTTTTCACTATTTTCGCACTTTTCACTTGTCGTATCAGTTCTTCACGACTTCACTGTACTTCACTCCTTCACTGTACTTCACTCCTTCACTGTTTTTACCACCTAAAGTGGTTCGCACTATTCCTCCACCGGGATCGGTTGGAGATACGCTACTGTTCGCTCGGAATTAACTCGCACTCGCAAAAAAGTACGTCCGCGCGCACTGGTGGTTGGTAACTGAATGATAATGAGGGGCAAAAAGAAGACTGAGGGAAGACTGCTTTTATAGTGGGAAGCGATACCGTCGAAAAATGCTCGAACGGGATTGGTTGGATAAGAAAGGGGTCAACATTTATCAAAGTTTCAATAGTAAAACAACAAAATTCACTTATCGGAAGTATTACTATCGATGCCTAGATACATTTCTGATCGAATGATACTAAAAGAATAATAATTGTACCATAAACAACTGAGTTATTAACGTTCAAAATCTCCCCTAATTTCGTTACATGTCTCATTTTTCGTACTTTTAAAGTGCACCCCAATATAGAAAACAAAGACGTAGTCCTACGTCAAAATTCAACGAGGCTGATTTCCCACCGATAAGCAGTGACAAACCGCCTGAATCTACGTGTTCTGAACGTACACTCGTTGAACATGAGCGTGTATCGACAACCCTACCTACGGTTACTGAGAAGCAAACAGAACAGCACAGCACGAGTGAGAACGATGACGATGACAACGACGGGAACGATAGTTCAGCTTCTACATACGAGGCCAACGATGGTAGCAACAAGCGACGACTGTTAACTAGGCTTAGGGAGAAGAAGAAAATATGCGCCGGTAATGGATCACAGCCTGGTTGTGATACCGATCTGACAGTTGTTTCAATTATGAAAAAGCAATAATCGGCCCCGTTAAGCCTCCGGGCGTTTGGGCCTTCTAAAGAAACAATTAAAAAAAAAAAACAACGCACGATTTATCACCAACTGGCCCGTAATTGATTGTTTTATTGCCCCTTGGCCACTAACGAAAATATCTTCTGATCGACAATAAAATTCAATTTCACGTTTCTGTAACACCACTTTATTACAACGGTCAATGGGCGAGAATGGTTGGTAGGTAGTAAAAACAACCGACAGAGCTACCATCTGAACGCTACCGAGATGTAAAAAGTCATCAGTATAACGATGATGCGGTAGGTGGTCAGCTTGACCATTGCTGAGTAATTATACTCTCACTTCGCCCTCGTGAGCATGGTTGAAGATTAGACCGATTCGAATTAAATTGTGTGTTAATGCGCTTAATAAATTTCAACTTCATGATAGGATCAGTTATATGTACACTATTTACAAATATCTACTTCATGGTCGGTGAATACCGATCACATGCTTTAATATTTAAACATTCATGTTTGTTTCACATGACAACCTAATGTTGATACACATGTTATAATGAGTATACCCCATTAGGCATAAAGACGTTAGGCATAAGTACGTTAGGCATGAGGACGTTTGGCATAAAGACATTAGGCGTAATGGACGTTAGGGGCTGTCCATTAATTACGTAAGGGTTTATGGGGGGAGGGGGGGTCTGAGATATCTTACGCGCCATACAATTTATTTTTAATTTTCATACAAAAAATCTTACCATGGGGGGAGGGGGGGTTGAAATACCTCGAAAATTGTCTTACGTAATTAATGGACCGCCCCTTAGGCATAAAATAACTTGTGTGTGTGTCATTCAAAAACTCTTCTCATATCGAAAATTGTTCGGGTCCATTTACAAATTCCATTACGTTGATAGGGGTGGGTGGGTGTCTTTAAGATGTAACAGCTCATAAAAATAGTGGAAAATTCACACAAAAAGCATTACGAGGGGTTGGGTTAATTGGTTGGTTGTAAATTGCAATTTCCGGTGTTATGAAATTTGACAATGAATCGATTATCGCAAGATACGGAAGAAGATTGTTATCCTGTTCGTTGTTATTATTCTAAAGTCCATTTTTGTCAGTATACATTTATATTTGCAATGAGCAAGTGTTATTTATTTCTAGAGATGTTTAGTTTGGTGAGTATATGCCATTTTTAAATTTCTCTCACATATTTGCGTTAATTCTAAAGAAGGAAAATCTTCCATATAATTATTAATACTTATAATGCAAATAATGAACTTGAAGACAGCAATCTAGAGTCAAGCCAAAAATTCATGTTATGATAGGTGACATTATCTTCAACAATAGTATTCTAGTAGTGTGACGCCAATATGAGCGTTACATTTCCACTCCGAGTCTGCTCGTTCAGTTCTATTGCCTCTTCTGCCAACAATTTTTGATGGTTTTCAAAAAAAAAAAGTAAGAGGTTGTTTCCGAGATACGACCGCCAAGTTGACGTTGGATAACGTTTGCTTCTTCTATTTCCTGATTTAGGACCGTCACGAACTTTTGAAAGATTTCTAGCTACAGACAAAAAATCTAATCAATTTTCAAACTATTTGTTGCATGTCAATTCTGATCTATTATGGACATTGAGTGTTATTATTTGGTTGGTCCGGTTAACACTTCAACACCGATAGAGCCGGTCGATGGAAGATGAAGCATGAGCGGTAACTTTTGCTCTCCAAACAAATATACCGGTTGAACGTTAGGTCCATTCATGATCCACTAAGATTGGTTGCTTTAGTGGATTCCGAAGCCAGTTTGAGGTTGAGGCTCTTGTCCATGAAGTCCGCTAAGTCTGTGTTCTCCTCTTTGCTCAAATCGATGTAGAAATTACCTGTCACGATGATTGGCATGGTCTCTTTTTGATACTCGAAGAAGTTCCACGCCATAAAGAACTTCTTCTGCTTCATTGTGGTATCCGGAGAAATGTAGAAGCAAACCAGTAGAGCCCGACAATTCATTATAGTGATCTCGGCAGCGCAAATATCACCATAATCATCTGACAAGCCCAGCTCCACATCATAACAGGTGCAGAGTTTGCGAATCTTGTGCGCCACAGCAATCGTTGTAGCTGGCGGTGAAATCGATCAGGACTTCTTGATTAAGGCCACGGTGTTTCAATCACCCTCTCCATTTGAAAAGTTAATCTCAAGTACCACTCAATATATCGATGCGAAAAATGAATCACTAGCATTATATATATGTAGTGCACAACCCATTAAATTTTCAGTTTAATCGGTTCACTAAAACTAGAGATTTGCTTCTGCAAAGTTTTGATGATAATTGTTAGAGTGAGACAAAAGATAGGGAAAATAACACGGTCTCCCGTGTCACCCTAAGACCGATCTGCGATTCCAAAGGTTTGTATGAGGATACCAATCTGTACGCGATCCACGCCAAGCGTGTCACCATTATGCCATCCAGCTGGCTCGTCGTATCCGTGGCGAAGGCGCTTAAATTGCTGAAGCACAATTTCAAACAACAACCCTTTAGAGGGCCACTATTGAATAATTAATATTTAGTTATCAATTGTAATTTCGAATGATAAGTTTTGAATGGAGATAAATGGCAAACCAAGTTTTATCTAGGTTCTTGTCGCTCGGGTCGGGTGGCGGTAGCATTTTTGCAGTCTTCTCTGTGTGTGTATTTCGATTTGATCGACAATTTCTTACCAAATCAAAACGTCAACAAAGCTGTTGCTGATAAGTTTTAGCTCTTTGTTCGCCAAGTTGATACTGATCGCTCTAGCATGCGACGACGACAACGGCATCATTCAATCATCACTAATTGCGAGGCAAACCGTGATGGATTCTTAATTCAAGTGCTGTTCGCGATTTACCTGACCGCGCGCGCACAATGGAAATTTTATTTCTTGACACTGTGATTCTCGAGAAGCATTATTTAGCTTGAGCGTCCCCTTAATGCTACAACTAGATAACTCAAAATTTGTAGTTTTTGAGTTGAGTATACCAAAATATTGCTCTTAACTAGCTCCATAACATATCCAAAGCTCATAAACGTGCGATTTTAAACAAAAAAGTTATAGTATGTTTTCAAAACTAGATATCTCAATGTAGAACAAACGTATTTTGTGCTAAAACTAGGTAACTCGAGTTACCTAGTTTGAGCTCTGAAATTTGCTCTCATGCCATTATGTAGATTTGGGTGCTACAACTGGATATCTCATTCAAATGTTAAGAAACAATGTTCTATTACGAGAACAAGTTTCAGGAAGAGATCCAACAGTATCTAGATGGCTAACAGCTAAACCATTGAAAAACAAGCTTCAAAACTATTGATTGTATGCTAGCTTATCACTCATTTATGAGAAGTCCAATCATGTCTATTCGTACTAAAATAGATTTGAAAGTATTGATATGAACTTTTGTAATTGCCTTTTGAAAATATGTTGTAAAACAGATATAGCAATTTTGAAAAATAACCTTCAATTCCATACACGTTCTAGAAGTGTATCAAAGCAATATTAATTGTTTTCAGGCTTTTCTACATGTGAAGTTTAACGCTTTTAACATGCTCGCGGGAAATTTGAGTTAGACTTGAATAAATAGACATCAATCAATAAACTTAATCAGTCAAAGTCTTAGTGATTCAAAACGTTATGCCATTTACAGTGCTGTTCTTAACGATCAGTATTCCTATTTTATTGCATGTATGAAGGTATGATCTTCTTAAACAAAGAAAATTTAGAGCATTTTTGGACACTAGTGTGAAATTAAGTATGAATTCCTGCATTATATCATTAAAACATGGACTTGAGCACAAACCAAGCAAGACTTAAACCATATTTTGCCCACATTATTTCAAGTGTACTGCAAAATACATTCGTTTTACCAAATTTTGATTATTTTTGATCATGATTGTGCGATTAAAATCAATTTTGAACGTGAAAATTGCTAGTTATGTTTAAAAAAATGACACAATTGCAGTGTTCAACAACTCCAAACCTTTATATTTTTAAAATTTGTGTATGAATATGTGTTATTTCACGCAAACGATGCTCATTAAAACATTTTTTTCTAATTCTGCACCTTAAAAAAATATGTTTGAACATTGTTTGATACAGGAGGGTATCCATTGTGTATCAATATTTCTTTAAATATTAGTTAACATTCTAGTATTGCAAGTCATCTTAAA
Organism: Aedes aegypti; assembly: GCF_002204515.2. Taxonomy (NCBI): domain Eukaryota; kingdom Metazoa; phylum Arthropoda; class Insecta; order Diptera; family Culicidae; genus Aedes; species Aedes aegypti. Next base: position 297,025,182 of record NC_035107.1, on the reverse strand, counting down.
AACTAACAATTATGTAGCATTTGCGTTATTTTTATACATTGGCTTAAACTAGGTATCTCGAAATATATAGAAATTGTTGAATGATATTGCATGCTACAACTAGGTAACTCGCAATTTTTTTAAATAATGATTTTTTTCTTGGTTCAAAATAATACTGAAGCTTAAATTTACACGCAATAGGAAAAATAATGAGTTAATCAACGTATACTTCATGAAATACAAATTGAAATACACTTTGGAACGGAGAACCATGTACTTGAAAAATGGTCAAATGTTCAAAGTCGTTTATCTCAAAACGTTGATTTTCGAGTTATCCAGTTGTAGCATTAAGGGGACGAAATGATTGCATGCAAATTACTGACCAAAATCTGAATCAATCACATCCAATCACCAGTAATGTCACTCTTCACGGTAGAAAATTCTCACAACTCTTTCAAAATGAAATGGTCGTCCTAAAAAGGACGGTTGGGGCTAGTCACCGTCGATCGAACTGGGTTGTCAATCCATTGTTAGACAGAAACACAGCAAAAGATTACCGAAGACGATTAAATCGAAATGCGGTCGGTAATTTTGTGCTTCGTTGTTTTCGTTGGTTTGCTCACTCCTCCGACGGCAATTTTCAAGGTTTCTAGACGAGTTCTCCACGAATTTGATGGTCTAGCTGGATGCTCATGGCCATGATGAGCGATTTCACGGAACCCGCAGCATTTAGCTTGGGTTGGGAATAAACAAGAGCAGAAGCAGCGGCAGCGACGAATGTGTAAAAATTTATTCCGATAGGAGTCCTTCTCCGGTTGCTGGTCGACGATTGACTGATGTGCGCGGGGCTCATTGAAGCTTGGTTAGCTTCGACTGAACACGATAGAATAAAGAGGAGTAAGAAGAAGGCCGAAAGGGACGTTTCCCTTTGCATGACGAAAGTGGCTAAGATATCGAGCAATGATGTCTGTGCTAGGAATACACAAGAAATATGTGCTTTTCTATGGCAAATAAGACATGCCTTGCTATTTATCGATTTTTCAATAGTTTATTCATGAAAATTAATAGTTTTAATTACTAGAGTCGATTTGTAGAAAAATTTATTCAATGGTTAGCTATTGATAATCAATAGTTTTCTTTTGTATGAAGGAAAATTTCTGATCCATGGGTGCCAAAATGATGAAAATTGCTCAATTAGAATTTCTTTTCAGAAGCATTCTAAATATGTCGCAATTTTGTTACATATGTTCTCATAAAATATGGCAAGTCTAAGAAGCTGTTGGAAATGCCACTCTATTTTACAATCGTTGTGAAATGTTGTGACGGCACTGCAGCAGCGTCCACGAATACAGTATCAAATTGTCGTGCCATCAATTATTCCTGACAAATTAAATTTTGTATGAAGCTGTGAGATTGATTGAGAAATATAAGATGTAATAAGGTCGAAAACATTATTCTTTCAACTCTTTTCAACACATTTGATGGCCCTGAAAAGCGCCGATTTTCTTATACGACGAACCAGCTAAATGACGTGACGTGGATGGCGCACAAGAGCAACGGATTGTTGATTACCGGGCATAAGTCGAAATCTGCAAACGATGCTCACTTTCAAAATCTTGAGCGATTCCACAAGTTGACGGCTGCTTGGTCGTTCATAGAAGTTAATATTCAATGTTATCTTCTTTTCCAAGCAGCCTAGATAGCCGTGTAGTGTCGGTAGTGGTTGTCTCAACTGGCTAAGAATAACACTACGGATTGCCTGATCCTGTAGTAAAAATCTACTAATCAGGTAACCCCAATCCCAAGGTGTGATGCGACCCGTGCTGATGGATGAATGGTTGAGGGGGTTTAAAATATGCTCAATCGCTAACGGAGCCTGGAGAGCACCAGGGCGAACTCTCCAGTATGTAGCTCTTACTGCATTAGGGCGGGGCAATGATGCAGCGGACCGTCTTTCCCCAGCGACTCGTGGGACCAAAAAATGAGTGCAAATAATCAAACCAAAATAAAAGGTGTCGACTGCCTCCCTCAGTTCGAAAAAGGTGACGACTGCCTCTCCCAGTCGGACGAAACGGAAACAGAGAATGCTTTTGGTAAGCTTGGGCTGACCGAAGATGAGCTTCTCAGTAGTTCGCATGAAAACATGGAAACCGACCTCCCTCTGACACTCCCGAACGACCCAGTACTCCATCCTTCGGTTGAACCAATGGACGACGAAGAGGATGGAATTACAGTCACAATAAACTTGATAGGATCGCAGCCATCAATCACAGGATCGAACGTCACCTCGGGTCCTATTGATGGGAAGACCGATCAACATCCAACAGATGACGCGAACAAACAAAAACCTACTGGCACCAAAAAGATCACTCGGAGCCAAAGGAAGCAGCTAAAAGCACTCCGACAAAGTGGCTTAAGCCGCCCTGAGGCCCTATCCAGAATCACGGGGGGTGAGGCTATGGTGTCAACTCCTTCAAAACGCACTCGGCAGGACCTTGACAAGTCTACAAATGCTGAAGAAGAACATAAGCAGAAACGGATGAAACAACACCTGAATCCGAGAAAGCGCGTTGGGCAACAGGAAACCAACAGCTCAACAGCCTCGACGATCAACAAACCCCCTCCAGAAGATAAAAAACAGACTAGTCTAAGCTACGGTGAAATTACCAGTCGCAGGAGAGTCGGAATAATCCCAAAAGACTTCCCCACGACCCAACTTTCAACGACTCAGCTGGACGTTCTCCAGGAGGCACTGCTGCTTCGGGTTGAACAACAACGGAACGCGACAATGAAGCCCAAGTTCTCTAACCTTATCTACAAGTCTGGCCATATGGTTCTTATTTGTAAGGATCAGGAGACTGCGGAATGGGTAAAGGAGATAACACCTGCATTAAATCCCCTGGAAGGCGTTGAGTTGGTTGCAATGGATGAGGATAAGATTCAACGTCCAGAACTGATTCGAGCCTTCTTCCCTCAAAGCGCACAATACACCGATGATCGTATCAAAGCTCTCATCGAGAGTCAGAACGATCTGATAACCAACAACTGGCGTGTCATGCAACGGCTCACTCCTAACAACAAGCATGTGGTGTGGGTCTTTAATGTAGATGGACCGTCCATGGAAAAACTCATTCAATCCAAGTTCATCCTCAACTACCGCTTTGGAGAAATACAGTTGAGGAAAGTAAAGAGCACAACCCCAAACTCCAATGACAATCCAACTGGACAGCCGACCCAAGAGAAATCTGAGGAGGCCTCTAGTAGCATCCCACAACCAACTCCCACCATACAGGCTAGCTTGTCTTCCTTTGATGGAAAAGATGCATATTTGACCTCACTTCCTGGCCCAAGCGGTGTCACCTCAATGGCTCCCAATAAGGGCAGTGGAAATGTCAAAAGTGTAAAATTGACCACAGGGGATAAGCCAGCAGGCCTAGGTAAGGGAAAGGACAAAAACCAAAATCTAAGACATCCCCCAAAATCAAAAGTTGATGATCCGCAACATCCAAAGAAGGACGGCAAACGTCCGGAAAATGCGGAACGCCTCAGCAATGATTAAAATCCTCCAAGTGAATCTCCATCATGCTCAGTGCGCAACAGATGTGCTTTGCAGGAGATTCACAAAAGAACACCTTTCCGTGGCACTGATTCAAGAGCCATGGGTCAACAAAACTCGAATACAAGGTATTCAACTAAACTCGTGTAGGTTGGTATATGATGACAGTCAGCTCTCTCCCAGAGCAGCTATTCTAATACGCAATGATACTAAATGTTTTCCAATTACAGAATTCATCAAAAGGGACATCGTGGCGGTCAGGATGGAGGTTTCTACTGCTAGGGGCAGTACTGAGATCATTATGGTTTCGGCGTATTTCCCTGGCGACGCAGAAGACATTCCTCCTCCAGAGATGGCTGCTCTTGTCTCTTACAGTCAAAAACACAACATCCCCTTCGTCATCGGTTGTGACGCCAATGCTCATCACCTTGTATGGGGAAGTACAAACACAAATATCAGAGGTGAGCATCTTTTGCAGTTTCTTTCCTCCAAAAATATTGACATATGCAATGTCGGTGATAAGCCTACATTTGAAAACATCTTACGACAAGAAGTCCTTGATCTGACTTTATGCAGTCAATCCATCTCGGATAAAATAAAAAACTGGCATGTTTCTAATGAAATATCTATGTCAGACCATAAACATATAGTCTTCGAGTGGGAAGGGGGTCTAATGATTCAAAAGTCGTTTAAAGATCCCAAGAAAACTGATTGGGAAACCTACTCAGCTATTCTCCGTTCTGAAGACTATATAATAGAGCCGAATATTCAGACTATTATACAGTTAGAAGCAGCTTCGGATTCTATTAAAAACAAAATTCTAAATGCTTATCAAGAGAGCTGTCCGATCAAAACAGTTAGTTCGAACAGAGATGTTCCATGGTGGAACTTCAACCTTGATAAACTCAGGAAAACTGCTCGGAAGGAATTCAACCGAGCCAAACGCACTTCTGATTGGAGTCTATACCGAAAGGCTCTGACAGAGTATAACAAAGAAATGAGACGAGCAAAACGGAAATCATGGGTTCTCATGTGTGAAAGCATTGAGAAAACTCCCGTAGCTGCTCGACTTCATAAAACTCTTTCGAAGGATCACTCCAATGGTTTGGGAAGTCTTCAAAGGACTGACGGTTCACTCACTGTGGAACCTCGTGAAACACTGAGTGAAATGCTAAGAGTTCACTTTCCTGATTCAATCCCACAAACGAGTCTAAATGCTGAAGGTGCCAGACTTGACGTCTCAGTTCCACACGGGTTCCTATCAGGGGACTCAGGAGCAAAAAGGGACGCAATAAAGGTTGCCAAAGAAGCTTTTACTCGCGATAGGGTTGTTAGGACAGTGAGATCTTTCGAGCCATTCAAATCTGCTGGCATGGATGGAATCTTCCCAGCGCTTATCCAAAAAGAGGAAGAGACACTGATTCCACACATGGTAGAGATTTTTAAGGCAAGTTTAGTTCTGGGACACATTCCAAACGATTGGCGTCAAGTTCGAGTTGTCTTTATTCCAAAAGCAGGAAAAAAGGACAAAACCAACCCTAAAGCATTCCGACCGATAAGCCTATCCTCGGTAATGCTTAAAATCATGGAGAAGGTATTATGCGAGTATATAGATTCTAAATTTATGAAAACTATGCCTCTTTCTAAATCCCAATTTGCTTATCAAAGCGGAAAATCAACGGTCTCAGCACTGCACACGCTAGTGAACAAGATCGAGAAAACCTTTAATGCAAAAGAAATCGCTCTTATAGCATTTCTTGATATTGAGGGCGCGTTCGATAACGCTTCTTATTCGTCTATAGGTTCGGCAATGTTGAGGAGAAACTTCGACCCATGCATTGCAACCTGGGTACATGCTATGCTAGCAAATCGACAGATCTCATCTGAGCTGAGTGATTCGCGCATTACTGTAATGGCTACAAGGGGATGCCCTCAAGGGGGAGTACTATCTCCCTTATTGTGGTCATTAGTGGTGGACGAACTGCTAGATAGCTTAGAAAGAAGGGGTTTTGAAGTTGTTGGATACGCAGATGACGTAGTCATTATTGTACGAGGCAAATTTGACAGCGTTATTTCATCAAGGATGCAAATTGCTCTCAATCACACACTCTCCTGGTGTCAAAAAGAGAAACTGGGAATAAACCCTTCAAAAACAACAATTGTACCGTTCACAAAAAGACGAAAGGTACAACTCCACCCTCTTTTCTTGAACCAAATACAATTAGTTTACTCAAATGAGGTCAAGTATCTTGGCATCACACTTGACGCAAAACTAAATTGGAACACCCATCTTCAAACAATCATAAATAAAGGTCTCAATTCACTCTGGGTTTGCTCAAAGACCTGTGGTAAAACATGGGGTCTAAAACCCAGTATGATCATGTGGATCTATAAAACAATCGTTCGGCCTAGAATAACCTATGCGTCCCTTGTTTGGTGGCCTAAGACAAAGGAAGCTACGGCTAGAGCTAAGCTGAACAAAATTCAACGTACTGCCTGTATTGCCATAACCGGTGCAGTTCGTAGTACCCCCTCGTTTGCCCTAGATGCTATACTCAATCTGCCCCGGCTGGATCAATTCATAAAGCTGGATGCTGAGAAAAGTGCTCTTCGGCTAAAACGATCAACAGTCCTACTGTCAGGGGACTTAACAGGTCACCTCAGTATATTAAACGAATTTTCGATAAATCCTATTGTTGAAAAATGTAGTGACTGGATGGAAAAAGTGGTAAACTATGACTCGCCATTCACGGTGGTCTTTCCTTCTCGTGAGGAATGGGAAGGAGGTGGACCCACCATTTCACCGGGATCTATTAAATTCTACACAGATGGTTCAAAAATGAATAATTTGACAGGGTCTGGAGTATACGGACCGAAAACCAAAATCTCTGTCTCTCTTGGACAGTGGCCTACAGTATTTCAAGCAGAAGTCTATGCAATCAAGGAATGTGCGCAGCTGTGTCTGAAAAGAAATTACAGACATGCCACCATCTGTATTTTCTCTGATAGTCAAGCAGCGCTTCAATCTTTGAAGGCTTTCACTTGCAACTCAAAACTTGTGTGGGAATGCATTCTTGCACTGAAATCCCTAGCTGAACGCAATCGAGTTAAACTATATTGGATCCCAGGACATACGGGTCTAGAGGGTAACGAAATTGCCGATCAGCTAGCAAGGAATGGATCAACCAATATGTTCATTGGTCCAGAGCCATTCCTTGGCATTTCAAACTCTGCACTAAACACGGAATTGAACAACTGGTTGTTCGGTCAAATTCAATCAAATTGGAATACAGTTTCCAATGCGAATCAGTCCAAAAGGTTCGTAACAATAAACACGACACAAACACAAAAACTTATAGGTCTCAACAAAAGGGATCTCAGAACATACATCGGTCTAATAAATGGTCACTGCCCAAGCAGATACCACTTATACAAGATCGGTGTCGTCCAAAACACAAATTGCCGTTTCTGTGACGAGACGGACGAAACCTCACAACACCTTCTCTGCTCTTGCAGTGCACACATCCATCGTAGGTTCAAAATATTTGGCAAGCACTACTTACAGCCAGCTGATATTTGGAACGCATCCCCCAGGGAGGTGGTTAGCTTTATTAGGCTGATCACGCCAGATTGGGGGAACTACAACACTGCAACCTAGGACTTCTGCCCATCAATGGCAGATGGTTCAAAGTTCAGTCAAATGCGCAAAGTATTCCGGAGGCACATTTGCTACTGGAAAACATTGTGTACATAGAGTAATAGGGTATATCACAATAGTCCTAAAAAATGGACGCTGTGATCCCACACCCGACAGAAGAAGAAGTCCGACGCTCGATTAGAAGCAGCTCATCGGATCAGCAACTCAGAGGGCCTGTGGTATTTCGTTCCTAGCGGGCTTGCTTCTTGACCACCGATGCTGAATTCAAAGTCGAAATCTGCAAGCGCGGATAAATTTGCGGCGGCGATGACGACGGCTTGGACGTTTTTCTATAGTTCGCTGCTCGGAGAAGCGCCCAAGCCATCGTCATCGCCGCCGCAAATCAACCTTGCGTCTTCCTCTTCCGACGACACAAATTGAACTGTGACGACCGCAAAAAGAAGACTGAGGGAAGAAGCAGGACCGGTGCGCTTTTATAGTGGGAAGCGGAACCCAAAAATGTGCTTGAACGTGATTGGTTAGATAAGAAAGGAATCAACATTTTACGATTTTTCAATAGTTTGTTGCCAATAATCAATAGTGTCCTCCATTTGAATCGACGCGTAGATAAATTTCCGATCGATTGATGTATAAATATTGAAAATCTATCGACAAATGGCTGAGTTATTAGCGGTCAAAACCTGACCATTTTTCGTTACATGCTCAATTTTTCGTTTTTTGAAATTGTACCCCCATAATGTTGCCGAAGGACGTTATCCAACGTCAAAAATTATGCCAAAATATCCATCAGCCGAATAGTACTGATGTGAATTACATATACAGAACTGCGATGGAAACTTACTTTTCGGATGTTCCGGGTTTCCGGAACCGGGTATGAATAACTAAATGATTTGAGAATCTCTATTCACAGTCCACGTGAAAACCTGTTCATCAATATGAAGACGGTTCAGATTACTTGTTTAGTTACGAAACTACAGGTCGTCAAAGTAAGGGTCTCTAAAGGAACTTTTTTCATATGTAGCAGGTTGGCCACAGTGACCAAATCCGGATCTCTGGGAGGGTTTCTGAAACTTAACAGGTGTGTCCTTCATTAAAGCCCAACAGAACTAAATTCGGTCAACACTCTGATTTGCGAGTTGTTTAAATTTTCGGGTCGAAAACGACCCTAAGTCAAAAATAAAATATAACAAAAATTTCCCACAAAAAAATAATAGGGTCCTAGAGCCCTGTCCTAATTTTAGTAGCAAACGGTTAAGTTTAGGCCAGAAACACATGTTTACGCAATTTTTGAATGCTTTGCCCCTTGGTTTAAACTCATATTTTGGGTGTATTTTGTTTTCCGTGTCCCTTCCGATATGTCAAATAGGAACAACCCCAGTGTTAAAAAGATGAGCCCCTGTGGCGTTTTTGCCGATTCAGTGAATGTCAAACATGATCTAAAATGTCAAGGTTCAAATTTGAACATATTTTTTGAATTAAATTTTAAATGTTTTATAACCGTTATTTGAACAGGAAAAATTGCTTAAGTGGTTGCAAGAACGTGCTCTTTTATCTTATTATATCAAAACACGATTTTATTGAAAATTTTATGACCCTGTTGTCAGAAAGTTTCAAATTGCTAGGTCATTTCAATCAAAAGTTTCATCGATTTTAATTTGGAAATGAGTTGAAAAAGACCCAAGGTCCTTACTAAGGTTGAATGCTCAGAGAAATACGGCCCTTTTTTAAGGCGCTAATTTTTTGCTAATTCATCTCACATCTACGAATAAAAAAAAAACCAGTTGGTTTTTGCGCCGACGCAGCCCTAAAAAATTTCAGCATATTTTATGCATGTTAGGGCGTACAGCGATACTTTTTCATGTCAAAATGAACTAGGGTAAATGATGGCTTCAGCACCCTGAGGGTATTTTCAGCAGCACTAACTTATCGTCCTTTTTGACGTTGGATAACGTCCTTCGGCAACATATGGGGGTAAAAAACGAAAAATTGAGCATGTAACGAAAAATGGTCAGGTTTTGACCGCTAATAACTCAGCCATTTATCGATAGATTTTCAATGTTTATACATCAATCGATCGGAAATTTATCTACGCGTCGATTCAAATGGAGGACACTATTGATTATTGGCAACACACTATTGAAAAATCGTAAAATATTGACCCCTTTCTTATCTAACCAATCACGTTCAAGCACATTTTTGGGTTCCGCTTTCCACTATAAAAGCGCACCGGTCCTGCTTCTTCCCTCAGTCTTCTTTTTGCGGTCGGACTGTGAACACGGTCGGGCGAGTCATTTTCGCTTTGCCTTTGCACCCGCGTCATAGTTCAATTTGTGTCGTCGGAAGAGGAAGACGCAAGATTGATTTGCGGCGACGATGACGATGGCTTAGGAGCTTCTCCGAGCGGCGAACTACTACCGCTCGGAAAAGCGCCCAAGCCATCGTCATCACCACCGCATATTTATCCGCGCTTGCAGATTTCGACTCGTGATAAATTCAGTTTCGGTGGTCAAGAAGCAAGCCCGCTAGGAACGAAATACCGCAGGCCCTCTGAATTGCTGATCCGAGGAGCTGCAGCTATTCGAGCGTCGGATTGGTGAAATCGCACAAGATTTCAAGAGTGAGCATCGTTTCCAGATTTCGACTTATGCCCGGTGATCCACAACCCGCTGGTCTTGTGCGCCATCCACGTCACAAAACATTTAGCTGGTTCGTCGTATAAGCAAATCGGCGCTTTTCAGGGCCATCAAATGTGTTGAAAAGAGTTGAAAGAATAGTATTTCCGACCTTATTACATCGTATATTTCTCAATCAATCTCACAGCTTCATAAAAAATTTAATTTGTCATGAATAATTGATGGCACGACAATTTGATACTGTATTCGCGGACGCAGCTGCAGTGCCGTCACAACATTTCACAACGATTGTAAAATAGAGTGGCATTTCCAACAGCTTCTTAGACTTGCCATATTTTATGAGAACATATGTAACAAAATTGCGACATATATAGAATGCTTCTGAAAAGAAATTCTCATTGAACAATTTTCATCATTTTGGCACCCATATGGATCAGAAATTTTCTATCATACTAAAGATAACTATTGATTATCAATAGCTAACCATTGAATATTGGAAATCTTTCTACGAATCGACTCTTATAATCAAAACCATTGATTTTCATGAATAAACTTTTGAAAAATTGATAAATATCAAGGCATGTCTTATTTTCCATAGAAAAGCACATTTTTCTTGTGTATACCTAGTACAGACATCATTGCTCGATATCTTATGCAGCCCACAGACGCTCAGACGGTTTGACCAACATTGACTCCGCCCCCAAGTTAGTCAAACCGACTTATGTTGATACAACCGTTTGACCAACTGTCAAGGTTGGTTGCAGCAACACGATATTTCTTCGCATGTTTTTAGACTTGCCGAGAGTCTAGTGAATATGTGATGGTTATTTTTTCGAATGCTGTGGCTGTGGGGGAGAATCTTTTCGCGATTTTCTGGCAATAATCGCAGTAAGGAAGAGAAGAACTTTCAACATTTAAGTACCGGAAAAAATAAATAGTTAAGAGGAATTCCAGTTATGTATTATTCCAGGTATGTGTTATTCAGTAAGTAAACGACATGACCCTTCGATGTCTTGTCTTTCAATTGAGGTGCCATTCAAGGAATTTCGTTAAACCAGCAAACAGTTATAAGAGTTCAAAATATTTCATGTCAACGTAAGGCTCTTGGTTTTGAAATTCCAATTTCACTCCTGTATAGAGAATTTTTATTTTACTTTCAAACTGTGCGGCATAATCAAATGCAAACGTATTCAGTTCCCGATGGTTAGTGCCTGTGCTTTTACTGTTCATAAGTCGCAAGGTGGAACTTTCCCCGAGGTCGTGAACGACTATGACAAAAGCCAGGATCAGCAATTGGTATATGTTGGTTTGTCGCACCCGAACTATCAAACATCTAATCTACTGGAGGAGTTTGGCGAACTATAGCTGGAGCCAGAAACCGATCACCCAACCTAGCAACACAAGGAAGCAACGACCAAACAAACAAATTCAATCATCTGGCATTATTCCTGGAACACCAAACACTGGTTCTCGAAACCACAGAACGACAAATGGTTCTTTTCAGGACTACCAAAATGAGTCCAAAAAGAGTTAACTTCTGAAAACTTCATCCGATCAATAACAACACAAAACTAGTACACTTATTCATACACATGACAAATCAAACTATTAATCATCGTAGTTCTACTTCAACCCTGCGGTAATGTAATAGACATTACCCACCCCAATTTTTTCGAGGAAAATTCTGCTAAAAGTTAAAATTTTCAAAACAACTCTTATTGATTGGAATATTTATCAACAACTCTTTGTTAAGTAAAATCATCCTAAATAACTCTTTGTTCCATCGCCAAACCAAACCATTTCATTGAATTCATCAAGTACAAGAATATGAATGGTAAGGAGAGGCAGATGGTGTATATTTCGCTGGCGTTACTTTCCAACAGGTCGCCGGTTGGCGCTGACTACTAATCCGTCCACTGAATGATTTTCAGTTGTTGCTTTCGCTTCGTTGCTCTCTGGTTCCGTTCGCTACTCGCACACTGCTGTGGCTTTCACGCGCTCTTCGTTGCTGCTACGCTGCTTGATCCGTTCGTTATGCCGTTCGATTTGTGAATGAGCTGGGAGCAGAACAAACAGTGGTTTTATTTGCTCGAGCTCCGTTCACCGATGGCGAGTGGTGGGGTTCTCGCTTGGTTGTTTCGTCACTCCGTTCGCTACTCGCACGCGATTGGTTATTGCTTTCGCGCTATTTTCGTTGATGGTGTGATTCTTCGCTGAGAGAAAAAAAACTGCAACTCTTTTGATTTTTCATGCAAAATGACCAACTTTGATAAACTATATCGCAAATATTTATGGACCGATTTGAATGGAATTTTCACAGAATATCAGACATTAAATTTTAACATATATTTTTGAGTGATTTTTCCAATCACACGTTGAAAAGCAGTAACGGTTTGACTAAAGTGAATTTTTTGACGATTTTTTATAATTGACATAACTAAACATATTGAAGGAATAGCTTCACGGTATCTTCAGCAAAGTTGTAGATTTTGACAAGATGAATAAGTTTGCTGAAGACAGTTTTTATGTAAGGCTATCAGATTTTAAGATAAAAAGTTTTGAATTTTTCGTCGAAAATTACAGTTTAGCCAAACCGTTATTACTTATAAACTTGTGATTGGAAAAATTATTCAACATTATATGTTAAAATTCTAGTTACATCTGATGTTCTGTGAAAGTTTCATTCGAAAATATTTCCATAAATAACTGAGATCTAACTTACCAAAGTTGGTCATTTTGTATTGAAAATCGAAAAAGTTGCAATTGCATGTGAATAAGTTGGGGCCTTCCTTAGCCGAGTGGTTAGAGTCCGCGGCTACAAAGCAAAGCCATGCTGAAGGTGTCTGGGTTCGATTCCCGGTCGGTCCAGGATCTTTTCGTAATGGAAATTTTCTTGACTTCCCTGGGCATAGAGTATAATCGTACCTGCCACACGATATACAAATGCAAAAATGGAAACTTTGGCAAAGAAAGCTCTCAGTTAATAACTGTGGAAGTGTCATAAGAACACTAAACTGAGAAACAGGCTCTGTTCCAGTGAGGACGTTAATGCCAAGAAGAAGAAGAAGAAGAAGATGTGAATAAGTTCTCTGTTTATTCGACAAATCAGCTGAATATTTCATGGGTGCACAACAGCAACAGGGTAGCGGATCACAGGGATTTAGTTGAAATCTGGAAACGTAGCTCAATCTTGAAATCTTGAGTGATTTCACAAACCAGATTCTGGATTAACAGCTCAGCAGGCTTCTAGCAGCGAGGTACTTCTCGCTAAGCAAGTTCGGAGGAGCTCTTACCAGCTCGAAAGCGGAAATGGAATGAAACTGAATCCAACGAAGGCAGCATGTTTTATAACCTTGGAATAGCAGATGATGCTCCTCCCTCTTGTGCTCTTCGCTTTCTGATCGACCAATCTGGGAAATGGGTATGTGCCAATAATGTGTTGGGCTTGGAATTACTTGAAAATTGCGGAGAATACTAATACGCGAGAAATTGGTCGAACATGAATTGTTGGAATGATTGGCATTCCCTAAATATTCAATACGAGCTATTGATAATTAATAGTTTTCTTTATTATGACGGTTAATTTCTGATCCATGGGTGCCAAAATTTTTAAAATTTTTCAATGAGAATGTCTTTTCAAAAGCATTCTAAATATGTCGCAATTTTGTTACATGGGATAATTTTCCTAATCAAAGTGTTCCCATAAAATATGGAACATAAAAGGCGCTGTTGGAAAAGCCACTCTATTTTACAATCGTTGTAAATTGTTGAGCACTCACCCCGACGGCACTGCAGCAGCGTCCGCGAGTACAATCTCAAATGGTTGAGTCATAAATTATTCATGACAAATGAAATTTTGTATGAAGCCGTGGAATTGATTTAGGAATATTAGAAGTTATAAATAAAGACGGAAATATTTCTCTTTTAACTCTTTTCCACAAATTTGATGGCTCTGAAAAGGACCGATGGCTGCTCGGACCAACAAAACTCAGGGGGCTTCTGGTATTTGCTCCTAATGGTGCTTCTTGACCACCAATGATGATTTCATCACGAGTCGAAATTTTGAAGCGCGGGTCAACAGCTCCTCGGCCGATGAAATTTGCGGCGGTGATGACGATGGCTGGGTGAACGCAAACAAGCGGTGAACCACAAAGCGAGAAAGACTCGCCCGACCGTGTTCACAGTTCGACCGCAAATTCACCTGTGGACTGCTTCCTCTTCTTCTTCTAGGCGGCGGCAGCGGTGATGGCTTTAGCTTCGGACGGCATCTTTTCTCGCTCGCTCGACAGTTTGATTTGAGCGAAGCAAGACAAACGGAAGCGTCCTTCGCTATCGATGTCTGTGCCTGAGAAGCACGCCCGGTTAGAGCAAGCCGATCTGTCGCCTGCTGAGATGCGAGCCAATCGGAGAGTGAAAAGCAAATGACGTCAAATTTTCTCTAGACACCCCTATTTATAGATTTTCTTGAAATCAACGTTCTCTTTCATTCCAGTCCGAGTAAGTAACACGTGCAGACGTGTTTTTTAGCTATCCGGTTAACTTGAAAAACAGTCAATACCGCATCCCGGCGAGCTTATCTCGCGTCCCCAATATGGGAGACAATCCAACTACCCTGGCTGCGCTCAAGGTGCTGAAAAGGTTGACCGAAAGTGAGGAAAGCAGAACCGGTGCATTGGAGAAGCAAACCAATGCCAATACGAAGCGACGCAATCCCTCCCCACGGAGGAACGTTGCAAAGAAACCACCGATTAGTCACCCGATCGGTCCTACACTGGACGAAGCAATTGGAGGCGTGCTGGGGAACGACCGGCAGCAAAATCAGGAGAAAAATCTCCTTGAAAGCAACATCTTCAATCGATTGAAGGATGGTGAAACCGGTAGTCCACCGGCCAACCAGAAACCCCTTGGTGCAAAGAGCAAGGAGAGGAAGGAGAAAACCGCACAACAAAATGCAGTGCCACCACCAGAGCGGAAGGAGAAGTGTCCGCCAATATTCGTCAAAGGAGATCCACCCGGAATGCGTTCGTCGCTACGAAAGTGCATTGCCCGGGGACTAAGATGCACATTCCGGCTGTGCACAGATGGCGTGAAGATAATCACCGAAGAGAAATTCCACTACCAGATGGTGCTCGGCTTTCTTGACGAGAGGAAGTACGAGTACTTTACCCACGATGATCCTACCACCAAACCAATGAAGGTGGTTCTAAGAGGCCTTGACAACATGGATGTTAAGGATCTAACCGTTGAAATTGTTCGTCACGATCAATCAAGAAAATACCGGGATCAGCTCTACCTGATCCATCTTGAGCGTGGATCCATCTCCGTCAAGGACCTGAAATCCATTCGAACCGTCAACGACACGATGGTCAAGTGGGAGCGGTACAGGCCGGCGCATCGCGATGTTACGCAGTGCATGAATTGCTTCAATTTCGGCCATGGTACAAAGAACTGCCACATGGCGCCCCGGTGCAAGAAGTGCGGCGATAAACATCCCTCCGACATGTGCGACGCAATGGAGGAGGCTGACCCCAAGTGCGTGAACTGTGGGGATAAACACTGGGCCACCTCCAAGAACTGCCCGAAACGACATGAATTCATTGCAATCCGCAAGAAGGCTGCAGTGAATAACCAGCCGAACAGAACGCGACCTCCAGCGCTCAACGAAGTGAACTTCCCGCAACTGGTGGCGGGCAATCAACCATCAACTACTGAACTACCCAGAAGTCAGTGGCCTCCTCTTCATCCTCCCGGTTTCCGGAAGCAGCAAGGAGAAGCCCTTCCAGCTGAAGATGCCCTTCCTCCCTACACCTCGGAACAGCTAGTTCCAATCTACAAGGAACTTGTAGCTCGACTACGAAGCTGCAAAACACGTATCGACCAGATTTACGCTCTGGGTCTTTTCGTAATCGAAAATGGCTTCTAGAGAGTTTCTGGTCGATATAACTACCGACACAGCATTGTCGGTTATTAGGTTAAGTTAGGTAGGTTATATTTAATAATTCTAAACCCCAACACTGAAGGCCAAACAAGGGCGAAAATGTAAAACATGGCTTAGCCACACAAAATCACACCTTTTTATAAACACTAAAATACCAGAGCTGAAAAACTTTTAGTTGTACCAATCGACCTGTAAAACATTGTAATGAACACAAGAAAAATGTGAATAAAGAGAGATTTACTACTACTCAACGTTCTCTTTTAAAACAGTTATTAAACTATTTGGACAGGTATGTGGGATTCAGTAAGTAAACGACATGTAGCTTTTATGTCTTATCTTTCGATTGAGGTGCGAATCAAGAAATTTCGTTAAGCCAGCGAAAAATTATAAACGTTTAAAATATTTCATGCCAACGTAACGCTCTTGGTTTTGAAATTCCAATTTCACTCCTGTATAGAGAAGAAAGACGTACTTCTACGTCAAAAACCCTACCGCCACAGGTAACTCAGCATCTTCGTCTACCGGAAATTCTAATGGGAAATTACATGACATGTCTGCCTCTGATTTTAATTTTCTAACTGAACAATTGGATCTAATGATTGATGCAATGTTCAAAGCCACCACTATGACTGAAGCAGTCCAAGTACTAGGTGTAAAATTTACAAATCAAATTGTTATTGGATTAAGTGCAAGCAGTTTTCCACGCTTCTTTTGCGTTCCGCTTCGCACTATAAAAGCAGACCGATTCCTGCTTCTTCGCTCATTCTTCTTTTTGCCGTCAGACTGTGAACATGGTCGGCGAGCAAGTCTCGAGTGCCTTTCGCATTCTCAGCTTAGTTTTCAATGGAACGCGAATGGAACAACAACACGCCGCCGCGACTGAAGCCTCCTTGACTGAAGCCGCTTGTTAAAGCACCCATCGTCATTGCCACCGCAAACCTCATCGGGCGAGGAGGATTTTTACCAGTGTGCCGTAAAAATATGTCCGTGTTACGCAAATTCAACAATTCAATCGGCCCTTTCCGGAGCCAACAAATGTGTTTTAAAGAGTTAATTGTGTAATATTCCCTAATGTGTTTACCACATACTTGCTATAATTTCTTAATTCATCTTATAGCAGCATACAATAATTGATTTATTACGAATAATTGACAATACGACAATTTGAAGATGTTTCCGAGGACGCTGCTGCAGTGCCGTCGGGATGCAATAACAGCATAATGCTAATCTTGTACATCCCTTACCCAGACATCAGTTTCATATAGCCTATTTCCCAGATAAGAAAACGAAGAATTTGAAAGGAGGAGCATCACCTGCTATTCTAAGGGTATAGAGCATCCCTTCTTCGTTGAATTCGGTTCTCCCTCGTTGAACACACCAACAGAGCTCACCAAGATCTTCAACGAAATTTTTTTTTTTTTTTTTTTTTTTCTTTATTAAAGAGACTTTCGGCCCAAGGCCGGTTCGTCTCTGATTATAGATGGGTCTTAAGGATCCATCACAAAAGTTGCAAACAGAGTTTTTTACAGAGTTTTTTGAAAAGAAAAAAAAAATAGTCTGAAGACTACTCTCATATTTAATTTATCAGAGTAAATATCAGGTGCTCGTTGTCTGTTGTAGTCTCGTAGTCTTCATCAGAGTCCGTTTTTCTATCTATTTTATTGTGTTAGATTGCAGTGAAAAGCCTTGTATCCTTCAAAAAGTGTATCAAGGTTGTTTCCATCGCCAAATCGTTGCTCAGTATTGTGTCGATGCCTCCAAGATTGTATTGCGTTCGGTATGATTCTAATGCCGGACAAACACACAACATATGTTCCACTGTGTTGGCTGTCCCACAATTATCACATATGATACGGAAATTTCGACCTCCTCCCATATTATGGGAGACCTTCGTATGTCCCGTCCGAAGACGAGACAGGATTATTTGCTCCCTTCGGTCGATTCTGTCTTTCCAGGGGGTTGTGATTCCTTTTATTTTCCGAATGAATAATGTTCGGTCACTCCACCAGTCCTTAGACCATGCATGCTTCACTGCTGTCTTTAGCCAGGATTTCACATCAGCTCCGGGAATCTCTGAAGTGAGTCGGCGGCTTGTTCGACCAAGGTCTGCCAGTCGATCTGCAGACTCATTTCCTGGGATGTCACAGTGGCCAGGAACCCACATAAAACTTACTTTTGGGGTACCTCTAGTTTCTAGCAAACTTTGTGTGACTTGAATCCATGGATGTCTTGATGTTTGGGATCCGATGGATAGGATACAACTGGCGGAGTCCGTAACAATTAGTTTGGGTTTCGTTGATCGATGAGATACAGCTTGCATTATTGCGGCCGCTTCAGCCGAGAAAACCGACACCGAGTCAGGTAGGCTAAAATGATCCTCTATGTGCTTTCCCGCAATGCCAATTCCGACTTTATTGGATAGTTTGGATCCGTCCGTGTACATAATTTCTGTGTTGGCGTATTTTGTTGTGATACGCTCATTGAATAGTGATTTGGCTATGGTCGGATTAGATCCCTTCTTAAGTCTATTTTTGATGAAATTGTCTACCAATGGCTCGCTGGCTCGCCAGCTCCTAGGTCCGATACGGTGGAGCTCAGCCACCGAGGGGAGCGTGACTCCAGCCACTGAGTTTAGGATTCGGTCGGCTTCTGTCGCAAGGAAAGCCGGCGATCCGTCACCTTTGGTGCGCTCAAGAAAACTAACGGCTTTGGTACCGATTGTAGTTGCTACCTTATAGATAAACGGCATAACCCCGGCTTCAACGCAAGCAGCTTTAGCAGGTGTCGATGGTAATAAGCCGGAGATGGTTCTTATTGCGTTATGGTATGTGGGACTTAGGATGCTTACAAGCTCATCAGAAGCTCTACAAGTGATATCAACCCCGTATAGAAGACGGCTACAGATAATCGCATCTGCAATTCTCAGTCGTGATCTTCTATCGCTTCTCGTTCGTTTATTTGATAGGATCTTCAACAGGTTCATACGATTTGCACAGCTTTTTTTGGTTGCTTCAAAGTGGGGTCGAAAGGATAAATTTCGGTCAAATGTGACACCAAGTATCTTAGCAAACTTCTTTGTGGGTATTGGTTTTCCTCTAACAGTGATAGGTTTTTGGGGAGGTCGATGTTTTTGGGCACATATATGCATTCTAACACATTTCTCTGGAGAGATATCAAATCCAACAAGATCAGTCCATTTCACCACTGCGTTGACTGCGGCTTGCAGCTTTCTTCTAATAGCCTTTGGGTGCTTTCCGGTGACGACCAGAAGTATGTCGTCAGCATACACATAAATAAATATACCCTTAGGCAGAACGTCGAACACCCCATTCATAGCCACTAGGAATAAAGTGACTGCTATCACTGATCCCTGTGGAACCCCCGTTTCTTCTGCAACCGGTTTGGAGCGATGATTTCCTATAATCACCTGAAATGTTCTATTTGTCAAGAAGTTTTTTAGGAAGGCCAGCAGATTTCCCGTTACTCCCCACTGTGCCAATTTCTCAAGCACACTAGGAGTCCATGCTCTGTTATAAGCTTTGGCCAAGTCAAGAGAAGCCATTTCGATGTGCTCACCGCACGAAATGGCATCATCGAGGGTTTGACCTAGAGTCGCGAAGTATGTTCCAGTGCCAAGGCCGGATCGGAATGCATGCTGTCGGTAGTCTAGTTTCCCATTTATATCTAAATACTCCATCAGTCTCCTATTAACCATCCGCTCCATGATTTTGGACATGCAGCTTGTTAGAGCAATTGGTCGATAATTTCGTGGATCGCTAGATGGTCCAGTACTCTTTGGGATTGGCACTATTAGGCTATGTCGCCAGCTTTCTGGAAAAGTTCTGGATGTCCATTCCTTGTTGATCATCTCGAGTAAGATTGCTTTGCAGTGCATTGGAAGGTTTTTGATCATCTGGTAGCCAATTTCATCCGGCCCTGAAGATTTTCCACAGCATTTTTGTAGAACAAATTGAAGTTCTTGTATAGAGAACGTTTGGTTGTAGCTTTCGTCGGTACCAGAGGGAATAACAAAATCTGCAATGGCTGTCTTTGCTCCTGAGTGGCGCTTTAGAAATGCTTCTGGATACCGTTGAAGTGATGATAAATTGAAGAAATGATCAGCTAGTGCGTCAGCTATTATGGCTGGATCTCTAATGGTTTGGTTTTTTATTTTGAGAGCTATACCATTTTTTGTCTTTTTACCCTGGATAGCGTTTACTTTTCCCCAAAGCTCGGCGGAAGATTGGGAATCGTTTATGCTGTCTAGAAATTCTGCCCAAGAGCGTTCTTTGGCTTCCCGTACGATTTGTCGACATTCGTTTCGAGCGGTGCGAAGCTTCAAAACTGCTTTTTCCTTGTCGGGGTGTTCTGCTGGAAGTCGTTTGGCGGCTCTGAGTGCCTTGCGTCGTGCTTTAACAGCCTTCTTGATGTTGTCGGACCACCAACGAAGGGCCCGGCGCCCAGGGTTGGGGCTGGTCTTCGGTATGCTAGTTTTTGCGGCCTCATGAATTGTTTCAGTGAATTCCGTTATCGATTTTGGTTCGGAATTTTTGAATGAACTGTTGATTGATGATTGGAATCCTGACCAGTCAGCTTTGTCATAGATCCATCGTGGTCGTCGAGATGTATTTGGGGGAGTCGTGTTAAGGAGAATGGTTATTGGGACGTGGTCACTTCCCATCGGATCACATTCTGCCGACCAGCTTATCCGATTCATTATGGTCATGGAGGCAAGAGAGATATCTATTGCTGATTCATGTTGGCCCCTCATAAACGTAGGTGACCCATCGTTGAGTATGGTCAGTCCATTTTGGCCAGCTATTTCGAGCAATATAGCACCACGAGCATCGGTGTGACGGCTTCCCCACGCCTGGTGGTGTGCATTGCTATCTCCTAGTAGGATTATTGGTTCTGGCAACTTTCCTATTAGTTGCTTAATTTGATTTTCAAGATCAGGTATATTTTGATTTGGGATGTACGCTGAAACTACTGTGACCGGGAAAGGCCAAGACAATCGTACCGCTATAATTGGAAGATTTGTGTCCAAGGTTATATTTGAAAATGGAAGTTCGGCTGCAATGCCAATGCCTACGGAATGATAGATATTTCGGTTTATTTTAGTAATCCATTTGTACTTTCTCCCAAGTGTATTATCCATGCTCTCTGTTGTTGCCTTATGAATTTCCTGTAATGCGATGATAGAGGGATCCTTCTCAACAACAATCTTTTGTAGATCAGGCAGATTGTTATAAAACCCATTCATATTCCACTGAAGGATCCATGTGTGCTGCTCACTGTGGCCGAAGTTACTTGTTTTCCTCAAGTGATTACAATCTGATGAAGTTACACCGGAAGCGCGTTCCGGTTCGCTGTTTTCTGGCGGTGGAGATGAACAATCTGGCTTTTCGGAGACGATAACAGATCTTGAAACAGACGCACTACAGGTAAACCTAGATTGACTTACGGTAGCGGTATTAGATGTGCCGGTGGAATCGGAAGGAGGATCCAAGGGATTAACATTTTTAAAATTTTTTCGAGAAGCTGACACGCAAGAACGGTTTGATGGTCCCGCTTTTATCGAAGCTGAAGCTCCAAAGCGGACACGATGAAGTTGATCATAGAGATCGGCGTTGCAAACCTCCGGGCCAAGTGGTGGTAATCGAGATGCTATAAACACTTTTGAAGAGGGAGGAGTATCTAACCTGTTTCGTAGTGGTTTGATGCGTGTTCGGAGATCGTATCTTCTCAGAACTGGCTTGACTTCCACGTTGTGCAATGGAGAATAGGCGTGGAAATGTCTATTTTGGTGTCCATCGTTGAATTGGGTTCCCTCGCTGTCCTCAGGGGTACAAGTATTGCTACTTTTGTGCGTCCCTCTTCCAGTTACTCTGCCAGGTGCTTTTCTGTCCTGAGAAGTATCTGGGGAAAATGGGGAACGGGTTTGTATTCCCTTGTGCGTCCCATATGCAAGAATCACTCTCGGATGCCGGAGGTTGTCCGCCAGTTCCGGTTGGGGTGTAATGTCCGCACTGACGGGGCCCCGACTATCCGGAGCTTTCACTGCTGTTCTTCTTGTTCTTGTTGTGTTGGTAGTTGATAGGGGAGATGTTGGTTCAGTCAACTCTCGATTCTTCTTCTTCACGGGCTTCTTTTGGGTACTGAAGATAATAGTTTGGTAGTAAGGAGTTTACGGGTGCTTAGCTTCAGCTGAGAGGACTGAACGGATAGCGATGTTTATTCGATTTCGATTGTATCCGTACCATCAACGCCGCTTCGCTTAGATTTCGAAGTGCGGCTGTTGGAGTCGCTGTTGGAGTCTGTGGTTGGGTGATTTCTTTTGGTTGGGTTAGAGGCGCTTTTTCCTACTGAGGTCGTAGTTTGCATTGAGTTCTTGGAGTGGAAGCTCTTCATACTTTCTTCAGAAGAGAATCCTCTGTCTTTGTTTGATTCGTATTGCTTTCGGTGTTTCTGTTTCCTACGGTTGTTCTTGGTGTTTTGCGCTGGGCCATTTTCGCTGCTGTTATTTTCAGCGATCCATTTTGAGCATCGCGACCTGATTCTAGGATCCCTGAGATCGTAGGGTGCCACTGGTGTTGCCGGTATTGAAGCGCAGTCAGGAGTGGGTACTAAAGACTGACTGACCGTTGTTATAGACTGACTTGGTTCCATATGGGTGTAGAGCGTTTCGTACTGGCGCAGGCGTGAAATTTCACGGTCTTTTTCCTGAACAGTTTTTTGTAGCTGTTCCACTGCTTCGGTTAGCTGAATAACCCTTCGAGTTAAATCCTCTATTGTACCGTTCTTTTGAACCTGGTCCATCCTCTTGCCGACACTACGGTTTTGAACAATCTTTTCCAGTTCCGCGATCTTTTCGTCTTTCCGTTTCGAGTCATCCTGAAGTTTCTTAACAACGTCGGACATATCAGCAATCTCTTTATCCTTGCTCAGATTGGCAATTCTAGCGTATGATCCACTGTTTCCGGTGGCACCTTGTTTGGCCTCGTACTCCCTTCTGGCCTGGGGGTAAGAGTAGCCCATATCGATTCGGATATGCTGAATGGCAGTCTCTTTGCTGTAAACAGGACACTTTCGACTTGAAACGGCATGTCCGTTAGATTTGCAGTTCTTACAGAATGGGTGGTTCGTACAATGTGGTTTCTTGTTGGAGAATTCATCATCTTCGGCGTTTTGACTGTTGGATCCATTAAGGATGTTGTCCTCAGGATGCACTTGTGAGCATGTGCCACAAATTTGGTGGGTTTCCTGGCATCGCTTTCTTGTGTGTCCATACTCCCAACAATGGTAGCAGAGCATAGGTGAGGGGTAGAAACTCCTGGTTTTGCACCGGGTCCAACCAAAATCAATGTGCTCAGGGATGACCGTACCGACTATGGACAAAATCATGGTGGGTGTGTTTTCTGGCACTCCGGCCGAATTTCTTTTTTGTATTCTACGGATGTCTCGTACCCCTTGACTTGCTAGCTGTTCCTTCAGGTAAGCATCCGAAAGTCCGACCGAATCATAATTACTAACAACACATTTTGTGGTGTTGAGTTGCGGATGTTCGGTAATCATCACTTCGGTTCCGTCGATAAGCCGATTCATTTTTAGCAGTTTCTGGAACTGCACGTTGCTGCGCACCTTCAAAGCGTAAGTAATGCCGCGATTCTCCTTAAAGGCCCCATCGATGGGTCCTCCGACACATTTTTCAACCGAGAGCCGTAATAGGAAAGGGTCATTAGGGAGGGAGGTATTTTCCCCTACTGCCTGCATTTTGAGGACTTGGAGTGAACCTGCGATACCCTCCTTGTCCATGTAGGTGGGCAAGCGTTGTCCGGCATAAGTTCCTTGAAACATGTTCCTCGGACTATTCCCTCCTCCACCAGGGCCCCCTGGGTCCCCTCTGTGGGGAGCGGACCCACTCCCCGGCATCATACCGGCGGAGTGGGATGGCGTCTAGGTAATGCTTTCCAAAAACTGGCGTTGGTACACGGGTCGTTCTTTTTATTATGTTTATTCTTTTCGCACTATTCGCACTACACTTGTTGCACTTTTGTTCGAACGAGTATTGAATTCAAGGACACTTGCACTCTAACCGAGCTCGTTGACCGAGCAGAACCGCACTCGAAAATGTGTAGCTAAGTGAACACAATAGGCTGCGCACTACCTACTACCTACTCTATACGGAGCGATTGAAAAATGCGACCGACTGCTATCAAAGCAAGCTGGCAACTGATTCAACGAAATGGCCAGTTCTCTCCGAGGATGCAGAACCAAATTTGAGCAAATTCAAGTGCTCGGAAATTTCGTCATCCAGTATGGATACTAGTAGGTTAAGTATTTAATGTAAGAAAAAAAAAAGAAACGGCCTTTTGCCAAAACACTTATACTTGCCATCAAAATATGGCATAATTTGATTTAAACTAAAAATTGATGAAACATTACTAAAGATGTAAAGCAAATGCTATATCACTTAAACTATAAGAATGTAAACGTTGAATGTGACAAAATCATACATGAATAAAGCTTGTACTACTACTACTACTGAATTCGGTTTCATTCTGTTTTCGCTTTCGAGCTGGTAAGAGCTCCTCCAAACCTGCTCAGCTCCTCGCTACCAGAGGCAAGCTGTTGATCACCAAGCGGCGGCAAGTTTGTACGAGATGGCTGAAGAAAATCGACCAAAGCCGCTTGTTGAAGCGCACATCGTCATCAGCACCGAAAATCTCACCGGGCGAGGAGGATTGCAACCAGTGCGCCGTCAAAATGTGTCCGTGTTACGCAAATTCAACAATTCAATCGGCCCTTTTCAGAGCCAACAAATGTGTTTTGAAGAGTTATATGTGTAATATTCCCTAATGTGTTTACCACATACTTGCTATAATCTCTAAATTCATCTCATAGCAGCATACAACAATTGATTTATTACGAATAATTGACAATACGGCAATTTGAAGCTGTTCCCGAGGACGCTGGGTTGCAATATATTTTCTATTGTTGAGGAATGATTCACATATTACGTAACACAAAATTTGCCAGCTTTGGTTCCCCTTCTTTCCCCACGTAATGAAAGATTTAAAATTTTGACGTTAACTACGTCTTCCGGCAATATTTGCGAACAGTCGTCCGAGGACCACTCATCTTTCGGCTGAGTGCAGAATCCAGCTCTTCCAGGTAAGAGACTGGTATATGTCTAGCCGAAGTCAGTGATGCTGCGCGCCTAATCAGTTTGACCAACTGTTCCAGAGGCGCATCGACCGCCTGCCCGCCAACCGAGATGAGAATCTAGCCTTCTGATTCATCCGTGGACCGCTCATCCTTTGTCTGAGAGTAGAATCCAGCTCTTCCTGTATATCGACCGCTTCCCCCGCCAACCATAACGTGCTGCGAACAGTCGTCCGTGGACCGCTCATCTATCGGCTGAGAGCAGAACCCAGCTCTTCCAGTGGCGCAACGACCGCTGGCCCGCTAACCGAGAGGAGAATCTAGCCCTTCATGACAAGACCTCATCCATGACAAGACCTCATCCGTGGACCGCTCATCTTTCGACTGAGAGGAAAATTCAGCTCTTCCAGGTAAGAGACTGGTATATGTCTGGCCGAAGCCAGTGATGCTGCGCGCCTAATAAATAATTAATTGTTCCAGCGAAAACGTCCACATTCAGCCGTCTATAAACCGTTTGTCCATCGGACTGTAGGAGAGGTGATCTAGAGGAAGTATCAGACCCAGCCGTTTCTCGACACAACCGACGAAATCATCGCTCAATGATCCAGCCTTGAACTGCTATCCAGCAGCCTGGGATAAAATAATCAAATTTTGTATTATATACTTGTGTTTTGTAAGTTGATTGTAAATCGTAGTTGTTAGGTATAACGCTTCCTTCAAAGAGAATTGAACATTCTCACTGGAAGTGTAGTTATGTACAATGTATTTTGAAAAGATGAGGAGGTTTTATGCCTTTGGGAGAAGGAGGTTAGAAGGACATTCCACTCCCAGGGGCTTTTCCCTGCTCCAAATAAAGAAATAATAATAATAATAATAATAATAATATACTGGGTGTCAATTGGAAATCTATAATGTTGCGACCGTTACGATATTTAGTTTGAACTAAAGGAAGGCTGCAACTATGACAATCGACTTAAATTCAAATGCAGAAAATCACTTGGCGTAGTTAACGTCATGCGGTCGTGTCTTGTACACAACCCCCACTGATTTTTTATTTATCGTAATGAACGACTTGATGGGGCATGTTGGGAAGTTGCAATCATCATTCATTGGCGTATAAAACATCAACCGTTTTCGTCATTTGAAACTAAAGTTTTTGGAACTCTATGTGTTTCTGTTGAAACACAGCTTGGTAAATATACTTTCATAGATGCCTATTTGCCTTTTCAATGCTCTGGACAGCAAGTTAATTTGCTCCAAACTAACTTGCGAAAATTGACTCGCAATAAGTCAAAAAATTTTGTCATTGGTGACTTTAATGCCAAACATCGGTCATGGAATAATTCTCAAATTAATTCCAACGGCAGAATTTTATTTGATGAGTGCTCTTCAGGATATTTTTCAATTCAATACCCTGATAGCCCTGAATGTTTTTCCTCTTCTAGAAACCCATCTACGATTGACTTGGTCTTAACCGACTCTAGTCATCTCTGTAGCCAATTAGTTACTCATGCTGATTTTGATTCTGATCATGTCCCTGTTACATTTCAAATATCCCATGAAGCGATTCTCAATCCTATCAGCTCCACTTTCAATTATTTTCGAGCCGACTGGAATGTATATGAAACGTATGTTGACTCTAATCATGATATTAACATTTCTTCTATTCTAAGCGCTTGCACAGCCAATATTGAAAAGCATCCTGGAAATACCTAAATTTATTCAGGTATTTTCTTGTCAGTATTAATATTTGCAGAATATCAGCGATATGATACAAATATTAAAATGGCCAGGCCCACTGTTGATATTAATATTTCTTTAGAAACTAAACTTGATATTGACAATGCTCTTGAAACTTTAACAAATTCCATTGTTGAAGCCAGGAGCATTGCAATTCCAAAATGTGAAGTAAAATTTGAATCCGTGATTATAGACGATGATCTTAAACTCTTGATCCGTCTTAAAAACGTGAGGAGAAGGCAATTTCAACGCACTCGCGATCCTGCTATGAAAATTATATGGCTGGATTTGCAGAAAGAAATCAAAAAGCGTTTTGCTCAATTAAGAAACAAAAATTTTGAAAGTAAAATTTCTCAATTGGACCCTGGCTCTAAGCCCTTTTGGAAATTATCTAAAATCTTGAAAAAACCTCAGAAGCCAATACCGGCATTGAAAGAGGAAAACAAATTATTACTAACTAATTGCGAAAAAGCTCAAAAACTTGCTATGCAGTTTGAAAGTGCGCACAATTTTATTACTAGTCCAATTGAAAATCAATTTACTCAGGACTTCGAAAATATTCCAAATCAAGAGAACGTTTTCGAAAATGCCTGGGAGACTGATTTGGAAGAAGTGAGAACTATTATCAAAAAAATCAAAAACATGAAAGCTCCTGGCGATGATGGAATTTTCTACATCCTCATCAAGAAACTTCCAGAAAGCAGCTTATCATTTCTTGTTGATATATTTAACAAATGTTTTCAATTAGCATATTTTCCTGACAAATGGAAAAATGCTAAGGTTGTTCCAATTTTAAAACCAGACAAAAATCCTGCAGAAGCTTCTAGCTATCGTCCAATCAGTTTGCTTTCCTCCATCAGTAAACTTTTTGAAAAGGTTATTTTGAACAGAATGATGGCCCACATCAACGAAAATTCAATTTTTGCCAATGAACAGTTCGGATTCCGCCATGGACATTCGACCACTCATCAACTTTTACGTGTAACAAATTTGATCCGTTCCAACAAATCTGAAGGCTATTCTACTGGTCTTGCTCTTCTAGACATAGAAAAAGCATTCGACAGTGTTTGGCATGAAGGTTTGATTGTAAAATTAAAAAACTTTAATTTTCCAACATACATTGTTAGAATAATTCAAAGTTACAGGAAGTCTTTCAGATCTGGAGTTCTGATAATTTACCTGAAGTGTACGTAAATTATCAGAACTCCAGATCTGAAAGACTTCCTGTAAGAGCTGGTGTTCCTCAAGGTAGCATTTTGGGACCAATATTATACAATATTTTCACATCTGACTTACCTGAGTTACCTCAGGGATGTCAAAAATCTTTGTTTGCGGATGACACAGGCCTCTCCGCCAAAGGACGAAGCCTGCGTGTCATCTGTAGTCGATTGCAAAAAAGTTTGGATATTTTTTCTTCATACTTGCAAAAATGGAAGATTTCTCCTAATGCTTCCAAAACTCAACTAATAATATTCCCACATAAACCAAAAGCTCTTTATTTGAAACCTTTAAGTAGACATGTTGTCACGATGAGAGGGGTTCCAATAAATTGGTCAGATGAAGTTAAGTATCTAGGGCTCATGCTAGATAAGAATTTCACTTTCAAAAATCACATTGAGGGCATTCAAGCCAAATGTAATAAATATGTAAAATGTCTCTATCCCCTTATTAATAGAAAATCAAAACTTTGTCTTAAGAACAAGCTTTTGATATTCAAACAAATTTTCAGGCCAGCCATGTTGTATGCTGTACCAATATGGACTAGCTGTTGTTATACCAGGAAGAAAGCTCTGCAGAGAATTCAAAATGAAATTTTGAAAATGATTCTGAGGCTTCCTCCCTGGTATAGTACCAATGAGTTACATAGAATATCCAATGTTGAAACATTGGAACAAATGTCAAATAAAATAATAAATAATTTCAGGCAAAAATCGTTACAATCTTCTATTGCCACGATTAATGCGTTATATGTTTAGGTTAAGTTAGGTTAAGTATATTCAAAGCGTTTTTTTTTCTCTTATAAGCAGGTGAAATCAACTCACCTGTAAAAAATCTGAACTGCTACGGCAAATGAAATGTAATATGTTGTTCACAAAATGTTAATAAAATCTTAAATTTGTTTTACCAAATTAGGATGATAGTGTTGTCTAATAACACAGAACACCTAGATATAAGAAATAAATGTAATGTTTGGAAAGATACTAATAAAGAAATTAAAAAAAAAAACAGTTTACAAAAATACACCACTTGAATCTGTCCAATTCTCCGCTCCAATGCCAATTTTTTCACAAAAACCACGCACCGATCAGTTATGCACTGTTGAACTTTTGATTTGTATATAAAGCACTTGAAAATACTTAATTTTTATGCTTTAAATCGTAAATTAAAATTAATGCACTATGATTTCCTCGGTAATCACTTTTTATTAATTGCGGTGTATTTATTATTCACGATTTAAATTCACTGAAAAAAAGCGAATATGATTAATTTATTGGAATTAGGCAACAAAGCATGCACTGGTAGCAATTGAGCCTTTAAATATTTTCTTATTTGAAGATTGTAGTGCATAATCTTCAATATACTGAGAAACATATAAACTATACGTCTTTCAATAGTTGAACTATTTTGGCAACACTCCTGTATACAGGCAATCAGAGGATGATGTTTTTGTGTCAAGTCATGATGAGTGAATTGATTTGCAAAAGGGCCTAATCAGATTTTCATATACACTGAGAATAATAGGAACGCAAATAAATTTTACTAGCAAAGTTTGGATTTTGATCCGATTGAGCCGATCGAACAATATTCATAAACCAAAAAAAAAAATCGTGGAACATCGCAATCGGAATTTTTTTTAATGTTACCATCCATTCTCTCGGTAATAACTTGATGATAGAGCGTTCAAGAGCAGCAACCTTAACACACCACAACCATATCAAGAGCCATTCAGCGTGCCAGTGAATAGTTTAGTTCACGGTGAAATTATTTACCTTTCGAATTTAAAGAAATAAGAAAACAAATGTGCAAGTACCGTCGTTGGGGGTGAGATTTGGCCAGAAATGCGTAAGTCCTCATTTATTTTTGAACCAATTTCGCGATTTGACTTGATGTGTTCGGCTAAATATGAGAATATTAATTTAGACTGGTTCAAAAAATCGTTTTTGCTCCACACCGCTCATTCGATTCTAGATCAAATTCTGAGTGTCCTCCCAAAATTTGAGCTCATTCGGATGAATATTTTTTGGGAATTACTATGGGAAAAGCAAGCAATTCATTCAATCGGTCATAGTGTTAGCCCATATGCTCTTGAGGATTAGTGCTACGTTGATACTGTGAGATACATTCATCAGCTACAACTTTGCCAAAGACCGTTTTCAAATCGGACGTCTCAGTAATTAGTTAAGTGCTGGTCAAAAAAAATATTTTCATCTCAGGAGCCCTAATGTTCGTAGAAATAATTTTTGGATAAGCCACTGCATCATACAAATATAATAACGAAAAAAGAAAATATTTAAGTTTTTTTATCGCGAGTTTTAATTTTTCTTTTAGTGATTCGATTATCCGGAGGATTCGATTATCCGAAAATCGATAAAATCGAAAAAAAATCGATACTCCGGAATATCGAGTCCGACCTGTATAGGAATGAAAACCTACCAAAACCATTTTAAAAATATAAGGCTTGCCTCAAAATAAATCTTTAGTTTACTTTCTCAACATTCCAAAATATTAAAATTTTCAGTATTTTTGGGTTGATAAAAACGGAATAAATTATGAAAGAAATCGGAACGTGACGAAAACGGAACATACCTGTATTGCATGAGTTTTAAATGACACTGTTCGACATAATTTTTTTTATGGATCAGGGATGCGTCTATATGGGTCTTGAAGTGCAACAAAAGTGTAGAAAGAGGTCTTTTTCAAATGATTTGCGGCACCCTTGGATTATTTTTTTGACAAAGTTCGAAAATTTTGCATTTTTAATCCCAAAACAAATATTTAATCACAAAACAATCAATATTTTTAAAGCACTAGGTTGCTTCAGGGAAACTTGCACCATTTCAGAAGAATAATGGCATCATTTTTATATATGAATTCGGAATGTGAACGATCATTAAACAAGCATATGAGGATGTGCACCATATAAATACTAATTTTTTC
The DNA here is from genome assembly GCF_002204515.2 of Aedes aegypti. Lineage (NCBI taxonomy): Eukaryota > Metazoa > Arthropoda > Insecta > Diptera > Culicidae > Aedes > Aedes aegypti. Next base: position 296,994,355 of record NC_035107.1, on the reverse strand, counting down.
TATTTCACACATCGGGTTCATTATATTGCTGTTTGCGTTTGACGTGCAAATCCAGTCTAACTGAGCTTCAAATGCGGTAACACAAAGTAACCAAAGGATACTTAGCAACCATGATGCATATCACCGCCAACCTAGCAAAGAAAATCAAATATTGACTTCGCCTTCCTTGTTGAAAATCTTACCGCATTTGGTGTTCAATATAATAATTATTACATGTTCAAGAAGACGCTTGATTAGGATTTGATTCTTTGCTCCATTAGATAAAGCAATGAAAAATGAAATCTAGTAACATTTGATTTCAACAAGGATACGACTACGGAAAATTGATGTGTCTGTCAAGACCACTTACAGTCAGTGACATAAGTTAGGAACCAAATGCTGTTTTTCCATACAAAATGCTCAAGTTTGGGGTGCTGTATCTCAGTTTCTGGTAGTCCGAATTGGCTGAAATTTGGAAGACGAACTACAAATAACTTAAAATTTTGCCTGTAAGGGAATTATTACATTGCAGTCATTTTACATAGAGTTCCAGAGGGTTGTTCAAAGACATAAGTAAGTAACCGAGAGACTTTGTTATTTAATTCTAAAACGGTAAGTTGCCGAAAATACGCCGCCTTACATTTTCCCGGAAAGGTCGAAGGTACACAACAAAACGAAACTTTTATTAATTTCCGTCAAGCCTGCCTTGATTTTCGTTGACGAGCTGGAATTATCCTGAGGTTTGTTTCACATTTCCTGTTTAATGTCGGTGTCTCCCTCTCAGTTCAAAATATTCCAATATTTTGAAGGCCCATGCAAGCAAGTACGGTTTTCGCAACGCTGCTGGAGTAATTTGAAAACTTTGAAAACATTCCACAAAGCGGTTCATGATCGCCAATCCCAAGTAACAATTCCACAGCAATTTGGCATTCGTGTGGATTTATCAATGTTTTATGACAGTTACGTGAATGCTTTAACAGCTAGAGGCGACATTTGACGTTGCTAGAAGATGATATTTTGTAAGTCAGCTCTTAGTTATTTTTAAAACCTTTTGAAGACAAAATATAAAGTCAAAATGTTGTGGCTTCAAAACCAGCTTTATTGCAGCATATGATACCTCATTTATACTACTTGAAGTGGCTGAATGGCACTTATTTGTTACGGCTATGATAAAAGATTGATATAACACACCTTGTTGTCATAAAAGCTGCTTTTAAACTGATTAACTTGCACTTGAATCTGGATAACTTACCTTATCATACCTCTTAAATCAGTATTGGGGCTCCTGATATGCGATAACACCTTTAGAATTGCGAATTTATAACCCACCACACTATCATTGACATTGCGTCATTAATCAAAAACACTTATTCTTAATATAAAAACGCCAAACTAATGCCCGTTTTCATTGTTTTTGCGTATTTTCTTCAAAACAGCACTCGAAAACTGTCAAACTTTGTTAAATGCTGCCTAGTTACCATAAAATGTGAAAAAAGCTGCATCATCTTCGATCAGCATTTATTAAGGCAATTTTACATCCACAAATGCTGAACCATAACAGTGTGCCCTTATTCGTGTATTTATAATCACAAAACAGCATTTGTCGATGAATCAATCAATTATGGTCCCGCCATATTAATTTCACTCCGGTTGCCACAATTTCACTTTTTTCAACACATATTATCTCCATGAATTCGCTCATAAGATGCTATGGTTTGATGATTAAACTGTCTAAATATAATTCAATGCACAATTACTGCGCAATCAAACCAACAAATGTTGAATATGTTTTATTCTTCACCTGGCGGTTTGTTTTAGCAAATGCTGAATAACTACAAATATACCGCTTTCAGAGGGTTCACCCGAAATTTCACTTCTTTTTCATCACATTTCACTGTAAATCTCACTCGGCACTGAAAACGGCAACACTATATCAAAATAAATCACTTTAAATTTTTAACAAGCACTACGAAATAAATTATCACAGACGTATTTTAAATCTTATTTTGTTTTGTTTACGTTGGAATAAACCCGTGAAGATCGACGTTATGATAAAATCAATTTCAAGACGAAGCGACATTCACCTAGAACAGGTGGCCTCAAAATAGCTACCACTAATGCTATTTTGCTTTATTTGTGTGACATAAATATGCACTTCATAGCCTCTTTCAGAGTGGGCCAACTAGTCACGTTCTAATCTACGAGAGGCTTTGAAGGATGCGATGAAGGCAACAGTGCCTTGACCGTGGTTTTATGGGCGTTTATTTATAGCACCCTGGAAGTAATTCGTAAAACTAAAATTGTTACTTGGGATGTATCGCAAGATGTATAGCGGCGCTCATTTTTAATCCACATCCAGCGGCGGCGATAACACGCAGAAGATATGCGCGCAAATCAAACGCAACGTCAAAATTCAAGTAGGGTATCCGTCCTATTATGGAGGACTTAAGCACGGTGTTGAAATTAAAATCGTATTGCAGTGTCCAAAATCTAAATATTATGGTATTTTGCAATGTTAAGTGTTAAAACTATCCTTTATCTGGAGTATAGTGAAGTAAAAAAGTATTTTTTGGAATCATACATATATTTTTTTGACATAAATCTGAAGCTCTTCCTCTGTCCTATTATTGCGGTATTTTGTCCTATTATTGCGGTAGTGCCGTCCTATTATTGCGGTATACCAAAAATCATAGATTTTATTACATTCAATATACATTCAATACCACACAATGTTCGAGCATTGAAATTATGCTTCCTCCATGTTAATGACACTGCACGGTACTATCAGTTTGTGTGACTTTGGACCTATCTATGAGGAAAACTAATTCATTACTTTATGTCACGATTCAAAAACAAATCAACAGAATCGAATGATTTTCTGCCGGTTTCGTCTCCTCTTTCGTCGTAGGTGGACTATGTTAAAGTGAATAGACAAGGTTCTTCCATCTGAGACCACTAGTCGCTATATAATTAATGAATTTGTTGACTTTAGTATAACCTACAACTTTGATGCTATTAAAAATATTTCCGACTAGCAACACAATTTTAAAAGATTGCTTCCTTTTGATCATCTTATACCTTAGTTGTTCAACGTATTTTTGGCATGTGTTCCGATTTTCAGTCAGTTTACGTGATTTTTTGGTAAAACATTGCGTTTATTTGCAGAATATTTGTAAATAAGAGGAACTACGGGGTAAAAATAAACATAAACCTTTTGTTTGACTAAATAAATTTATGAATAACTCAAAATTATGTCCCTAGTTAGTATCTCAATAATATAATTAATGTTTCCAGCAATTACAATTAAAAATGACTATTCAAATATCAAATTTTTGAATGAGATTTACAGATACCGCAATAATAGGCATAAAGCTATTTTCATTGTCCTATTATTGCGGTATATGCTTTTTCTCAAAAATATAGAACTTTTATTCAAAATTCAATATCTATCATGTAACTACATCCATACTGAATTGATATACCCGCTACATATAATTGTTTTGGTTCTAAACTTTAAAATTTAAGCTTATGAAAACCCACCCGTAGATAGAGAGACTGGTTAAAAATATAGGCTTTTCTTGATGCATCATTCAAAACTGTTCTTCCAAAAATCAAAATCGTTTAATTTTTAAAGCATTCATCTGGTACAGCTTGGGAATACTATAAGCTTTCATCATCATCAATAATATCCATAGAAAATAGAGTTTTCGATGAATAATGAATTCTTATACCGCAATAATAGGGAATACCGCAATAATGGGCAAATTACCCTACGCTTGGATTTTTTCTCGTTTTTCAAGGACACATATGTTTCAAATTTGCTAAAACTGAAACATTTGATGATTTTTATTATCACTGCGACGGTATATCGACATTTTCAGATAACCGCATAACGTGGATTTATCTTGCAGAGACAATAACAAGTTTGATAAATAACAGCAGCAAACGAAAGCCCCAAAGAGAGAGAAAAAGTACTGATTTTTCTCGCGTGTTTACCATTGAGAGTAGTTAGGTGTATTATTTTACTGGCACGATAAACAATTCCCGAGCTAGAAGCTTCTGCAGGATTTTTGTCTGGTTTTAAAATCGGAACAACCTTAGCATTTTGACGTAGGACTACGTCTTTGTTTTCTATATTGGGGTGCACTTTAAAAGTACGCAAAATGAGACATGTAACGAAATTAGGGGAGATTTTGAACGTTAATAACTCAGTTGTTTATGAACCAATTATAACGATTTTAGTATCATTCGATCAGAAATGTATCTACGCATCGTTAGTAATATATCCGATAAGAGAATTTTGTTGTTTAACTATTGAAAATTTGATAAATTTTGACCGCTTTCTTATCTAACCAATCACGTTCGAGCACTTTTCGACGGTGTCGCTTCCCACTATAAAAGCAAACGGGTCCCTGCTTCTTCCCTCAGTCTTCTTTTTGCGGTCGGACTGTGAACTTGGTCGGGCGAGTCATTCTCGTTTTGCTTTTGCACCCGCGTCACAGTCCAATTTGTGTCGTCGGAAGAGGAAGACGCAAGATTGATTTGCGGCGACGATGACGATGGCTTTGGAGCTTCTCCGAGCGGCGAACTACTACCGCTCGGAAAAGCGCCCAAGCCATCGTCATCACCACCGCATATTTATCCGCGCTTGCAGATTTCGACTCGTGATAAATTCAGTTTCGGTGGTCAAGAAGCAAGCCCGCTAGGAACGAAATACCGCAGGCCCTCTGAATTGCTGATCCGAGGAGCTGCTGCTAATCGAGCGTCGGAATCGCTCGAGATTCCAAGAGTGAGCATCGTTTCCAGATTTTGACTTGTGCCCGGGGATCCACTACCCGTTGCTGTTGCTGTTTGCGTTGAGGATTTCCCGTTTGACCATTGCAATCAAGTGATAACTTCCCGCAGTGCTATTTATCGGACCTTGTCAGGACCATCAAATTTGTGGAAAAGAGTTGAAGGAATAATATTTCCGACCTTATTAGATCTTATATTTCTCAATCAATCTCGCAGCTTCATACAAAATTTAATTTGTAATGAATAATTGACTATTCGTGGACGCTGCTGCAGTGCGGTCGGGGTGAGTGCTCAACATTTCACAACGATTGTAAACTAGAGTGGAATTTCCGACAGTGTCTTTGATCTGCCATATTTTATGAGAACACTTCGATTACGAAAATGATCACATGTAACAAAATTGCGACATGTTTAGAATGCTTTTGAAAAGAAATTAAAGAGTTGTTTGTGTAATATTCCCTAGTGTGTTTACCACATACTTGCTATAATTTCTTAATTCATCTCATAGCATCATACAATAATTGATTTATTACGAATAATTGACAATACGGCAATTTGAGGATGTTTCCGAGGACGCTGCTGCAGTGCCGTCGGGATGCAATATCAGCACAATGTTCATCTTGTACATCCCTTACCCAGACATCAGTTTCATATAGCCTATTTCCCAGATAAGAAAACGAATAATTTGAAAAGAGGAGCATCACCTGCTATTCTAAGGGTATAAAGCATCCCTCCTTCGTTGAATTCGGTTTCATCATCATCAGTTTACTTTTGCCCCTTGAGGGTATTGGACGTTTTTCGAGAGCGCGGTTTAATATCGTTGTTAGTTCGAGGCTTGCAACCCAGTATGGGACGCAAGCGAAAGGTTCGGAACTGAAAGCCGGCCGACATCACGGCCAGCACACCGGAGCAGTCCAACACGAGGAAGAAGCGTCAAGTTGACGAAATCTCTCTTCAGGAGACAATCCTGTCGCGAAATCGGTACAGCACTGGAGGAACGGCTGTCAACGATAGCGACTTAGGCGACTTTGGCGACGTGCCGGATGAGCAGCAGCAACAACAGCAGCGCGATCCGCCTGGAAAAATCCCTCCGCTGATGGTAAAGTCCGTCGGCCTCAGCAAACTGCAAGCCACCATGAAGGCGCTCAATATCAGTGCGATGTACAAGCTATGTCGCATTGGAGTCAAAGTGATCCTCAACTGCAAGGAAGACTACCAAAAAGCCAAGGCCTACCTGGTGAGGAGCAAAGCCGAATTCTTCAGCTTCGACATGCCTTCGGAAAAACCATTCAAGGCTGTCATCCGTGGTCTCTGTGACATGGAACCAGAGGCCATCAAGATGGAATTGGAAAACCGCTACAAACTCAAGCCATTAGCGGTATTTCCAATGAATCGCCACGACAGGAAGAGAGTGTATCGAGATGCCCTGTACCTCGTGCACTTCAAGAAAGGAACAGTGACCCTTGGAGCTCTGAAGGCAGCTAGAGCAGTCAACGACGTCATCATCACCTGGGAGGCATACCGTGGAGCGAATCGAGACGTTACTCAGTGTATGCGCTGCCTGCATTTCGGTCACGGAGCAAGAAATTGCAATGTGACGCCGAGGTGTGGTGTCTGCACTCAGCAACACGAGACCAGAGACTGCCCCATCGAAGAGGTGGTTGACTACAAGTGTGCCAATTGTGGCGGTAACCATCGAGCGACCGATCGCACCTGTGAAAAATTGGGGTGGGTAATGTCTATTACATTACCGCGGGGTTGACGTAGAACTACGATGATTAATAATTTGATTTGTCATGTGTATGAATTTGTAAGTGTACTAGTTTTGTGTTGTTATTGATCGGATGAAGTTTTCAGAAGTTAACTCTTTTTGGACTCATTTTGGTAGTCCTGAAAAGAACCATTTGTCGTTCTGTGGTTGCGATAACCAGTGTTTGGTGTTCCAGGAATAATGCCAGATGATTGAATTTGTTTGTTTGGTCGTTGCTTCCTTGTGTTGCTTGGTTGAATGATCGGTTTCTGGCTCCAGCTGTAGTTCGCCAAACTCCTCCAGTAGATTAGATGTTTGATAGCTCGGGTGCTTCGATCGTGAGAATCGATAGCATCGGTCCAGTGCTTTGGTCTGTAGCAATATCCATTGCATGAGCATTCAGGCTCTGTACATTGATACTCATCAATATACAGGCTTTGCCGCTATGATCCAGTATTTTACGCAGTTCGTCTCAAAGCGTCACTAATTGATAATTGCCTAAGCGCTACAGCTCATTCCTCAAGTCAATCCTCTTGGGAGAATTGCTGCCTTTGGCGTGATGGAACTTAAAAATTGGAGAAGTTTGTCAAAAATAGCCCTTGCAGTGAAGTAATCCGCGAAAAACCAACATATACCAATTGCTGATCCTGGCTTTTGTCATAGTCGTACACGACCTCGGGGAAAGTTCCACCTTGCGACTTATGAACTTGATATTTTTGATACTTATGATGTTGATATTTTTACTGTCCATACGAACGCGCATGTGAATTTTCCAAGATATGTAAATCCCCAACCAAGACATCAACTTCATGTACCTTATCCTAGATTGGTCAATCAGAAGCAGGCGAAGAATACGAAAGGGAGGAGCATCGTCTGCAATTCAAATTATGTAAAACATACTATCTTCGACAGATTCGGTTCATTTAAGGGACAAATGACCTTCGGATTAAAATCCCTCTGTAACAACAACAGGATTCGGTTCATTTCATTTACACTTTCGAGCTAGTAAGAACTTCTCGTGATAAACACAGTATAGCTTGTAATATTTTTTAATGTGCTTACCACATACTTGCTATAATCTCTTAATTCATCTCGTAGCATCATACAATATCAGATTTATCACGAATAATCGACAATACGACAATTTGAGGATGTTCCGAGAACGCTGCTGCAGTGCCGTCAGGATGCAATAACAGCATAATGCTCATCTTGTACATATCTTGCCAAGACATCAATTTCATATAGCCTATTTCTCAGATTAACGCAATAGACAACATGTAGAAAAATCAATTCAGATCAATAGTTGCTCGTTACAATTACAGTTTATTGAACAGTGTCGCAATTTTAATACATTTTCCAATTTCCGTACTCGAGTATTTTGGAATGGGGAGCCGTGATGCTCGGGATGGATTGTCCTCCATGACTGGTCCTGGCTGGAAATATTTGTGGGGAGAAACTCGACCCTTTGCTGCAGGAATTTCATTAACAACTCTTTGGTAAAGCAGAAATTTTCCGAGGAAAATTCTGCTAAAAGTGAACTTTTTCAAAACAACTCTTAATGATTGGAATATTTATCAACAACTCTTTGTTAAGTAAAATCATCCTAAATAACTCTTTGCTCCATCGCCAAACCAAACCATTTCATTAAATTCATCAAGTACAAGAATATGAATGGTAAGGAGAGGCATATGGTGTATATTTCGCTGGCGTTACTTTCTGTAGTAGCCGAAACCTAACTAATCGGCCAAACTTGAGCCGAACCAACAAATAAACATACCATAGTAAGCACCGTCAGTTCGCTACAAAAGTTGTCACCAAACTGGATCGAGTTGTTTTCAAAACTGGCTTCTTTCCCGCACAGTTCTCGTTTCGCCCGTTTCGCCTAATCTGCTTTTCGTTCATTTTCGCTCGTTGTTTGACATCTCTTGTACACGCTTAGCATAATACAAGTAGAATCGAAAACAATTTACTTTATTTTTTTTTTTTATATTTCAATCTATAACAACTCTATTCGCCACACTTTCCAACAGGTCGCCGGTTGGCGCTGACTACTAATTCTTCCACTGAATGATTGTCAGTTGTTGCTTTCGCTTCGTTGCTCTGTGGTTCCGTTCGCTACTCGCACATTGCTGTGGCTTTCACGCGCTCTTCTTTGCTGCTCCGCTGCTTGATCCGTTCGTTATGCCGTTCGATTTGTGAATGAGCTGGGAGCAGAACAACCAGTGATTTAATTTGCTCGAGCTCCGTTCACCAATGGCGAGTGGTGGGGTTCTCGCTTGGTTGTTTCGTCACTCCGTTCGCTACTCGCACGCGATTGGTTATTGCTTTCGCGCTATTTTCGTTGATGGTGCGATTCTTCACTGAGAAAAAAAAACTGCAACTCTTTTGATTTTTCATGCAAAATGACCAACTTTGATAAACTATATCTCAGTTATTTACGGACCGATTTGAATGAAATTTTCACAGAATATCAGACGTAACTTAAATTTTAACATATATTTTTGAGTGATTTTTCCAATCACACGTTGAAAAGCAGTAACGGTTTGACTAAAGTTAATGTTTTGACGATTTTTTAAAATTGACATAATCAAACATATTGAAGGAATAGCTTCATGGTATCTTCAGCAAAGTTGTAGATTTTGACGAGATGAATAAGTTTGCTGAAGACAGTTTTTGTGTAAGGCTATCAAATTTTAAGATAAAAAGTTTTGAATTTTTCGTCGAAAATTACAGTTTAGTCAAACCGTTATTACTTATAAACTTGTGATTGGAAAAAATATTCAAAAATATATCTTAAACTTCAAGTTATATCTGATGTTCTGTGAAAGTTTCACTCGAAAATATTTCCATAAATAACTGAGATCTAACTTACCAAAGTTGGTCATTTTGTATGGAAAATCGAAAAAGTTGCAAATGCATGTGAATAAGTTGGGGCCTTCCTTAGCCGAGTGGTTAGAGTCCGCGGCTACAAAGCAAAGCAATGCTGAAGGTGTCTGGGTTCGATTCCCGGTCGGTCCAGGATCTTTTCGTGATGGAAATTTTCTTGACTTCCCTGGGCATAGAGTATAATCGTACCTGCCACACGATATACGAATGCGAAAATGGCAACTTTGGCATAGAAAGCTCTCAGTTAATAACTGTGGAATTGCTCATAAGAACACTAAGCTGAGAAGCAGGCTCTGTCCCAGTAAGGAAGTTAATGCCAAGAAGAAGAAGAAGAAGAAGAAGATGTGAATAAGTTCTCTGTTTATTCGACAAACCAGCTGAATATTTCATAGGTGCACAACAGCAACAGGGTAGCGGATCACAGGGATTTAGTTGAAATCTGGAAACGTAGCTCAATCTTAAAATCTTGAGCGATTTCACAAACCAGATTCTGGATTAACAGCTCAGCAGGCTTCTAGCAGCGAGGTACTTCTCGCTAAGCAAGTTCGGAGGAGCTCTTACCAGCTCGAAAGCGGAAATGGAATGAAACTGAATCCAACAAAGGCAGCATGTTTTATAACCTTGGAATAGCAGATGATGCTCCTCCCTTTTGTGCTCTTCGCTTTCTGATCGACCAATCTGGGAAATGGGTATTAGTGGGGGACAAAATTTAAATTCTCGCTCTAGTCCACTTGTGAAGAGAGTTAATCAATGAAAACCTATTGGCAAGGCGACGTTGATTAACACGTAAAGGAATAACAATAATAACAAAATTGGGCAAATTTCCGAATAATAGATGCTTAATAACTTTTATCACAAGCATCGGATTGCTTTGCGGTCTTCTACTATGTTGTTCATCGTAAAAATACCTATCGTGGTCTGCGTTCGGAATTTTTATAGAGGTCAATGGGCGACCTCTGGCGATTTTTCTTTGCAAAATAAAGTTTTCCCATAGTAAATCCCATACAAACTTTGAACGGCTGGCGCTAAAATATAGTTTCACCGATCGAGCTGAAATTTTGCACAGTGGTTATGGGACCCAAATGCAATCCAAAAAGCGGACTGGAGCGAGGATCTAAATTGTTCATAAAACCGTGTCCCAGGCTAATGGGTATGTGCCAATAATGTGTTGGGCTTGGAATTACTTGAAAATTGCGGAGAATACTAATACGTGAGAAATTGGTCGAACATGAATTCTCGATTACTTTTTCAAATCGACGTAAGTAACTTTTATACGGTTTTGAGAAAATTAATTAGGAAAAATCACAATCTATCTTCTAAAACTGTTTTAAAATGAATCACCTTTTTAACATTTTTTTGCCGTGTACTTCGCTCAAATTTTGCATACACTCAGCTCACGTTCAAAAACTAGGTAGTTTCGATTATTTCCCACAAAAATAATTATAAGAAAATGATAAGCCGTTTCATTCAGTTACTTTCGACGTTTTTCTACCAGTGTAAAATCGGCTCAAGTAGTGTTTTGTTTTGATTCGTGGTTAAGTCACTTTGTCACTCCATACAGCGGGGCGGCGAAAGTAGTGGTTAGGTTGCGAAAATTGAAAATGTTACTTTCGTCGTTTTGTAAATCCGGAAATTAAACGTTCTAAAAGTGAAAAGTTGAGTTGGTACAGAGCGGTAAATGTAGAATTCCGCCTGCCTAACACGTAGGATCGATAAAGTAAGTTTGTATACTTTTTTGACTTGAGTCTGTATGAATAAGTTTTCGAGAATTGTTGGAATGATTGGCATTCCCTAAATATTCAATACGAGCTATTGATAATGAATAGTTTTCATTATTATGACGGTAAATTTCTGATCCATGGGTGCCAAAATTATTACAATTGTTCAATGAGAATGTCTTTTCAAAATCATTCTAAATATGTCGCAATTTTGTTACATGTGATAATTTTCCTAATCAAAGTGTTCTCATAAAAAATGGAACATAAAAGGCGCTGTTGGAAAAGCCACTCTATTTTACAATCGTTGTGAAATGTTGAGCACTCACCCCGACGGCACTGCAGCAGCGTCCGCGAGTACAATCTCAAATAATTGAGTCATAAATTATTCATGACAAACGAAATTTTGTATGAAGCCGTGAAACTGATTTAGGAATATTAGAAGTTATAAATAAAGTCGGAAATATTTCTCTTTTAACTCTTTTCCACAAATTTGATGGCTCTGAAAAGAACCGATGGCTTTGTTAGCTTCGATGTTGTAACGGACAAATAACACTGCTCGGACTAGCAAAACTCAGGTGGCTTCTGGTATTTGCTCCTAACGGGATTGCTTCTTGACCACCAATGATCACGAGTCGAAATTTTGAAGCGCGGGTCAACAGCTCCTCGGCCGATGAAATTTGCGGCGGCGATGACGATGGCTGGGTGAACGCAAACAAGCGCAAACTACCGATGAATCTATGACAAAAGGTCGAAAGGACAAATGGTCGAAGAACAAAAAAGAAGGGACAAAAGGTCGAAAATCTTTATTCAAAGAAGGAAAAAATTCCCACCAAGAAAATCATTTTCGACCTTTTGTCCTTTCGACGTTTTGTCTTTCGACCTTTTGTCCATAAACCCTACCGATACTGATCGATGTAGTACCGTTGAATCGGTATTCAGCAAAAGTAGTCGGAGCCGGAATCCCTAATTGACCAGCTACTTCATATATGGAACTAACGTTAGAAAAGTGAACGATGAAAAGAGTGTATGATATTTAGTCTGTTTGTATGTGGTAAACCTGTCTGAACAGGTTATTCCAATCTGTTGTTGATTGATGTCATTGTTGATTTGATGGCAAAAAATTCGATACAGTGATGCCAGATATTCAAGTTAAGCCAATATAGGAGGTAGTGAATAAGTGTAAATTATATCTACATGTAAGTAAACATTTTTTCAGACTTTCTTTTGACCGTCAGGCTAAAGCAGGCTAAAAGTGGCTTTCTTTGCATTTCATAGTATTAGTTTCAAACCATTGGATGAGCATGTTTCAGACTGCGGAAATGTGCGCGACATAATGATTTTTAGTGTCAAAAAGGTGCGAAATTTTATATAAAACCTTCAATAACTCGAAAAGTATGAGAGATAAAAATATGCTCTTTTGGAGAAAGTTATGCATTTTTGCAAGTAACAAATAACACAAAAACAATTGAAAATTGTACAAAATCATCCAACCAAGTTATGATGAAAAAAGTGATTTTTAGGGGTGTTCCACAAAAAACTCCACAAATGTACATGAAAATCAAAAAATATGCATACGGTGTCTTCAGCGAAGTTGTTTCTTCTAATATAAAGTTTATTTTTAAATTCATAAATACGAAAAATAAAATTTCGTTCTCACTTTTAGGTGGATTAATCACCAAATTGACACTTTCATAAAATAGCGATTATTTTATGGAAAAACTTTCCCGAAGACACTATAGTACTATAATCATGTTTTCAAGATCAAAACAACCGTTAGGCAAGTCGCTTAAGATTTCAAACTTAAGCTACGTTTTCAGATTTCGACTTCAGCCGTGTGATCTAATACCTGTTGCTGATGTGTGCCATCCACACCACGAAACATTCAACATTCAAGCAGAGAACTTATACAAATTTCTACTCTTGCGTTGGAGATTCTGTAGTGCGATTCATCATTCATCTATGTTGTGCGATTCATCTATGACAGCATCCGAGCTAACAAAGCCTTTGGCTCTTTTCAGTGCCACCAAATGTGTGTAAGAGAGTAAACAGAGTAATATTTCCGACTTTATTCATCACATTGCCAAGCAATGCATAATATTTCTCTCAAACCATAAGATCAACAAAGCGATGACTGAAGCTTTCATTATAATCCTCGAATAACTTCTTTCCAATGCTATCATATATTTCATAGGAGGTTACTAATATAATTTCAAAATGATCATACAACCTGAAGTGAAATTTCACATCTTCATAGATAAATATGACGAATTCATCGGATAGAGATAATGTATATTTGGGACATGATTAAACGTTCACTTGGCTGCAAATCGTTATATGCATAAATATTCACGAAAGTTTCGAGCACTGAAAACAATATGAAGTCAAAACGAGCAACAAGAACGACATCAAATTCAGTTAAATTAACCATCGTGGTCCTACGTCACCAGTTCGTACAACCCCATAGGGATGTACCCTTATAGTTTTTCATTTGTCAGGAAAATATGCCAATTGAAAACATTTGTAGAATATATCAACTAAAAATGATAAGCTACTTTCTGGAAGTTTCTCGATGAGGATGTAGAAAATTCCATCATCGCCAGGAGCTTTCATATTTTTGAATTTTTGATAATAGTTCTCACTTCTCCCAAATCAGTCTCCCAGGCATTTTCGAAAACGTTCTCTTGATTTGGTATATATTCGAAGTCCTGAGTAAATTGATTTTCAATTGGACTAGTAAGTCCTAAATTAAAATTGTGCGCGCTCTCAAACTGCATAGCAAGTTTGAGCTTTTTCGCAATTAGTTAGAAATAATTTGTTTTCCTCTTTTAATGCCGGTATTAACTTCTGAGGTTTTTTTTTCAAAATTTTAGATAATTTCCAAAAGGGCTTAGAGCCAGGGTCCAATTGAGAAATCTTACTTTCAAAATTTTTGTTTCTAAATTGTGCAAAACGTTTCTTGATTTCTTTCTGCAAGTCCTGCCATATAATTTGTATAGTAGGATCAAGAGTGCGTTGAAATTGCCTTCTCCTCACGTTTTTAAGACGGATCAAGAGTTTAAGATCATTGTCTATAATCACGGATTCAAATTTTACTTCACATTTTGGAATTGCAATGCTCCTGGCTTCAACAATGGAATTTGTTAAAGTTTCAAGAGCATTGTCAATATCAAGTTTAGTTTGTAAAGGAATATTTACATCAAGATTAGAGTCAATATACGTTTCATATACATTCCAGTCGGCTCGAAAATAATTGAAAGTGGAGCTGATAGGATTGAGAATCATGGGATATTTGAAATGTAACAGGGACATGATCAGAATCAAAATCAGCATGAGTAACTAATTGGCTACAAAAATGGCTAGACCAAATCAATCGTAGATGGATTTCTAGAAGAGGAAAAACATGTAGGGCTATCAGGGTATTGAATTGAGAAATATCCTGAAGAGCACTCATCAAATAAAATTCTGCCGTTGGAATTATTGCTGTTTGCGTTTGACATGCAAATCCAGTCTAACTGAGCTTCAAATGCGGTAACACAAAGTAACCAAAGGATACTTAGCAACCATGATGCATATCAACGCCAACCTAGCAAAGAAAATCAAATTTTGACTTCGCCTTCCTTGTTGAAAATCTTACCGCATTTGGTGTTCCCGCATTTGATATTTGCCTTTCAAACGCACACAGCAATACTTTGCGAATTATTCCATGACCGATGTTTGGCATTAAAGTCACCAATGACAAAAAATTTGACTTATTGCGAGTCAATTTTCGCAAGTCAGTTTGGAGCAAATTAACTTGCTGTCCAGAGCATTGAAAAGACAAATAGGCAGCTATGAAAGTATATTTACCAAGCTGTGTTTCAACAGAAACACATAAAGTTCCAAAAACTTTAGTTTCAAATGACGAAAACGGTTGATGTTTTATACGTCTATGAATGATGATTGCAACTTCCCAACATGCCCCATCAAGTCGTTCATTACGATAAATAAAAAAGTTAGGATCTTTTTTAGTTTGGATCCACGTTTTAAATACGTTTCGGTAATAACTGCTATATGCACGTTATTAGCTGTAAGAAAATTGAACAGCTCGTCCTCTTTACCATTCAGAGCACGAGCATTCCAATTTAAAATATTTAAATTATGATTTGGATCCATTAGAAAAACGTAATCCAATAACAATTTGATTTGTAAATTTTACACCTAGTACTTGGACTGCTTCAGTTGTATTGGTGGCTTTGAACATTGCATCAATCATTAGATTCAATTGTTCAGTTAGAAAATTAAAATCATAGGCAAACATATCACTTGAAGTGGGTGCATTATCTGATGATTTCCCATTAGAATTTTCGGTAGACGAAGAGGCGGAGTAGATGTTACCTGTGGCGGTAGGGTTTTTTCCATTTAATTTGAAACAAGTAGAATGGGTACTCATAGTACGAACAGGGGAGGAGTTCAAATTTCCTGCTACGATATCGGCAAAGGATTTTCCGTGGGTAGATACATTCGAAATTCGAAAGATTCGAACGACTACCCGTCGGATTAAAATTAGTATGTGAATGAGCATGATTATGATCTTCCTGATGGGTATGATTCATGATTAAGCGATCGTTAACTGAAAAATGAGCATTGTTTAATACTCCACCAAGCAAATTCCGGAAACGACCGTTATCTCAACGGATATTATCTGGCACGAGCCTCAATGACTCTCTTGCGCGAAGGGCAAGACAAAAAATTTGACTTATGATTGCCCTTGCAGATAAACAAGCTCTCATGATGGGCTACTAATGAGCCTCTGCACCAGGGGGCCAGCTAAAGACGATTTCCCCGTAGCTAACAACAAAAACACGTTGAAGATAGTTTCTCCCGTTATTCAGTGGCTTACACAATGGTTTACTCATTTACTTGCATATTTCTAGTAATAGTGTAACTTTTGAGTGCTATTGGCACACTAAAATCAATTTCGTAATTATGCGCCTTACCCAGCTTAAACCCACGTTTATGAATAGTAGACTGGCCCTCAAACAAAAAAGTTGTAAAACTCGATGGGGCACCCCCTAGATATGACCCTTGGGGTAAGAAAAACTCTCTCTCGAAATTTTAATTCAATTGGTTGCTCCACCAGCTGGCGCATTCGATTTGAAGTTTTTATGGGATATTCGTTTCAAATATATTGAAAATTGGCCCTATGTCACTGTTTCGTTCCGTATACTAATTGTTCGCGTTCAACTAAACTCAGAATGACAAATACACCAGTTGATAGCCTAATGAACATAATTGCAGAAGGTTGTATCTGGGTTTAGCCTCATTTTTATTACTATTTCAGTTGTTGAAAGTTAGGCTTAGATCAGCACTCCCGTACAGTCACTTATATGCATGCGACATGTGCCTCAGCTCGCCCAGCGTCATAGGTGGCTATGATGCGCTTAGTGGCTTCCACCCGGCTATGTGGAAGAAATACTGAGCAGTATTGCAAATCTACTTCAGATAGGTGAAACACAAAAATTTTCAATTTTAATCATGATACAACTTTCTACAATATTGTTCGCTATAGTATCAAGTAGTGTTTTTGACATTCTGAGTTCAATTGAACGCGCTCAACAATTTTCATAACCCAGACAGGCGATGATGTGCTGTTTCCCATATGTTTGAGCCTAAAATCCCATATCAACTTCAATTCAAATGCGCCAGCTCATGGAACGACCAAATGAGCTGAAATTTCCAGGAAGTCCTCTAACCCAAAGGAATAATCCTGAGGGGTGCCCCATGGAATACTACAACTTTAATTTTCTCCCATACTGAGCTGGGCCAGTCTAATGAATAGTTATAAGTTAACGTGAACAGCCCAAAACTGTCAGATTCCCCAAAAATGTTAAAATCATGTTGGCCACGGTTCATATATATGGGGTTGACACGTTTGGAGGGCCCTGCATAGGCTCATAGGGCGATATTCAAAACGGAAAAGGCAGTAGGTTACTTATTTTCAGTGGTAGTTAAAACGATATTATAAAGCAAAGAAAGCACCAGGGTAAGTGTACGGCTGTCAACTACAAACAAAGCTCGCATAACAATCATCTCTCGGGCGGGCCGGCCCAAACAGTACAGGTCGAAACGCGGGCCATGCCAGGCAGCAAATGCTGATGCATTTCAACACTCAAACATCCCGCCTCCTAGCAGCGTTGTGAGCCAAACGAATACACTAAGGTGCCAATGGAATGTATGGGAATAATTTTGCCATCGAATTTCAAAAAATGGTAGCTCAAAAGTTTTGTCTCCTCGAAAAAAGTCCCCATGCAAAATTTGAGCTCAATCGGACTTCATTAAGGGGACCGGTCAGCGGTCAATGTTTGGCTTTTTTGACCCATGAAAAATCTTCCAAGGGGGGGGGTTTGGAAATTATTTGGAAATTATTTTTTTTGAAAAAATCGACCTTTTGGGACTTAGTAAATTTTTGAATTGGGGGAGTGAATTGAATTTGTAATGAACGATTTGAATTCAATTGCTGAGAAATTTGACGCAATAGTATTGAAACATATCCTATATCATTGTTGGCCACTGAAAGCATATTATATGTGATATTTCATTAGGGTGGTTAATTTACTTTCCATTAGGGTGGTCCTTTTTGTTTAAAAATAAAAAAATAGAATTTCAATTGAATATTCAAGACAATAGTATTGGAACATCTTTCACATTATCGTAAGCCATTTTCTTCATTTAATATGTGGTATTTTATTAGGGTGGTTCACTTGTTTTCCATTGGTGGGCCTTTCTGTCGAAAAATCATAATTTGAATGGGATATTAAAAACAATAGTATTTTATCACCTCTTTCATAATCGTAGGGCATTTCCTTCATAAGACTTGTGATATTTTATTAGGGTGGCTCACTTATTTTCCATTGGTGTTTGCCGAAAATTAAAAAAAAAATCAAGAAATTTTGAATTTGATCCTTATTTTAGCACCTCTTTTATAATCGTAGGTCATTGTCTTCATTTTTGTTTAGAGAGGCTTTAAATTCCTCTGAATTCATGCGCCTCTAGTTCCATTTGATATGCGACATAATCGTAGGACACTGTTAACATATTTCATTAGGGAGTTTCTCTCATTTTCCATTAGGGTGCATCATTTTTCGTATAGTTTGAAACCATGATTTCTCGCAAAAGTCTCGTCCACTTTCGTTAATTATGGTGTCATTGTAAAAATTTCAACCTTAATATTTACAGACCGAAAGATTATGGTGTGGACTACTACATAATATATGCGTAATGTTCGACGAAAAATGTAAAGGTAACTTAGTTGACAACAAAAGAGTTTTCTAGAAAGCCTCTCATTGTTAGAAAGGTCCTTTTGAAAAGTTTTGCGTGATTTTCATTCGGAATGCAACACTTCACTTAGCTGAACCAGTTCGGAGTCCTCGTCTCATACAAAATCCGCTTGCTACTTCGTGATTTCAGATGCACTCATCTCAGAGATCAAGCATTGAGCTTCAGTGACCTTTCCAATTTAGTTTTGCACCATCTGTGCAAGCTCAGATAAAAAAATCAGAGTGATTGGTGAGAAGGCTCTGTAACCTCGAGGCCCTGTTAGATTTTGCAATGGTTGTAGTAGCAATAAGGTTAGCAACGAAAGGGAGAGGAAAGGAATTGTGATATTAAAAAAATATAATGTTGGTTGTTTTTGGTACATTACATCGCATACATTTCCTAAATTACATCTGATTTGTTTGGACTTCTTTACATTCCTATTCCGTAGGAATTGCTGCAGGAACTCTTAAAATATTCTTGGAGAAATTCCCAGAGGAACTCTAAAGAAATTCCTGGAGGAACGTTTAAAGGAGCACCGAAGGAATTCCTGGAAAAACTCAAAAATTATTCCTGGAGAAACTCCGAAGGAAGTCCTGGAGAGACTCCGAAGTAAATCTTGAAGGAATTCCGAAGAAATTCTTGGGGGTATGCTCGGAGTAACTCTTAAGGAATTCCCGGCAGAACTCTTGTGGATTGTTCAGACGAAGTCTGGAAGAATTCCTGCAGGAACTCCGTAGGAATTGAGAAGAAAATCCGGGAGGATCTCCAAAGAAATTCCTAAAGGAGCATGGAGGAATTCCTGGAAAATCTTGAAAGAATTGCTGTAATAAACCCCTGCGAAAATAGCTGGAGTCCGAAAGAAGTCCTGGAGAAACTCAGAAGTAAATCTTGAAAGAATTCCGAAGAAATTCTTGGGGGTATGCTCGGAGTAACTCTGGAGGAATTTCCGGCAGAACTCTTGAGGATTTTTCTGAGGAAGTCTGGAAGAATTCCTGGAGAGGCTTTAAAAGGAATTGAAGGAATTCCTGGAAAAACTCAAAAATTATTCCTGGAGAAACTCAGAAGTAAATCTTGAAGGAATTCCGAAGAATTTCTTGGGGGTATGCTCGGAGTAACTCTGGAGGAATTCCTGGCAGAACTCTTGAGGATTTTTCAGAGGTAGTTCGAAAAAAATCCGGCAGGAACTCCGTAGGAATTGCTGCAGGAACTATGAAAATATTCTTGGAGAAATGTATTTAATATCCCATTCAAATTATGATATTTCGACAGAAAGGCCCATCCTAATGGAAAATAAGTGAACCACCCTAATAAAATACCACATATTAAATGTAGAAAATGGCTTACGATAATGGGAAAGATGTTCCATTACTATTGTCTTGAATATTCAATTAAAATTTTATTTTTTATTTTATTTTTATTTTTATACAAAAAGGACCACCCTAATGGAAAGTAAATGAACCACCCTAATGAAATATCACATATAATATGCTTTCAGTGGGCAACAATGATATAGGATATGTTTCAATACTATTGCTTTGAATTTCTCAGCAATTGAATTCAAATCGTTCATTTCAAATTCAATTCATTCCCCCAATTCAAAAATTTACTAAGTCCCAAGAGGTCGATTTAAAAAAAAATCCAAATGACACCAGATCTCGACGTTTCATGCATTTCTAAGACATCTCGCATCAAAAAAAAAACATTTCGATTTCGGAAATTTCATGTACCCCAGACCCCAACCCCCCTTGGGAGATTTTTCATGGGTCAAAAAAGCCAAACTTTGACCGCTTTGGGGGTCCACTTAATGAAGTCCGATTGAGCTCAAATTTTGCATGGGGACTTTTTTCGAGGAGACAAAACTTTTGAATCTGATACATATACCATGGTACAAGTTATCAAGAAAATTATTACAAGGCTATCTTGAATGAAGATAATTATCAGTTTGAAACCCATTTTAAGATAATTATACCATGGTACGTATACCACAAGTGTGTCATAAGTATTACAGAGATCTATAAGTGAGAGGCTCAGGATTCAATCCCTGATCTGCCGCTTCTTTGTTCTGCTGTGAATTTTACTAGTTACCGTCATTTCGATTGAGTTCAAGTTTAGCGATGCTTCAACCCAGGTGAATAAGCAAATAGCATAAAGTTTCCTAGTAGAGCGAAAGGCAGGCAGATAGAAAAGAGTCATAACTTACTTATTAATAATCATTCTGTAGCTGAGCTGTTTCTGAGTGGATGATTATTTGTTCGAAAACCTTGACACCGTTTTTTCTCCGGTTTTCTTTGTAAGATTTGCCCTTTTGAAATGTCGGTGTCGGAATGCGGTAAGACAAAACAATTATGAAGCACCTAACGACGATTATCCACATCACTGCCAACATAGCACAGAAGAACTATCTTTGGCATTGCGTTTCTCGTGGAAAGTCTTATTACATTACGTTTGATGTTACCGGATTAGGTATTTACGTTTCAAATGCACACAGTAGGATTTACGGAAAATAAAATAAATTAGCACATCTTTGATCCCTTAAGGCTTCGTAGTTTGTCATTTGACTTTGCAGCTTGCATTTTAATACTCTGGAAAAAAATCACAATTTACAGTTACATGCTGAGAGTGTATTGATCAGTGCACGCGTTCACTCGTTGACATTTGAGCGGTGCCGTGTTATTTACGTGACCATGGCAACGAATGAATTCGGCACCGCTCAAACGTCAGATTAGTGAACTCGTGCATTGGTCCATTGATTATTCTCTATCATTGTCGGTCCAAAATCAACCGATTTTCATTGCTTCCAACTCACGAGATTCATAAGTAACTGTCATCAATTACGCCTTTCAATAACGGCCAACTTCGCCTGGAAAATTACCGGCTCAACTCCATTAGATACCTTCCCACAGCAACATCTACGTTGACAAGCACGTGTACGTAAACTATGGACCTATGCACGAGTTCACTATTTGACGTTTTAGCGGTGCCGTGTTATTTATGTGACCATGGAAACTAGTGAATTCGGCACCGATCAAACGTCAAATTGGTGAACTCGTGCATTGCTCCATGGACCAATGCACGAGTTCATTAATTTGACGTTTGAGCGGTGCCGAATTCACTCGTTGCCATGGTCACGTAAATAAGACGGCACCGCTCAAACGTCAGATAGTGAACACGTGCATCGGTCCATAGTAAAGGTGTGTCGTTTTTGAGTCTCAAATACAATCTGCAGTAGGTTGCTTTGATAGTTTAACTTTCCTTTGAAACATCATGCTATAGGGTACCGGTACCAATGGTTGTAATGTACCAGTAGATTGGACTATGAAATAAAACGTTCATTTTTCGATAAAAACGACATGTGTTATTTTTGGTGGAAAGATCGCCTTCAGTTTAGTCGATTTGCCAAATTTCAGCTTTTTATTCTATCAAAAAGTCATATAAATAATTAAGTTTACGCAAAAAATTTGCTCCCTTGCTACAATAGTTGCCGTCGTGTTCCAGTAGTGGATCAACGGATGGAAGCAGTTTTTAAAATGGATGTATAAAAATGAAGAAAAGTCCCAGAGATGATCTCTATGCTTCATTCGAAAATTATTAGTTGCTGTTCCGGGGGGAAAATGTTAAACACTGGGAGGGAGAAACCAATACAAAATTTCGATTGTACGACATTTCCCAGAATGACGTTCCCCAGAATGACATTCCCCAGAACGCCATTCCCCGGAATGGGACATTCCCCAGAAAAAAATAATAAGAGATTTTTAGGCTGTAAAAATCGAGGTAAATGGTAAATAGTAAAAAGTGAATACGTTTAACTGAAAAACTGGAACCGTTTGAACGATTTTTTTATATTTTGACGTTTTTCTCCTTACAAACTTCAAGCTCGTTTAGCCCCTCCTTAGAGTTGAAGAGTTCTGTTCAAATTTTTACAGTAGTTTATTGTATCTAACTAATAGAGTAAGGTGGGGCAAAAGTTCGACCTTAGTGGTATAATCAAAGTTTCCAAGAAAACAATAGCAGTTGAAACAAAACAAATACCATACAGTGAACCTTCAACATATTGGCTATAATTTTGCTGAACAAACTTGTGTCAAAATATTTAACCATTTTTAGTTATAACAGTTTCAAAATTGATTGTCTTATTCGAACTTTTGCCCCACCAGTGGGGCAAGAGTTTGAATCTAGTGTGGGGCAAAAGTTCGCTGGCTAAAACACAAAATATCAACACTTTAATGACAGGCATACTTTACACCAGACGTAAACTTAAGTTTGACGAAAAATACACACTAAATTTTTTTCAAAAAATTGCCCAAAACAGGGTTAATAGTAATATATTCAAAAAATAGCAGTTTTTCGCAAAACTAAGTGGATATGTTAATTTTGGTGACATTTTTCGCACAATCAGGCAAATTGAGCTAAATTTTAAGATAATATGTGGATTTAAGGCAATTTGCATTTTTTTCCGTGAGTTTATACATGGATCGAACTTTTGCCCCGCTGATTCGAACTTTTGCCCCCTATGAGCCAAAAATTGTTTCCAAGCATTTATGCAAAAACTAATACACCTCAAAGCATCCTTATGAAAGGCCTAGAAACGCCCTTACATTACATATTGAAAAAGATTTTATCTGCATTTAGTTCCATGCAACGAAAGCTTGACCGAAAATTACAATATTTACGTCGAAAAACGACAAACAGCCATAAATTTTCCAAATCACAATCATTTTTCATGATATTTGGAGTGAAAGTCTCTTACTTGAACAGAATTCGAACCACCATGACATTTATAAGTTTTGTTTTGAATTGAGCTAGAAATCTTAAAAAGAAACTCTTGCCCCATTCGAACTTTTGCCCCACTTTACTCTATGGACCACCCTTGTGCATGCATACTACGATATTTTGTAGCTATTAAGTTTTGATGTAAAAGGAAATTATAAAAAACAAGAGAAGTTTTCTAGTGTAATTGTGATTCATTAATCTACATCAATACGAAGACAATAAACCTAGGAAGAACATCATATGTTCAAAAGAAGGGAGAATATGCTATGAAAGCCAAAAAAAAACAAATTCCATCAATTTATTTCGTAAGGGGGAGCCTTGAGGTTACGCTTTCGCTTCATAAGCGGAAGGTCATGGATTCAATTCCCAGCCCCTCCAAAAAAAATAACCCGTCCAGCCACCAGAACACGCCGCACGGAGGACCGTGCTTAGGAGAGCACATCCATCCTCCGTCAGTATCAGATGGTGACTGAGACAAACTGACCCATTTCGCAGGCAGCTAGCCTCAAACGACTCAGGAACACGGCAAAACGAACCATCGCAAGAGCAATGGACTATGGCTTATGGAAATTGGACCAACAGCAGAGCACTCTCCTACCTGCTCGGTGTGAGAGCAAAAGAGCAGAAGAGAGTGAAAGCAGATGTAAATATAGATTAGCTAAAAATAGAACTTCATCGGTAAGGAAGATACAGATAAACTGATTCCGGCACAGTAGTGGCCACAAGCACAGAGTGCCTTAAAAAAAAAACAAAAAAAAAAATATTTCGTACATATGAAGAATATTAGACTAATATAAATCACCTTTCAAAAATAAAGTTAGAAAAAACAGACAATTTCGAAAGAAGGAAGAATAATTGAG
Source organism: Aedes aegypti (assembly GCF_002204515.2). Lineage (NCBI taxonomy): Eukaryota > Metazoa > Arthropoda > Insecta > Diptera > Culicidae > Aedes > Aedes aegypti. The sequence continues at coordinate 296,970,302 of NC_035107.1, read as the reverse complement.
ATCCATAATAATGATTTTGACCAAATACACGGGTAAAAATGTGTTCCTGAACCCACGAAAATTATTCACAAAATCATGAATATGCATATTCAAAGCACTCTTTTCCATATAAAATCAGACCATGAACATGGATATTCATGATTCCTGGGACAGATTTTTTCCGTGTTATATACTGCTTCGCGTTAGGAAATGGGTTAACCAAGGTGCGAAGTTTGATTTTTGACCAACTTCGCCGTGTCGCAACTCGATTCTCAACAGTGCGCATGATGCACACGACGGAGGGCATAGATGCGCACTATAGCGAAGTGACTCGTGACGTAGCGAAGTTGGTAAAAAATCGAACTTCGCACGTTGATTCAACTATTTTTAGTCGCGAAGCAGTATATATTGGGTGAATTGACGCCTGTGTCCGATATTCGAAGCTTCTGGGAACTCGAATAAATTCAGTAGGTACATTTTTTCAACGTCAAAATTAAACCAATATTATCGTTCTCCACTCTTCTATTACGTATAAAAACGATTCTGGGGAATGTCCTATTCTGGGGAATGTCCCATTCTGGGGAATGGATTTCTGGGGACTGTGCCATTCTGGGGAATGGGATTCTGGGGAACGTCATTCTGGGGAATGTCGTTCTGGGGTTTGGCTTTCTGGGAAATGTCCTACAACCAAAATTTCTGTACGTCATAGTGAGCCGAGATTCCGCTGTCACGAACTGTCACTGTGAGCCCAGATCTCAAACATTTGACTAACATGAAAAAAGCGCGTAACTGATTAAAACACATTTTCGTATTTCTTCAAAAGTGATAAAAATCGAATGAAAATCAATTCATGCACATAACGCAAGTAATGTCACGTGAGCACTATTTAATCTGATTGAACATAAAGCATTGAAAAACGTATCGTTTTACATTTTCCAATGAAAATGAATATTTAGTGCGTAGAAAACTGTGGCCCTTTTTTCATGTTTGTCAGGAAAGATCGAAGGTGCACAACAAAAGGAAACTACCGATTTTCTCGAAGCCTGCCTTGATTGTTGTTGGCAAGCTGGAGTTATCTTGCAGTTCAAAATAACGTTGTCTTATATTTCGTGTGTAGTATCGGTGCCTCCCTCCCAGGTTAAACATATGTAAAAAATTACCATTTTGTTTAAACTTCCTTGTATCATTCCCGAACTTCTACTACTGGAGCACTAGCGCAACTACTGGAACACGTGTACCAATAGTGGCTCAAGCGATTTTATGTTAAAACATTAGTTTTATCACTCTTTTTATATTTTCCCATATAGTAGAGTTTGAAAACTTTCTGTTGACGCCAAAAGATCTTTGTTAAGGCTTTTCGTTATTTTGTTATGATTTTTCATAGCTTAGGTAGTCTACTACAGGGTGTCCGCAAATTATCCGTACAAACTTTGAAGACATGTCTCTATACAATCAAGCATAATAAATTCAAAATTAATGCATGTTTTAAACAATTGGCTTATTATATTCTTAAGAAGTATGATTGACACATTTCCGAATTCAAATATTTGTAGAACCAAGCCAAATGTGTCGAGGTGTCTTAAAGAGAGCTGTTTTTCGAGCTTTATGACGGAAGAGAAATGTCCATAGAAATCACTGGATTCGAACCGTATAATTTTCTATTTCCAGTCTTACTTGAAGCCACTAGACTGTAGGTTACTTCAAATAATAATAGGACATTTGGATTCATCTCTTTTTGATTTTAGGGATAACACATCTCCAGTATGACTAGCGGCCCTCAGGAAAATCGTCTCCGAAAAAAAATAAATTTGCCTTTCTCAGTAACTAGCAATCAATTCCAAATTATTTAAAGTTGTATTTTGTGTTTGCATATAAATGTATTATAAAAGGTACATGGACATTGATTTTTCATTGTTTTCAATTTGAGATCATCTTTCCCATATTTTGCTGTTCGGATAATTTGCGGACACCCTGTAATGGCACCGGCACTCTAGATGTTTCAAGTTTCACAAAGTAATACATCCGATTCTGTTTTTGCACGGGGGATGTGTACCGTGCAAAAAAAGTTTTCAGTTCAAAATTTCAAAAATAGAAACACCATTTCTCGATGTTTCATGCAAAAATAAGGTTTTGGTGAAAAAAATGTATGGATACTTATTTTTGCACGGCCATGTAAAAAAAATCCGTGCAAAAACAGGAGGTTAGATTATGTTGAAGTGCCCTCTGTAGCATCCTTACACTCATATTACATATTTCGACTTAACATTTTTAAATTCAACCATGAGAGAATGCATTCTTAAATTTATTGCTTTCATTTCATTCTCAGTAGGTCATAAAACAAGGTCGCCTCGAACCTTCCTTGTTTACATTCTTTCTTTTGCTACATGTGCACAACAGCTTATGAACAACAGTCAACCTTTTGCCTTCCGCCATCTGGTTTACATTAACTGTTTTGGAAACATCGTTGGTGGCTTGAGTTTGGGTCAACACTAGGAATAAGCTTCCGCGTACCAATGCAAAAGGGTACGATAGTCTATAAGTTATTTGGTAAGCGAAAATACACGAACAGTTCAGAACATCAACTCGAAGTGATCGCCGGTTTTTCTATCCGAATGAAACCCTCAGCAGCGGTCGTTATTCCTCAGTGCACAACAGACTTAATAGGAAACAAACAAAGCTGAATATGATAATCTTGCCGCAGAGCCGAGCTCATCAAATTCAACCTCCCGAAGAAAGCATCTCACAACAGTGCACTTTTTATGTTGGCTTTGTGCACTAGCAGAAAGTTTAAAATAAGAAGATCAGGAACGTTTGCCAACTATTTCTCCAGTTTTGTGCCTTTGAAAACGTGAGTAGGGGGAGAGATGTTTCACCTTAAAGCTTTGGGTGGCATGTTGCACCGAGGTTGAAGTAGCCAATAATGATGTTTATGCGATTCTTGGCGAAGTTAACTGTGAGGAATCGAATTTTAATGAGCAGAGGCGAGCAGCAACAACAAAAACAATTTTATTCCCCTTCATTCATGACCGGTCTAGTACATGGGTGTTGAATTTTATGATTGACACAGATGCGAATGAATCATACACAGCAAAAAAAAAATTATCGTCAGTCGGAACGAAACAAAATGATGTAGGGTTTCGTTCTACTTCGTCGTAAGCGCTATTATTCGTCGTATCAAACTTAAAATGTTCTAATATAGCGGATATTCAAACTTACCTGCAACAGAGATTAATTTTCCAAGTGTAATTTTGTGAAAGCTGTTATGTTTCGTACATTTAAACCCTAAAAATGCAATGAAACTACTGTATTTCGATAAATAACCTCAGTTCAATTATCCACTTTCACTTATTCACCGAAATTGCATGGACGAACACGATTTGAGATAAATGCTTAGCGATCGACTGAGTCACACTACTTTACGATACAAGTTTCTTCCCGCCCCCCTGTGTGACTTACTTTGCCGGGCATTTTCATTCCAGTCACACGCCGTAAAAGTTCTATAATTCACGAAATTTCATGAAATTTCCTCAACGGCCCCGTAAAATTGAGAATGTAAACAAAGTTCAATCCGTCATACTGAGAAAAAAAAGCTTGTGCGCGATGCTAGGCATGACAAAAAAACGGTTCCTTTGATTGTGTTGTATTTGCTGCACTGTAAGCAAATTGATGTAAAGTAAATAAAAAAAAATATTTGTGAATTTATATTTGGAATTAATCAGAATTATCACACAAAGTTTTGTTTGCATATCTGACAGCACTGAATATGACGAAATCTTTTGAACAATTCGGTCAGAGAATGCATTAGAGATTGTTTTAATCATTTCTCCTGGAAGGTCTTCCGCTTATTTCTCATAAATTCCAATTGCATGTTAAAAATATCCTCTTGTGGTCATTAACAATTGGTTTTGGATTTTCAGGAATTACTGAGGAAGTGTAGCGGTCCTGCCGACCGAAGGAAGCATTCCCCTCCCCGTATTGAATAATTCGAAAGATCAATGATCACCATTGATCTAAGAAAGAACCCTTTTATTTTTCGATGATGTTCCACGCAAGTTAGTGGATTTCATCAGATGTGGGTTTTCACTAGGTTAACTAGAAACAAGCGATGTAAGCAGAAGACAAGAACCTTACTGCTTGTTGCTCGTTAACGTGCTCTAATGCCGGAGAATGTTTTTGTTTTAATTTTTGTTTGTGTGTCACCCAACTGCGCTGACTGAACGCCCCAACAAGGTCTCGGTCACATGGCTGCACTAACCGAGCCAGAGCGACGCTCGTTTTGGCTTTTCTCTTTTCTCTCTTTATTTTCAGATTGGGAGATTGAGTTCCCCGCGGGAGCGCGATAAAACGCCCCGATCGCTGGCGGTGAGGTCCCCCAGTTCTGACGGTCCATTCCAGGAGGTGTGGCGTTCGGGTTAAACCTACTTTTCGTTTTCGACATTTTCGTTCAAAGTTCAGTGGGCATTTTCTGCCAAATTGACGAGCAGGTCATTTCGGGTCAAGAGTGTTTGATAGTGATAAGGTGGATAAAGTATATTTCGGGAAATTGGTGGAACCACCCACATACGCGATCAGAATCGAGGGAAAAGTGAAAGTGTCTCCATCGATTCCTTAAGAACGATTCTAAGGGCGGAAAGCTAGTGAATTGTGACGACTTTTAGTGTGAACATCTATAAAACTTACAACATTACGAACCCCCCCACCCCTAACGCTACAGAAGTTCTCCAAAAATATGTACAAAAATTCTAGGAGTCTCATCAAAAACGTCATCATTCCACGAATTCGCCAACAGTAATTTTCAACTTTGCTTTTGAAGTTCTTCCTAAAGATCCTCTACAGGATTGTTATAAAAAATCGCAGCAAAAATTAATTGACTCTTCCAGCTCTAACTGTAAGGATTTCTTGTAATATTGCACAAGAACTTCATGAACAATTGAACAGAATTCATAATATTAATAATTTCAAAATATTTATTTTTTGAAGCTTTGAAAAAGTGATGTCTTATCACGATTATTTTTAGCGGCGGGGTAAAACCGCCCACCCACGGGGTAAGAGCGACCACCACGATTTTGGTACACACTTAAACGGTTTCGCCGAGAACCCAACAGCTGATATCTCGGTAAAACTTTTGCCGAGATCTCGGTAATTTAAGTGTGTACACAATTTTTCGAAAAAATATATCAGTTCTCTGTGATTCAAAAAAGTATACAAAGAATTCTACATTGATAAACGTGGATATTGAATATTTTTTAGGGTTGATTATTTAAAAAAACTTGAATATATACTTATTAGTACCCTGAAACACCCATATTTTGGGAAAACTATGCGGATTTGGCTTGTGTTTTTCACAAAATAGATTTCATTTCACTTAAACAGTGATATACAACGTACAGTCGGGTCTCCTATTAAACGTGCACTCCTATTACGCTCACTCCTATAAGACACACCAGAACGTTATAGGAGACCCAGGGCTTATGGAATTTAATCACTTTCGGGGTGTCGTTGAATACCTCGTATGCCAAAAGAGATAGAACAGTACTGTCTTCGGCGAAGTTTCAGTGCTAGGTACGATCTACCTTTAGGAGTTGAGGATCATCCTTTTAGTTGATTACCCACCCCAATTTTTTGTTCTTCTTTTTTCGTAGTAGTCCTACGTCAATCCCGCGGTAGTGTTACAGACATTACCCACCCCAATTTTTTGTTCTTCTTTTTTCGTCGTTTATAATAGAAGATGATTGGTGTTGAAACGGATGGCATTTATACTGAAACTATTTTTTTTTCTGTATGGTATTCAGTTGGAGCTGCCTGACAGCTTCACTTGGCTGAACCCTCGGTCTGGCTTTTGCCAAGTTTCTTCTCTACCAGGACCAATACTCAGACGGACAAGGCTAAAAATTAGGCTGTTTAGTAGTAGTTCTAGTTAATTTCATTTTTATTTTTAAAAGTATTTATTGTCTGTTCAACAATTTTTCGAACCTAGCAAGTGAACCCTAATGATCGAACTCAGCGTCTTACTTTCCATAGTCATTTTTATAGTGAATATTTAAGAGTAAAGTTAGCTTAGGCTTCTATAACAGTCTCCTACAAGATTTACTTTTCGGTGGCAAATGCAATGCTTCACAACGCCTACTTTCTAGTTGTAAATTTTGTGAAAATGAAGCTGGAATTAGATTATTTACACTCTTGTTACAAAAGAGGTATTTCTTTTTATGGCAATGTAAAAATCATATTAAAATAAGATTGTCGCCACTTATTTCTACTCAGTGAATCTACTAGTCATTTTCCTCAGGGTAATATTCCCTACGTCGTACATGATAACGATGTGTCTAGCTAGCTAATAGTAAGAGTGGCTACGGATCATTCTGGTTAGCAAAAGGCAAACTGATCGTCGCGAATAGTATTAATGTCCACTTCGAATAGATTAATTATTTGAAATGGACATCAATTCTATCAATGACGCAGAATGTCCGTTGGATCACATCCGAGATATTAGTGCGTCTATGCCATATGAATTATGACGCGGCTTTAAGCAAAAAAAATGCCAAAATGTGATACCACCACTACAGGTTACGCCTTTGGTTTCCATCATATGGGCTAATGGATTATGCCCTCCCATCGCGGCAAGGTCGCATAACCAAGGGGAGGGACAGTTATACTGAAACTATTTGTAACTAAAATCTTAGAGAATATTTTGAATGAACTCCGAAGTTTCATGATACTATGGTGAACATATTGATGTAGAGCTCATTATATCTTACCTTTGGAAGTTCCAAACATACTTTTTTAAATGGTCTATTATCGATTATTGTGTAGTTCTGTAGAAGTTTAACGCGAAAATATTGCCCATATGTTTTTAGAACATTAACGGAAATGTATTGTGGTTAAATTCGTGATGTAAGATTTTAATGAATTGAATCACCCATCGAAATGAGACGTCGGTCGATATAGGGTAAACAGGTATAATATGCCCCCCCCTAGCGAAAAACTGCTCTATCGCAGTGGCAAATGCATTACTTCTATATTTGTTGGTGTCAAAGTGTTGTTTACTTAGTTGGTCATGCTCTGCATGCAACTTTCTCTTGCTAGGTAACTTCTAAAAAAAAATACAAGACGTTTTCTGTAAACGGTCCAAATCTTGACGTTTCAGAACAAACCGGACAATATGCCCTTCCCGTAGAAAAAGTTCCGCAGCGCTGTAGAAATGTTTCCAAGGAGAATTCCACCACTTGCTTAACTTGAAAAGGGTCTATTAGCAGTCGTCTTCCGGTAAAAGTTTTTGTAATAAGTTCAATAGTAAAGGATGGGCTTCATTTACAACGAGGCATCCCTCGAGGACCCAAAATTTTACGCCAAAAAGCTGATTTTCGATATTTTTGGTATTTCTATTGATTGTTCATACTTCTCAAAGAGCTTATATGCGCAACATCAGTTTTTCGCAGATATTTAAGGTATGTAATCATATTTACGTGTCAAATAAGCCTTAATCCCTGTGAATGAAGTGGGGCGTATCGTCCGGTTGGGGCGCATTATACCAATTTATCCAAATTGCATATTTTTTGCCGTGTAAATATTAGTCGGAAATATGTTTTAAAATACCAGAACGACCCTTCAACCTGTACCAATGATGGATGAAACGGATGAATTATTAATTGACAAAGTTAATCATATACACATGTTCGCGCACGGGCAGGACCCAACAATCGTTGTGTTTTTGGGAATAACAGTGATATTGAAAAAGACGGAGTACGGTGGCGTCTTTACATGGCCATGGTCAAAGATAAACTGTTTATTCGTCTTATAAATACATATACAAATACATATAAAGGGAGGGACACATACTTATCATTCATTTGCACAAACAACACATTTTTTCCTAGAGTTTCCCTGTCAAAAGTTACATCTTCGCATTGAAGTATTCAAACACAGTGGAGAGCTTTGAGTGATTCGTCTTGTATATTTGGCGTCTCGAGGATTAATGAATAACAAAACATCGAATGTCCCTATTCTGCTAATCATAGCCTGCTTCAATTATATAATACCTCATTGCCTACTTAAATCTCCTACAACTCGGCCATCCTGACATTCACATCGTCCCGATGTGCATTTAATTCTTTTTTCATATTCCATAACTTCATATTTACAGGATCAAAAACTCCGGTAAAGGGTACACGTGTAAGCTGAATACCATCAACATCACTAACAACATAACGATTATTTGGAAGCGTTTTTCTGACAATATAAGGACCTTTGAATTGTGCTTGTAACTTAGATGAACTCCCAGGTATAACATGATGTGGTATATAAACTAGGTCACCTTCTTGATATTTTGTGTTAATCTTACATTCGGAGTCGTATTTCTTTTTGTTGTAAATTTGAATTGCTCTATTTATGGCAATTGCTTTTTCTCTAACTTTAATCAAATCTCTTTCAATGTCCATATTTTCATTAATACTTCTCTCGATAATACTAATAGTTGATTTCTTTTGGTTTATTCCAAATAGTACTTGTGAAGGGGTATTACCTATTGACCGACAGAAAGTATTATTAATAAAATGTTCGGCATCTAATAAAATTGGACCAAAACCTCTTGTAGGATAACAAGAGTTATGTTATTGGTCCATAATGGTCAATGTGTATCGTATGAAAAGGTCTATTTCCTTTCTCTACTATATTCAAAGGGCCATCCTTCTTAAAATTTTTCTTAGAATATACGATACATTTTAAACAATTATTTATATACTTCTTAATTTGCTCTTTCATGTTTGGAAACCAGTTTGATTTGTTAATAAGTTCAAAAATTCAAGTTAATAAGTTAATAAGTTAATAAGTTCAAAAATTTAAAAATTTGACTTATCATATTTTGTGGAACATAGAACAATATTTTATTATCTTTGCTTTTCCTATACAAGACTCCATCTCGCAACTCATATTTTTTATCTTCGCTATTTTCTAACTGAGCTCTAACTTCTTCAATTTTAGAATCCAACATCTGGCTAGCCAATAATGCTCTTTCAAAACTATTATTTTCATTCCCTAATGCACAAATAATTGGCAAACGTGATAAGGCATCTACATGCTTCATATTTGAAGAACTACGGTTAATTATATCATAGTCGTATTCAGAAAGAAAAAATTCCCATCGAGCAATCTTCGCATTAATGTCCTTTTTATTTAGTGTTTCTTTCAATGCAATACAATCAGTACTATGGTTAATTTAATTCCCTGTAAATAAATGTGAAATCTCTTTATACTGTTTATTATTGCCAATGTTTCAAGTTCAAAAGAATGTAGCTTTGACTCATGTGAATCTGTTCTTTTGCTTTAATACATTACTGGATGTAAAACTCCATTTGATTGTTCCTGCATTGGAACACCACCGAATCCAAGAGCACTTGCATCTATGTGCAATTCAGTCCTAGCAAAAGGAGAATAAATTTTTAATACTGGTTCTGCAATAAGTTTTTCTCGAAGAATTTCAAAGGAAGCCATTTCCTCTTTTGCAAACCTGAAATCCTTTTTATCCTTTTTTACTAAATCATAAAGTGGTTTTGCAATAACTGAAAAATTTGGGATAACTTTTCTAAAGTAACTTGCTAATCCAATAAATTTATGAACATCATGCACATTTTTAGGAACTGGAAAGTTTTTTATGCATTCAACATGTTTCTCACTTGGACTTATTCCTTCCGAATCAATATTGTATCCGAGATACTCTACTTTAGATTTCAAAAATTTACATTTGGTTAATTGTAATTGTAAATGGTTTTCCATTAAGATTTTGAGTAGCTGTTTGAGTACCACGAAATGCTCCTCAATTGTTTCAGTTGCAATAATAATGTCGTCGATATAAATTCTTATCACGCCTTTTTTAATTAAATCTTTAAAAATTGTATTAATAAATCTCATAAATGCTGAAGGTGCGTTGCAAAGACCGAAAGGTACTCTCTTATATTCAAACTGACCCATATGACTTACAAATGCTGTATACTTTTGAGAGCTTTCATCAATCAAAAGATGATGATACCCGCTTTTGAGATCTAAAGTACTAAAATATTTCTTACTTCTCAGGCTATCTAAATGGTCTTCAATGTGTGGAATTGGATACCTATCTTTTACTGTAATTTTATTCAATTCTCTTTAATCCACACACATTCTACACGAATTATCTTTCTTTTTTACCAAAACTATTCTACTAGCGTAAGATGAATTACTTTCTTGTATTACTCCTTCTTGTAAAAGTTTATTTATTTGCGATTCTACTTCTAAATTCTGAGAATAGGACAACCGACGTGGTGGAAAATTAAAAGTTTTGTTATTTTGCAATTCAACTTTCATAGTATACGAGTTTTTAGGTTTAACTGGTCTTAATCCATTTTTATACACATTGTTAAAAAGAAATCTGACATCTGTAACATATTTAAAAGCAATACTTGTATCTCCTACATCTAATTGATCCAAATCAGTATTCAAGAAAGTACCTGAGCTTAGCTCCACATCATAAATATCCGGACGAATATCATCTTCTATTGTAACCACGTTTTACCAAAAACTATCGCGTTACCGTCATATTCAGCCAACAAGTTATTCCGTTTTACGAAGTCCGACCTCAAAATGCACATCGGTTCCATGGTAGAGTCTTTTACAATTTGAAGCTGCAATTTGTAAATATAATTATTAATAACAATTACTGTATCAAATGTCCCTAAAATATCAATCTTTGAATTATTTAGGCCGGAGTATGTTTGTTCAGAATATTTAAAAATTTTACAGTTACTTGGAACAACGCTACTTTTTATCAAATAAATGGGGCTCCCTGTGTCAAATAAAGTTATACATTCTTTATAAAAACTTGAAAATCTAACTAAAATATTGAAAAATGATTTTTCTAGAATATTCCTACCTCTAAACTCAATACTACCTCGAGAACGCTCAAAATCATCAGTTTTCATTCCTCGGTGGTCTGGATCAGTTTCTCCTATGGCCGAAATCGAATTAGGTTCCTTCATCGTGTAACGCTCTTGCTTTCGTCGGTTTTCTCCATCGCTCCTATGCTGTTGGTTTCTAAATTTTTCTCCACCATGATCGTCGTGAGAACCTGCTCCTCCTAAACTATTAATTTGCTGATCGTTGCTTGAGTAAGAAGCTCTGTATCTTGCATCTCCATCATAACGTTGTCGAAAATTACTGCCACTTCCTTGAAATCGTTGTTCATTTTTCCAAAAGCACGTTCTTGCCAAATGCCCACGTTCTCCACAGTTGTAGCAGCAACGATTTTTATTATTCATTCGCACATAATCTTGAAAATGTTTTGAAAATTTGACACCTTCCGCTGATTGCATATTTGTTTGATTTTCGTACCGTAAAATTGCTTCCAACAATGTATTAACAGATGTATGTCCAGCTGTACTCAACGCCAGCCTCAAATTTGAGTTCGGAATGCCATTGATAATGTAGGTACTTGATAATAACTGCACCAGTTAGGTCCACCATGCTTGCTATAGCCACAACGTCATAAATAAACTTCTCGTATGTTTCTTCCGGTTGCTTCACCCTTCTTATCAAAGTACTATGGATATCCACTTCATCGACTCTTGATGGAAACGCCTGTACGATTCTTCGTTTAAAATCATTCCAGTCGTCGACAGCTTGTTCAACACCTTCGTACCAAATATACACGTTCTTCAAATTTTCGATTTTTCTTAGCCATTTCTGTACAGTGATCTTCTCCGGGTGAATTCAGGAATCAAACTACGAACATCTTCAGGATGTAAATATAGTTGAACGCTGTTCGTACCCGTACTGCCGATCATCGATCTTGAATTACTTCCAACTTCATTCTTGTTCACAACATTCGTAACAACTCCGCGTTCACCAACAACCGTTGAATCGGTTTAACAAAACATCGAATGTCCCTATGAGCCTATGCATGCTATAAAACGTTTGACTTTTACTGTGGGCCCTGTTTTAAAGTTGCCCGGAAGAGAGAGCGAGACAGCACCAACACACGGCGCACAGTAAAAGTCATGAGAACAAAAGAGTTTATGGCACGTACAGAGGCTCATTCTGCTAATCATAGCCTGCTTCAATTATATAATACCTCATTGCCTACTTAAATCTCCTACAGCATATTGAAATTTCTTGCATTTGTGACGGCCTCGTCGGCAACGAGCAATTGCAAGCGGAAATGGGCACGTGCAATCATTAACAACTAATAGGATACCGTCGGACGGGGCTACTTTTGATTCCAGGGGCTACTTTGGACACTCACCTTTTGTATTTATTAGCAGCGTAAATATTAATCTGAGAAATTTTGTGTCTTCAGCACTTTTATTAACCAATATATCGTCCCCTTAATGCTACAACTAGATAACTCAAAATTTGTAGTTTTTGAGTTGAGTATACCAAAATATTGCTCTTAACTAGCTCCATAACATATCCAAAGCTCATAAACGTGCGATTTTAAACAAAAAAGTTATAGTATATTTTCAAAACTAGATATCTCAATGTAGAACAAACGTATTTTGTGCTAAAACTAGGTAACTCGAGTTACCTAGTTTGAGCTCTGAAATTTGCTCTCATGCCATTATGTAGATTTGGGTGCTACAACTGGATATCTCATTCAAATGTTAAGAAACAATGTTCTATTACGAGAACAAGTTTCAGGAAGAGATCCAACAGTATCTAGATGGCTTACAGCTAAACCATTGAAAAACTATAAGGGTACATCCCTATGGGGTTGTACGAACTGGTGACGTAGGACCACGATGGTTAATTTAACTGAATTTGATGTCGTTCTTGTTGCTCGTTTTGACTTCATATTGTTTTCAGTGCTCGAAACTTTCGTGAATATTTATGCATATAACGATTTGCAGCCAAGTGAACGTTTAATCATGTCCCAAATATACATTATCTCTATCCGATGAATTCGTCATATTTATCTATGAAGATGTGAAATTTCACTTCAGGTTGTATGATCATTTTGAAATTATATTAGTAACCTCCTATGAAATATATGATAGCATTGGAAAGAAGTTATTCGAGGATTATAATGAAAGCTTCAGTCATCGCTTTGTTGATCTTATGGTTTGAGAGAAATATTATGCATTGCTTGGCAATGTGATGAATAAAGTCGGAAATATTACTCTGTTTACTCTCTTACACACATTTGGTGGCACTGAAAAGAGCCAAAGGCTTTGTTAGCTCGGATGCTGTCATAGATGAATCGCACAACATAGATGAATGATGAATCGCACTACAGAATCTCCAACGCAAGAGTAGAAATTTGTATAAGTTCTCTGCTTGAATGTTGAATGTTTCGTGGTGTGGATGGCACACATCAGCAACAGGTATTAGATCACACGGCTGAAGTCGAAATCTGAAAACGTAGCTTAAGTTTGAAATCTTAAGCGACTTGCCTAACGGTTGTTTTGATCTTGAAAACATGATTATAGTACTATAGTGTCTTCGGGAAAGTTTTTCCATAAAATAATCGCTATTTTATGAAAGTGTCAATTTGGTGATTAATCCACCTAAAAGTGAGAACGAAATTTTATTTTTCGTATTTATGAATTTAAAAATAAACTTTATATTAGAAGAAACAACTTCGCTGAAGACACCGTATGCATATTTTTTGATTTTCATGTACATTTGTGGAGTTTTTTGTGGAACACCCCTAAAAATCACTTTTTTCATCATAACTTGGTTGGATGATTTTGTACAATTTTCAATTGTTTTTGTGTTATTTGTTACTTGCAAAAATGCATAACTTTCTCCAAAAGAGCATATTTTTATCTCTCATACTTTTCGAGTTATTGAAGGTTTTATATAAAATTTCGCACCTTTTTGACACTAAAAATCATTATGTCGCGCACATTTCCGCAGTCTGAAACATGCTCATCCAATGGTTTGAAACTAATACTATGAAATGCAAAGAAAGCCACTTTTAGCCTGCTTTAGCCTGACGGTCAAAAGAAAGTCTGAAAAAATGTTTACTTACATGTAGATATAATTTACACTTATTCACTACCTCCTATATTGGCTTAACTTGAATATCTGGCATCACTGTATCGAATTTTTTGCCATCAAATCAACAATGACATCAATCAACAACAGATTGGAATAACCTGTTCAGACAGGTTTACCACATACAAACAGACTAAATATCATACACTCTTTTCATCGTTCACTTTTCTAACGTTAGTTCCATATATGAAGTAGCTGGTCAATTAGGGATTCCGGCTCCGACTACTTTTGCTGAATACCGATTCAACGGTACTACATCGATCAGTATCGGTAGGGTTTATGGACAAAAGGTCGAAAGACAAAACGTCGAAAGGACAAAAGGTCGAAAATGATTTTCTTGGTGGGAATTTTTTCCTTCTTTGAATAAAGATTTTCGACCTTTTGTCCCTTCTTTTTTGTTCTTCGACCATTTGTCCTTTCGACCTTTTGTCATAGATTCATCGGTAGTTTGCGCTTGTTTGCGTTCACCCAGCCATCGTCATCGCCGCCGCAAATTTCATCGGCCGAGGAGCTGTTGACCCGCGCTTCAAAATTTCGACTCGTGATCATTGGTGGTCAAGAAGCAATCCCGTTAGGAGCAAATACCAGAAGCCACCTGAGTTTTGCTAGTCCGAGCAGTGTTATTTGTCCGTTACAACATCGAAGCTAACAAAGCCATCGGTTCTTTTCAGAGCCATCAAATTTGTGGAAAAGAGTTAAAAGAGAAATATTTCCGACTTTATTTATAACTTCTAATATTCCTAAATCAGTTTCACGGCTTCATACAAAATTTCGTTTGTCATGAATAATTTATGACTCAATTATTTGAGATTGTACTCGCGGACGCTGCTGCAGTGCCGTCGGGGTGAGTGCTCAACATTTCACAACGATTGTAAAATAGAGTGGCTTTTCCAACAGCGCCTTTTATGTTCCATTTTTTATGAGAACACTTTGATTAGGAAAATTATCACATGTAACAAAATTGCGACATATTTAGAATGATTTTGAAAAGACATTCTCATTGAACAATTGTAATAATTTTGGCACCCATGGATCAGAAATTTACCGTCATAATAATGAAAACTATTCATTATCAATAGCTCGTATTGAATATTTAGGGAATGCCAATCATTCCAACAATTCTCGAAAACTTATTCATACAGACTCAAGTCAAAAAAGTATACAAACTTACTTTATCGATCCTACGTGTTAGGCAGGCGGAATTCTACACGTACCGCTCTGTACCAACTCAACTTTTCACTTTTAGAACGTTTAATTTCCGGATTTACAAAACGACGAAAGTAACATTTTCAATTTTCGCAACCTAACCACTACTTTCGCCGCCCCGCTGTATGGAGTGACAAAGTGACTTAACCACGAATCAAAACAAAACACTACTTGAGCCGATTTTACACTGGTAGAAAAACGTCGAAAGTAACTGAATGAAACGGCTTATCATTTTCTTATAATTATTTTTGTGGGAAATAATCGAAACTACCTAGTTTTTGAACGTGAGCTGAGTGTATGCAAAATTTGAGCGAAGTACACGGCAAAAAAATGTTAAAAAGGTGATTCATTTTAAAACAGTTTTAGAAGATAGATTGTGATTTTTCCTAATTAATTTTCTCAAAACCGTATAAAAGTTACTTACGTCGATTTGAAAAAGTAATCGAGAATTCATGTTCGACCAATTTCTCACGTATTAGTATTCTCCGCAATTTTCAAGTAATTCCAAGCCCAACACATTATTGGCACATACCCATTAGCCTGGGACACGGTTTTATGAACAATTTAGATCCTCGCTCCAGTCCGCTTTTTGGATTGCATTTGGGTCCCATAACCACTGTGCAAAATTTCAGCTCGATCGGTGAAACTATATTTTAGCGCCAGCCGTTCAAAGTTTGTATGGGATTTACTATGGGAAAACTTTATTTTGCAAAGAAAAATCGCCAGAGGTCGCCCATTGACCTCTATAAAAATTCCGAACGCAGACCACGATAGGTATTTTTACGATGAACAACATAGTAGAAGACCGCAAAGCAATCCGATGCTTGTGATAAAAGTTATTAAGCATCTATTATTCGGAAATTTGCCCAATTTTGTTATTATTGTTATTCCTTTACGTGTTAATCAACGTCGCCTTGCCAATAGGTTTTCATTGATTAACTCTCTTCACAAGTGGACTAGAGCGAGAATTTAAATTTTGTCCCCCACTAATACCCATTTCCCAGATTGGTCGATCAGAAAGCGAAGAGCACAAAAGGGAGGAGCATCATCTGCTATTCCAAGGTTATAAAACATGCTGCCTTTGTTGGATTCAGTTTCATTCCATTTCCGCTTTCGAGCTGGTAAGAGCTCCTCCGAACTTGCTTAGCGAGAAGTACCTCGCTGCTAGAAGCCTGCTGAGCTGTTAATCCAGAATCTGGTTTGTGAAATCGCTCAAGATTTTAAGATTGAGCTACGTTTCCAGATTTCAACTAAATCCCTGTGATCCGCTACCCTGTTGCTGTTGTGCACCTATGAAATATTCAGCTGGTTTGTCGAATAAACAGAGAACTTATTCACATCTTCTTCTTCTTCTTCTTCTTCTTGGCATTAACTTCCTTACTGGGACAGAGCCTGCTTCTCAGCTTAGTGTTCTTATGAGCAATTCCACAGTTATTAACTGAGAGCTTTCTATGCCAAAGTTGCCATTTTCGCATTCGTATATCGTGTGGCAGGTACGATTATACTCTATGCCCAGGGAAGTCAAGAAAATTTCCATCACGAAAAGATCCTGGACCGACCGGGAATCGAACCCAGACACCTTCAGCATTGCTTTGCTTTGTAGCCGCGGACTCTAACCACTCGGCTAAGGAAGGCCCCAACTTATTCACATGCATTTGCAACTTTTTCGATTTTCCATACAAAATGACCAACTTTGGTAAGTTAGATCTCAGTTATTTATGGAAATATTTTCGAGTGAAACTTTCACAGAACATCAGATATAACTTGAAGTTTAAGATATATTTTTGAATATTTTTTCCAATCACAAGTTTATAAGTAATAACGGTTTGACTAAACTGTAATTTTCGACGAAAAATTCAAAACTTTTTATCTTAAAATTTGATAGCCTTACACAAAAACTGTCTTCAGCAAACTTATTCATCTCGTCAAAATCTACAACTTTGCTGAAGATACCATGAAGCTATTCCTTCAATATGTTTGATTATGTCAATTTTAAAAAATCGTCAAAACATTAACTTTAGTCAAACCGTTACTGCTTTTCAACGTGTGATTGGAAAAATCACTCAAAAATATATGTTAAAATTTAAGTTACGTCTGATATTCTGTGAAAATTTCATTCAAATCGGTCCGTAAATAACTGAGATATAGTTTATCAAAGTTGGTCATTTTGCATGAAAAATCAAAAGAGTTGCAGTTTTTTTTTCTCAGTGAAGAATCGCACCATCAACGAAAATAGCGCGAAAGCAATAACCAATCGCGTGCGAGTAGCGAACGGAGTGACGAAACAACCAAGCGAGAACCCCACCACTCGCCATTGGTGAACGGAGCTCGAGCAAATAAAATCACTGGTTGTTCTGCTCCCAGCTCATTCACAAATCGAACGGCATAACGAACGGATCAAGCAGCGGAGCAGCAAAGAAGAGCGCGTGAAAGCCACAGCAATGTGCGAGTAGCGAACGGAACCACAGAGCAACGAAGCGAAAGCAACAACTGACAATCATTCAGTGGAAGAATTAGTAGTCAGCGCCAACCGGCGACCTGTTGGAAAGTGTGGCGAATAGAGTTGTTATAGATTGAAATATAAAAAAAAAAAATAAAGTAAATTGTTTTCGATTCTACTTGTATTATGCTAAGCGTGTACAAGAGATGTCAAACAACGAGCGAAAATGAACGAAAAGCAGATTAGGCGAAACGGGCGAAACGAGAACTGTGCGGGAAAGAAGCCAGTTTTGAAAACAACTCGATCCAGTTTGGTGACAACTTTTGTAGCGAACTGACGGTGCTTACTATGGTATGTTTATTTGTTGGTTCGGCTCAAGTTTGGCCGATTAGTTAGGTTTCGGCTACTACAGAAAGTAACGCCAGCGAAATATACACCATATGCCTCTCCTTACCATTCATATTCTTGTACTTGATGAATTTAATGAAATGGTTTGGTTTGGCGATGGAGCAAAGAGTTATTTAGGATGATTTTACTTAACAAAGAGTTGTTGATAAATATTCCAATCATTAAGAGTTGTTTTGAAAAAGTTCACTTTTAGCAGAATTTTCCTCGGAAAATTTCTGCTTTACCAAAGAGTTGTTAATGAAATTCCTGCAGCAAAGGGTCGAGTTTCTCCCCACAAATATTTCCAGCCAGGACCAGTCATGGAGGACAATCCATCCCGAGCATCACGGCTCCCCATTCCAAAATACTCGAGTACGGAAATTGGAAAATGTATTAAAATTGCGACACTGTTCAATAAACTGTAATTGTAACGAGCAACTATTGATCTGAATTGATTTTTCTACATGTTGTCTATTGCGTTAATCTGAGAAATAGGCTATATGAAATTGATGTCTTGGCAAGATATGTACAAGATGAGCATTATGCTGTTATTGCATCCTGACGGCACTGCAGCAGCGTTCTCGGAACATCCTCAAATTGTCGTATTGTCGATTATTCGTGATAAATCTGATATTGTATGATGCTACGAGATGAATTAAGAGATTATAGCAAGTATGTGGTAAGCACATTAAAAAATATTACAAGCTATACTGTGTTTATCACGAGAAGTTCTTACTAGCTCGAAAGTGTAAATGAAATGAACCGAATCCTGTTGTTGTTACAGAGGGATTTTAATCCGAAGGTCATTTGTCCCTTAAATGAACCGAATCTGTCGAAGATAGTATGTTTTACATAATTTGAATTGCAGACGATGCTCCTCCCTTTCGTATTCTTCGCCTGCTTCTGATTGACCAATCTAGGATAAGGTACATGAAGTTGATGTCTTGGTTGGGGATTTACATATCTTGGAAAATTCACATGCGCGTTCGTATGGACAGTAAAAATATCAACATCATAAGTATCAAAAATATCAAGTTCATAAGTCGCAAGGTGGAACTTTCCCCGAGGTCGTGTACGACTATGACAAAAGCCAGGATCAGCAATTGGTATATGTTGGTTTTTCGCGGATTACTTCACTGCAAGGGCTATTTTTGACAAACTTCTCCAATTTTTAAGTTCCATCACGCCAAAGGCAGCAATTCTCCCAAGAGGATTGACTTGAGGAATGAGCTGTAGCGCTTAGGCAATTATCAATTAGTGACGCTTTGAGACGAACTGCGTAAAATACTGGATCATAGCGGCAAAGCCTGTATATTGATGAGTATCAATGTACAGAGCCTGAATGCTCATGCAATGGATATTGCTACAGACCAAAGCACTGGACCGATGCTATCGATTCTCACGATCGAAGCACCCGAGCTATCAAACATCTAATCTACTGGAGGAGTTTGGCGAACTACAGCTGGAGCCAGAAACCGATCATTCAACCAAGCAACACAAGGAAGCAACGACCAAACAAACAAATTCAATCATCTGGCATTATTCCTGGAACACCAAACACTGGTTATCGCAACCACAGAACGACAAATGGTTCTTTTCAGGACTACCAAAATGAGTCCAAAAAGAGTTAACTTCTGAAAACTTCATCCGATCAATAACAACACAAAACTAGTACACTTACAAATTCATACACATGACAAATCAAATTATTAATCATCGTAGTTCTACGTCAACCCCGCGGTAATGTAATAGACATTACCCACCCCAATTTTTCACAGGTGCGATCGGTCGCTCGATGGTTACCGCCACAATTGGCACACTTGTAGTCAACCACCTCTTCGATGGGGCAGTCTCTGGTCTCGTGTTGCTGAGTGCAGACACCACACCTCGGCGTCACATTGCAATTTCTTGCTCCGTGACCGAAATGCAGGCAGCGCATACACTGAGTAACGTCTCGATTCGCTCCACGGTATGCCTCCCAGGTGATGATGACGTCGTTGACTGCTCTAGCTGCCTTCAGAGCTCCAAGGGTCACTGTTCCTTTCTTGAAGTGCACGAGGTACAGGGCATCTCGATACACTCTCTTCCTGTCGTGGCGATTCATTGGAAATACCGCTAATGGCTTGAGTTTGTAGCGGTTTTCCAATTCCATCTTGATGGCCTCTGGTTCCATGTCACAGAGACCACGGATGACAGCCTTGAATGGTTTTTCCGAAGGCATGTCGAAGCTGAAGAATTCGGCTTTGCTCCTCACCAGGTAGGCCTTGGCTTTTTGGTAGTCTTCCTTGCAGTTGAGGATCACTTTGACTCCAATGCGACATAGCTTGTACATCGCACTGATATTGAGCGCCTTCATGGTGGCTTGCAGTTTGCTGAGGCCGACGGACTTTACCATCAGCGGAGGGATTTTTCCAGGCGGATCGCGCTGCTGTTGTTGCTGCTGCTCATCCGGCACGTCGCCAAAGTCGCCTAAGTCGCTATCGTTGACAGCCGTTCCTCCAGTGCTGTACCGATTTCGCGACAGGATTGTCTCCTGAAGAGAGATTTCGTCAACTTGACGCTTCTTCCTCGTGTTGGACTGCTCCGGTGTGCTGGCCGTGATGTCGGCCGGCTTTCAGTTCCGAACCTTTCGCTTGCGTCCCATACTGGGTTGCAAGCCTCGAACTAACAACGATATTAAACCGCGCTCTCGAAGAACGTCCAATACCCTCAAGGGGCAAAAGTAAACTGATGATGATGAAACCGAATTCAACGAAGGAGGGATGCTTTATACCCTTAGAATAGCAGGTGATGCTCCTCTTTTCAAATTATTCGTTTTCTTATCTGGGAAATAGGCTATATGAAACTGATGTCTGGGTAAGGGATGTACAAGATGAACATTGTGCTGATATTGCATCCCGACGGCACTGCAGCAGCGTCCTCGGAAACATCCTCAAATTGCCGTATTGTCAATTATTCGTAATAAATCAATTATTGTATGATGCTATGAGATGAATTAAGAAATTATAGCAAGTATGTGGTAAACACACTAGGGAATATTACACAAACAACTCTTTAATTTCTTTTCAAAAGCATTCTAAACATGTCGCAATTTTGTTACATGTGATCATTTTCGTAATCGAAGTGTTCTCATAAAATATGGCAGATCAAAGACACTGTCGGAAATTCCACTCTAGTTTACAATCGTTGTGAAATGTTGAGCACTCACCCCGACCGCACTGCAGCAGCGTCCACGAATAGTCAATTATTCATTACAAATTAAATTTTGTATGAAGCTGCGAGATTGATTGAGAAATATAAGATCTAATAAGGTCGGAAATATTATTCCTTCAACTCTTTTCCACAAATTTGATGGTCCTGACAAGGTCCGATAAATAGCACTGCGGGAAGTTATCACTTGATTGCAATGGTCAAACGGGAAATCCTCAACGCAAACAGCAACAGCAACGGGTAGTGGATCCCCGGGCACAAGTCAAAATCTGGAAACGATGCTCACTCTTGGAATCTCGAGCGATTCCGACGCTCGATTAGCAGCAGCTCCTCGGATCAGCAATTCAGAGGGCCTGCGGTATTTCGTTCCTAGCGGGCTTGCTTCTTGACCACCGAAACTGAATTTATCACGAGTCGAAATCTGCAAGCGCGGATAAATATGCGGTGGTGATGACGATGGCTTGGGCGCTTTTCCGAGCGGTAGTAGTTCGCCGCTCGGAGAAGCTCCAAAGCCATCGTCATCGTCGCCGCAAATCAATCTTGCGTCTTCCTCTTCCGACGACACAAATTGGACTGTGACGCGGGTGCAAAAGCAAAACGAGAATGACTCGCCCGACCAAGTTCACAGTCCGACCGCAAAAAGAAGACTGAGGGAAGAAGCAGGGACCCGTTTGCTTTTATAGTGGGAAGCGACACCGTCGAAAAGTGCTCGAACGTGATTGGTTAGATAAGAAAGCGGTCAAAATTTATCAAATTTTCAATAGTTAAACAACAAAATTCTCTTATCGGATATATTACTAACGATGCGTAGATACATTTCTGATCGAATGATACTAAAATCGTTATAATTGGTTCATAAACAACTGAGTTATTAACGTTCAAAATCTCCCCTAATTTCGTTACATGTCTCATTTTGCGTACTTTTAAAGTGCACCCCAATATAGAAAACAAAGACGTAGTCCTACGTCAAAACAAGCTTCAAAATTATTGATTGTATGCTAGCTTATCACTCATTTATGAGAAGTCCAATCATGTCTATTCGTACTAAAATAGATTTGAAAGTATTGATATGAACTTTTGTAATTGCCTTTTGAAAATATGTTGTAAAACAGATATAGCAATTTTGAAAAATAACCTTCAATTCCATACACGTTCTAGAAGTGTATCAAAGCAATATTAATTGTTTTCAGGCTTTTCTACATGTGAAGTTTAACGCTTTTAACATGCTCGCGGGAAATTTGAGTTAGACTTGAATAAATAGACATCAATCAATAAACTTAATCAGTCAAAGTCTTAGTGATTCAAAACGTTATGCCATTTACAGTGCTGTTCTTAACGATCAGTATTCCTATTTTATTGCATGTATGAAGGTATGATCTTCTTAAACAAAGAAAATTTAGAGCATTTTTGGACACTAGTGTGAAATTAAGTATGAATTCCTGCATTATATCATTAAAACATGGACTTGAGCACAAACCAAGCAAGACTTAAACCATATTTTGCCCACATTATTTCAAGTGTACTGCAAAATACATTCGTTTTACCAAATTTTGATTATTTTTGATCATGATTGTGCGATTAAAATCAATTTTGAACGTGAAAATTGCTAGTTATGTTTAAAAAAAATGACACAATTGCAGTGTTCAACAACTCCAAACCTTTATATTTTTAAAATTTGTGTATGAATATGTGTTATTTCACGCAAACGATGCTCATTAAAACATTTTTTTCTAATTCTGCACCTTAAAAAAATATGTTTGAACATTGTTTGATACAGGAGGGTATCCATTGTGTATCAATATTTCTTTAAATATTAGTTAACATTCTAGTATTGCAAGTCATCTTAAAAACTAACAATTATGTAGCATTTGCGTTATTTTTATACATTGGCTTAAACTAGGTATCTCGAAATATATCGAAATTGTTGAATGATATTGCATGCTACAACTAGGTAACTCGCAATTTTTTTAAATAATGATTTTTTTCTTGGTTCAAAATAATACTGAAGCTTAAATTTACACGCAATAGGAAAAATAATGAGTTAATCAACGTATACTTCATGAAATACAAATTGAAATACACTTTGGAACGGAGAACCATGTACTTGAAAAATGGTCAAATGTTCAAAGTCGTTTATCTCAAAACGTCGATTTTCGAGTTATCCAATTGTAGCATTAAGGGGACGATATGCTCTACCACTAGGCATGATTTTTTCTTGGAACAACATCAACAATAACAGGATAAACAAGAAAACATTTCAAAAAAGCCCGAATAAATATTCACAAGGTATAAAACATTGGCTATAAAAACATTGTTTGAATTTTACCCATGTCTTGGAAACTTATTGGGAGCATCATAAAACTAACGAATCGTCATGTTTCATGAAAATCTTGTGATTTGTTTTGCTTAAAATTGTTGTTTTATTAAAATAATTGATCAAAGGTCTTATTTTTGTGACTTTTATTTCATTATAATGTTTTGGTTTGTGTATTTTACAACATAAAATAAAATAAAATAAATGTTTGTAGAAGTGAATAGACATAAAACACATATATTTCAATAGGTACCAATGCCAAATTCACAACATAATCTCTAAAAACTATTTTTCGTCATATTTTACATGAATTTGTAGTACAGAACAGTTGCATCCTTCAAGTGCCTAAATTAAACTTCTCTTAAGCCAGCTCTAAACTGCTAAGAAGCTAAAAGCATATTACAAAAGCAAACTTACATCTTTACGATCTTGCTAAACTTTACTTCATAGATTGCGTTTTTAATGAAAATTACTTACTGGTATTAAATTAGTTACCGGTATTAATGTGATCCTTCAACATATCGTTCATATAACAGTTAGAATAGAAAAAAAAAAGAGTTTTTGTACATAACTCATTTATCATCGCAGTACCTAGTAGTTACGTCGTTCGTTTATGTCAACTTGAAAATCGAGCATTCGTAACTGATAGTTCCATTTAAGAGGAAGTTGAAAATTTATGTTTCATACTGCAAACTGAGAATAGTGAATGGCATGTTTCGTTGAAATTTGTTATGTATGTGTAATTGATTCTAGCTTTGCAATTTTCTACAATAAGTTTATCAATGAAAAACGTTCCATAACATCACAATGGACGACAATCTATTGAATCAGTTTGAAAGTCATAAGGAAAAATCATTTCATTACCAAATTGTGAAAATGTCCAAAGTAGCCCCTTTTTTGTCTTGAAGGACACACTTTTTTCGCTATTCAAGCATTTTTGTTATTTCTTGATGAATTTGCCTCATATTTTGCACATTTGTTACGTACATGTACAACTTAAATATAGGCAAAAATTATCAACATCTATCCATAATTCTAAGAGTTACAAATCCTCAAAGTTAAATAATGTGGAAATAATGTCAAAAGAAGCCCCGTTTGACGGTATATTCATTCATGGCACTTCCAAGAACATACGGAACATTCAGTTGCGATAGGTACCATATCTGATGGCAATGTGAACGAAATAAACCACACAGTTGGTGTCATTCTGTATCCTGGTCCTGGGTTTATTCGCAGTAAGAGATAATTATCGGGCCATGGTACATTTATTCTGTGCCGTACGTGCTAAGCTGAATGACATTGAGCCATTGCACAGTGAGAAAATCGGACTCCAAAACGCAACTAAATGCAATAGCTGGGTAACGGTTCCAGGAAATTATTTTGGCCATTCTAGATCGGAAAAAGACTGCTGAATCGATTGGTGGCGGTCCCATTGACCGGAGACTTCGCCCTGGCCACCAAGAGCCCTGGAATCATCCTGAGTTCCTTACAGCAAGTAGAATTAATGGAACTGAAATAAACTGTCATGATTACGTTTTGCTGCGAAGCCTCACACAAAAATATTCTTACATGGGGGATTTTGTGAAATGAATGATTGACCGTTATGTCCATTTTATGGTTCCGGAGCAAACCCGGAACATCCGTAAAATTGGCAATATTAAAAAAATATATTCTGATAGTTCCTTTGTCTCTTGTTTGTTAGAAAGAAGTACTCTTACAATTCGTATTTAATAATCTGAATGTTTGCCCATTACGGCCATTTGTGTCATTATCATTGAAAGTGAACTTTTCCGCAAAAAAGAGGTCAAATTCTTTGCAAAACCCTCACACCTGACAAAAGCTTTTTGACGTAGAAGTACGTCTTTCTTCTCTATACAGGAGTGAAATTGGAATTTCAAAACCAAGAGCGTTACGTTGGCATGAAATATTTTAAA
Organism: Aedes aegypti; assembly: GCF_002204515.2. Lineage (NCBI taxonomy): Eukaryota > Metazoa > Arthropoda > Insecta > Diptera > Culicidae > Aedes > Aedes aegypti. Next base: position 296,944,813 of record NC_035107.1, on the reverse strand, counting down.
CGTTTATAACTTTGCGCTGGCTTAACGAAATTTCTTGATTAGCACCTCAATCGAAAGCCAAGACATCAAAGCTTCATGTCGTTTACTTACTGAATCCCACATACCTGTCCAAATAGTTAAATAACTGTTTTAAAAGAGAACGTTGATTTCAAGCAAATCTATTAATAGGGGTGGCTAGAGAAAATTTGACGTCATTTGCTTTTCACTCTCCGATTGGCTCGCATCTCAGCAGGCGACAGATCGGCTTGCTCTGACCGGACGTGCTTCTCAGGCACAGACATCGATAGCGAAGGACGCCCCCGTTTGTCTTGCTTCGCTCAAATCAAACTGTCGAGCGAGCGAGAGAAGATGCCGTCCGAAGCTAAAGCCATCACCGTTGCCGCCGCCTAGAAGAAGAAGAGGAAGCAGTCCACAGGAGAAATTGCGGTCGAACTGTGAACACGGTCGGGCGAGTCATTCTCGCTTTGTGGTTCACCGCTTGTTTGCGTTCACCCAGCCATCGTCATCGCCGCCGCAAATTTCATCGTCCGAGAAGCTGTTGACCCGCGCTTCAAAATTTCGACTCGTGATGAAATCATCATTGGTGGTCAAGAAGCAATCCCGTTAGGAGCAAATACCAGAAGCCCCCTGAGTTTTGCTGGTCCGAGCAGTGTTAGTTATCCGTAACAACATCGAAGCTAACAAAGCCATCGGTTCTTTTCAGAGCCATCAAATTTGTGGAAAAGAGTTAAAAGAGAAATATTTCCGATTTTATTTATAACTTCTAATATTCCTAAATCAATTTCACGGCTTCATACAAAATTTCATTTGTCACGAATAATTTATGACTCAACCATTTGAGATTGTACTCGCGGACGCTGCTGCAGTGCCGTCGGGATGAGTGCTCAACATTTCACAACGATTGCAAAATAGAGTGGCTTTTCCAACAGCGCGTTTTATGTTCCATATTTTATGGGAACACTTTGATTAGGAAAATTATCCCATGTGACAAAATTGCGACATATTTAGAATGCTTTTGAAAAGACATTCTCGTTGAACAATTGTAATAATTTTGGCACCCATGGATCAGAAATTTACCGTCATAATAAAGAAAACTATTAATTATCAATAGTTCGTATTGAATATTTAGGGAATGCCAATCATTCCAACAATTCATGTTCGACCAATTTCTCACGTATTAGTATTCGCCGCAATTTTCAAGTAATTCCAAGCCCAACACATTATTGGCACATACCCATTTCCCAGATTGGTCGATCAGAAAGCGAAGAGCACAAAAGGGAGGAGCATCATCTGCTATTCCAAGGTTATAAAACATGCTGCCTTCGTTGGAGTCAGTTTCATTCCATTTCCGCTTTCGAGCTGGTAAGAGCTCCTCCGAACTTGCTTAGCGAGAAGTACCTCGCTGCTAGAAGCCTGCTGAGCTGTTAATCCAGAATCTGGTTTGTGAAATCGCTCAAGATTTCAAAATTGAGCTACGTTTCCAGATTTCAACTAAATCCCTGTGATCCGCTACCCTGTTGCTGTTGTGCACCCATGAAATATTTAGCTGGTTTGTCGAATAAACAGAGAACTTATTCACATCTTCTTCTTCTTGGCATAACGTCCTCACTGGGACAGAGCCTGCTTCTCAGCTTAGTGTTCTTATGACACTTCCACAGTTATTAACTGAGAGCTTTCTTTGCCAAAGTTTCCATTTTTGCATTCGTATATCGTGTGGCAGGTACGATTATACTCTATGCCAAGGGAAGTCAAGAAAATTTCCATTAAGAAAAGGTCCTGGACCGACCGGAATCGAACCAAGACACCTTCAGCATGGCTTTGCTTTGTAGCCGCGGACACTAACCACTCGGCTAAAGAAGGCCCCAACTTATTCGCATGCATTTGCAACTTTTTCGATTTTCCATACAAAATGACCAACTTTGGTAAGTTAGATCTCAGTTATTTATGGAAATATTTTCGAATGAAACTTTCACAGAACATCAGATGTAACTTGAATTTTAACATATATTTTTGAATAATTTTTCCAATCACAAGTTTATAAGTAATAACGGTTTGACTAAACTGTAATTTTCGACGAAAAATTCAAAACTTTTTATCTTAAAATTTGATAGCCTTACACGAAAACTGTCTTCAGCAAACTTATTCATCTCGTCAAAATCTACAACTTTGCTGAAGATACCATGAAGCTATTCCTTCAATATGTTTAGTTATGTCAATCATAAAAAATCGTCAAACCGTAACTGCTTTTCAACGTGTGATTGGAAAAATCACTCAAAAACATATGTTAAAATTTAAGTTATGTCTGATATTTTATGAAAATTTCATTCAAATCGGTCCATAAATAACTGAGATATAGTTTATCAAAGTCGGTTAATTTGCATGAAAAATCAAAAAAGTTGCAGTTTTTTTTTTCTCAGCGAAGAATTACACCATCAACGAAAATAGCGCGAAAGCAATAACCATTCGCGTGCGAGTAGCGAACGGAGTGACGAAACAACCAAGCGAGAACCCCACCACTCGCCATCGGTGAACGGAGCTCGAGCAAATAAAATCACTGGTTGTTCTGCTCCCAGCTCATTCACAAATCGAACGGCATAACGAACGGATCAAGCAGCGGAGCAGCAAAGAAGAGCGCGTGAAAGCCACAGCAGTGTGCGAGTAGCGAACGGAACCAGAGAGCAACGAAGCGAGAGCAACAACTGAAAATCATTCAGTGGACGGATTAGTAGTCAGCGCCAACCGGCGACCTGTTGGAAAGTAACGCCAGCGAAATATACACCATCTGCCTCTCCTTACCATTCATATTCTTGTACATGATGAATTCAATGAAATGGTTTGGTTTGGCGATGGAGCAAAGAGTTATTAAGGATGATTTTACTTAACAAAGAGTTGTTGATAAATATTCCAATCAATAAGAGTTGTTTTGAAAAAGTTCACTTTTATCAGAATTTTCCTCGGAAAATTTCTGCTTTACCAAAGAGTTGTTAATGAAATTCCTGCAGCAAAGGGTCGAGTTTCTCCCCACGAATATTTCCAGCCAGGACCAGTCATGGAGGACAATCCATCCAGAGCATCACGGCCCCCGCTTCCAAAATTCTCGAGTACGGAAATTGGAAAACGTATTAAAATTGCGACATTAAAATCAATAAATTGTTTCTTGACCAATTGTAATGAGCAACTATTGATCTGAATTGATTTTTCTACATGTTGTCTATTGCGTTAATCTGAGAAATAGGCTATATGAAATTGATGTCTTGGCAAGGGACGTACAAGATGAGCATTATGCTGTTATTGCATCCCGACGGCACTGCAGCAGCGTCCTCGGAAACATCCTCAAATTATCGTATTGTCGATTATTCGTGATAAATCAGATATTGTATGATGCTACGAGATGAATTAAGAGATTATAGCAAGTTTGTGGTAAGCACATTAAGAAATATTACTAGCTATACTGTGTTTACCACGAGAAGTTCTTACTAGCTCGAAAGTGTAAAGGAAATAAACCGAATCCTGTTGTTGTTACAGAGGGATTTTAATCCGAAGGACATTCGTCCCTTAAATGAACCGAATCTGTCGAAGATAGCATATTTTACATAATTTGAATTGCAGACGATGCTCCTCCCTTTCGTATTCTTCGCCTTCTTCTGATTGACCAATCTAGGATAAGGTACATGAAGTTGATGTCTTGGTTAGGGATTTACATATCTTGGAAAATTCACATGCGCTTTCGTATGAACAGTAAAAATATCAACATTATTTTAATAGCTTACAATAAATTAAAATCACGCATGATATTCAATAGTTTTACCGTCATAATAGTAAATTTATGATCCATGGGTGCCAAAATTATTACAATTGTTCAATGAAAATGTCTATTCAAATGCATTCTTAAAATGTCGCAATTTTGTTGCATGTGATAATTTTGCTAATCAAAGTGTTCCCACAAAATATGGAACATCAAAGACGCTGTTGGAAATGCCACTCTATTTTACAATTGTTGTGGAACATTGAGCACTCGCCCCGACGGCACTGCAGCAGCGTCCGCGATTACAGTCTCAAAATGTTTAGTCATAAATTATTCATGACAAATGAAATTTTGTACGAAGCTGTGAAATTAATTTAGGAATATAAGAAGTCATAAATAAAGTCGGAAATATTTCTCTTTTAACTCTTTTCCACTAATTTGATGGCCCTGAAAAGGGCCGATGGCTTTGTTAGCTTTGATGCTCTTACAGATAAATAACACTGCGGGATGTAATCAGTTGATTGCCATGGTGAAACGGGGAATCCTCAACTCAAATGTATAAATTTGAGCAAGTTATTTGCTTATACGACGAACCGAAAGATTCGTGGCGTGGATGACGCACAACAGTAACAGGTAGTATCACCGGGCTTAAGTCGAAATCTGATGATGGCAGCGATGACGATGGCTGGGTGAACGCAAACAAGCGGTGACGCACAAAGCGAGAATGACTTGCCCGCCCGACCGTGTTCACAGTTCGACCGCAAATTTTCCTGAGGACTGCTTCCTCTTCTTCTTCTTCTTCTTCTTGGCGGCGGCAGCGGTGATGACTTTGGCTTCGGACGGCATCTTCTCTCGCTCGCTCGACAGTTTGATTTGAGCGAAGCAAGACAAACGGAGAGGTCCTTCGCTATTGATGTCTGTGCCTGAGAAGCACGCCCGGTCAGAGCAAGACGATATGTCGCCTGCTGAGATGCGATCCAAGCGGAAAATGGAAAGCAAATGACGTCAAAATTTCTCTAGCACCCCTATTTATAAATTTATTTATAAATTTGCTTGAAATCAACGTTCTCTTTTAAAACAGTTATTAAACTATTTGGACAGTTATGTGGGATTCAGTAAGTAAACGACATGACCCTTTGATGTCTTGTCTTTCAATTGAGGTGCCATTCAAGGAATTTCGTTGAACCAGAAAACAGTTATAAGAGTTCAAAATATTTCATGCCAACGTAAGGCTCTTGGTTTTGAAACTCCAATTTTACTCCTGTATAGATAATTTTTATTTTACTTTCAAACTGTGCGGCATAATCAAATGCAAAAGCATTCAGTTCCCGATGGTTAGTGCCTGTGCTTTTACTGTTCATACAAAATGCTCAACTTTGACATGCAGTAGTTTTGTTCCCTTTCAAGCAATCGAGCTGAAATTTTCTGCACAGAACTACAAATATGATCAATTTTGTAAACACAAAATTTCAGTTTTTTCTGAGTCCCTGCCGAAAAGTGAGACACTAGGTGAAATTTTTCGAAAAAATAGCAGTTTTTCATTTTAAAATTTTTCTTCCAGAAATATTTTAAACATTTTCGGTTTAGGTGTAGGTTTGATAAGTAGGAGGTGATTGTTCCAATGGTAAGTGATATACAATTTTAAACTATAATGTCAAGCCGAAATTCAAATTTTTAAAACTGCTATTTTTTCGAACATTTTCAACTAGTATCTCACTTTCCGGCAGGGGCTTAGAAAATTTTGAAATTGTGTGTTTACAAAATTGGGCATATTTGTAGTTCTGTGGAGAAAATTTCAACTCGATTGCTTGAAATGGAACAAAATTACAGCATGTCAAAGTTGAGCATTTTGTATGAAAATCGACATGCGCTGCTATTATTCAGAACAGCACTGTAAGTCGCAAGGTGGAACTTTCCCCGAGGTCGTGTACGACTATGACAAAAGCCAGGATCAGCAATCGGTATATGTTGGTTTGAATTTGAAAGTGTACTAGTTTTGTGTTGTTATTGATCGGATGAAGTTTTCAGAAGTTAACTCTTTTTGGACTCATTTTGGTAGTCCTGAAAAGAACCATTTGTCGTTCTGTGGTTGCGATAACCAGTGTTTGGTGTTCCAGGAATAATGCCAGATGATTGAATTTGTTTGTTTGGTCGTTGTCTCCTTGTGTTGCTTGGTTGGGTGATCGGTTTCTGGCTCCACTCCTCCAGTAGATTAGATGTTTGATAGCTCAGGTGCTGCGATCGTGAGAATCGATAGAATCGGTCCAGTGCTTTGGTCTGTAGCAATATCCATTGCATGAGCATTTAGGCTCTGTACATTGATACTCATCAATATGCAGGCTTGGCCGCTATGATCCAGTATTTCACGCAGTTCATCTCAAAGCGTCACTAATCGATGATTGCCTAAGCGCTGCAGCTCATTCCTCAAGTCAACCCTCTTGAGAGAATTGCTGCCTTTGGCGTGATGGAACTTAAAAAGTAAGAGGTTGTTTCCGAGATACGACCGCCAAAGTGACGTTGGATAACATTAGCATCTTCTATTTCCTGGCTTGAGACCGTCACGAACTTATGAAAGATTTCTGAGAGAACAGCACCAATTTTCGACCCAACACTAACTTTCGACCGATTTTCGATACGGTTTTGGCCTACTTTGTATGAAAATCCGAAAATTGGCACAGAATTCTTGTAGGTCGAAAATAAGTGCTCTTCTAATCAATTTTCACACTATTTGTTGCATGCCATTGTTGACCTATTATGAACATTTTGTGTTATTATTGGGTTGGTTCGGTTAACTCTTCAACCGGTCGATGGAAGAAGAAGCATGAGCGATAACTTTTGCTCAACAAACAAATATTCCGCTTGAAGGTCCACGCATGATCCACTAAGATTGATTGCTTAAGTGGGTTCCGAAGCCTTTCGAGACTCGTCGTATCCGTAGCGAACGTGCTGAAATTGCATTGAAGCACAATTTCAAACAACTGCCCTTTTCAGGGCCACAATTGATTAAATAATTTATTTAGTTATCAATTAATGTTTCGGATGATTAGTTTTCAACGGAGATAAATGGCAAACAAAGTTTAACATAGGTTCCCGTCGTTCTGGTCGGGCGGTGGTAGCATTTTCGCAGTCTTTTCTGTGTGCGTATTTCCATTCGATCGACAATGTCTTACCAAATCGAAACGTCAACAAAGCTGTTGCTTATTAGTTTTAGCTCTGTGTTCGACGAGTTGATACTGATCGCTCTAGTATCATTTAGGTAGCGACGGCGACAACGGCATTATGCGATCATCTCTAAATGCGAAACAAACCGGGAGGGATTCTTCATTCAAGTGCCGTTCGCAATTTATCCGACTCATGCACACACTGTCGAGGATCGCCCCGCGCGCGCACAATGGGAAATTTATTTCCCATTTATGGTTGCGTGCAAATGACTGACCAAAATCTGAATCAATCACAACCAATCATCAGTAATGTCGCTCTTCACGGTGGAAAATTCTCACAACTCTTTTAAAATGAAATTGTCGTCCTGAAAAGGACGGTTGGTGGTAGTCACCGTCGATCAAACTGGGTTTTCATTCCATTGTTAGACAGATACACACCAAAAGATCACCGAAAACGATTAAATTAAAATGCGGTCGGTAATTTTGTGCTTTCTTGTCCATCCTTGTATTCGATGGTTTGCTCACTCCTCCGACGGTAATTATCAAGGTTTCTGGACGCATTCTCCACGAGTTCGATGGGCTAGCTGGATGCCAAGGGCCATGATGAGCGATTACACGGAACCCGCAGCTTTTACCTTGGGAATAAACAGCAGCAGCAGCGACGAACGTGTAAATTTTATTCCGATATGAGTCCTTCTCCGGTTGCTGGTCAACGATTGATTGATGCGCGCGTGAAGTCGAGTTTGGTTGGCTTCGACTGAACACGAGATAATAAAGAGAAGTAAGAAGAAGACCGAAAGGGGCGTTTCCCTTTGAATGACGAAAGTGGCTAAGATATCGCGCAATGATGTCTGTGTCAGGAATACACAAGAAAAATGTGCTTTTCTATGAAAAATAAGACATGCTTCGATATTTCCAAATTTTTCAATAGTTTAGTCATGAGAATCAATAGTTTTCATTGTTGGACTAGATTCGTAAAAAGATTTCCAATCGATTGGTGCAAGAATCTTGAAAATCTATCCGGGCGTTAGTAAGTTATTAACAGTCAAAATCTAACCACTTTTCGTGACGCGAGCGATTTTTCGTTTTTCGAAATTGTACCCCAGTATGTAGCCGTAAGACGTTATCCAACGTCAAAAAAATGGAAGAGTTTGTCAAAAATAGCCCTTGCAGTGAAGTAACCCGCGACAAACCAACATATACCGATTGCTGATCCTGGCTTTTGTCATAGTCGTACACGACCTCGGGGAAAGTTCCACCTTGCGACTTACAGTGCTGTTCTGAATAATAGCAGCGCATGTCGATTTTCATACAAAATGCTCAACTTTGACATGCTGTAATTTTGTTCCATTTCAAGCAATCGAGTTGAAATTTTCTCCACAGAACTACAAATATGCCCAATTTTGTAAACACACAATTTCAAAATTTTCTAAGCCCCTGCCGGAAAGTGAGATACTAGTTGAAAATGTTCGAAAAAATAGCAGTTTTAAAAATTTGAATTTCGGCTTGACATTATAGTTTAAAATTGTATATCACTTACCATTGGAACAATCACCTCCTACTTATCAAACCTACACCTAAACCGAAAATGTTTAAAATATTTCTGGAAGAAAAATTTTAAAATGAAAAACTGCTATTTTTTCGAAAAATTTCACCTAGTGTCTCACTTTTCGGCAGGGACTCAGAAAAAACTGAAATTTTGTGTTTACAAAATTGATCATATTTGTAGTTCTGTGCAGAAAATTTCAGCTCGATTGCTTGAAAGGGAACAAAACTACTGCATGTCAAAGTTGAGCATTTTGTATGAACAGTAAAAGCACAGGCACTAACCATCGGGAACTGAATGCTTTTGCATTTGATTATGCCGCACAGTTTGAAAGTAAAATAAAAATTATCTATACAGGAGTAAAATTGGAGTTTCAAAACCAAGAGCCTTACGTTGGCATGAAATATTTTGAACTCTTATAACTGTTTTCTGGTTCAACGAAATTCCTTGAATGGCACCTCAATTGAAAGACAAGACATCAAAGGGTCATGTCGTTTACTTACTGAATCCCACATAACTGTCCAAATAGTTTAATAACTGTTTTAAAAGAGAACGTTGATTTCAAGCAAATTTATAAATAAATTTATAAATAGGGGTGCTAGAGAAATTTTGACGTCATTTGCTTTCCATTTTCCGCTTGGATCGCATCTCAGCAGGCGACATATCGTCTTGCTCTGACCGGGCGTGCTTCTCAGGCACAGACATCAATAGCGAAGGACCTCTCCGTTTGTCTTGCTTCGCTCAAATCAAACTGTCGAGCGAGCGAGAGAAGATGCCGTCCGAAGCCAAAGTCATCACCGCTGCCGCCGCCAAGAAGAAGAAGAAGAAGAAGAGGAAGCAGTCCTCAGGAAAATTTGCGGTCGAACTGTGAACACGGTCGGGCGGGCAAGTCATTCTCGCTTTGTGCGTCACCGCTTGTTTGCGTTCACCCAGCCATCGTCATCGCTGCCATCATCAGATTTCGACTTAAGCCCGGTGATACTACCTGTTACTGTTGTGCGTCATCCACGCCACGAATCTTTCGGTTCGTCGTATAAGCAAATAACTTGCTCAAATTTATACATTTGAGTTGAGGATTCCCCGTTTCACCATGGCAATCAACTGATTACATCCCACAGTGTTATTTATCTGTAAGAGCATCAAAGCTAACAAAGCCATCGGCCCTTTTCAGGGCCATCAAATTAGTGGAAAAGAGTTAAAAGAGAAATATTTCCGACTTTATTTATGACTTCTTATATTCCTAAATTAATTTCACAGCTTCGTACAAAATTTCATTTGTCATGAATAATTTATGACTAAACATTTTGAGACTGTAATCGCGGACGCTGCTGCAGTGCCGTCGGGGCGAGTGCTCAATGTTCCACAACAATTGTAAAATAGAGTGGCATTTCCAACAGCGTCTTTGATGTTCCATATTTTGTGGGAACACTTTGATTAGCAAAATTATCACATGCAACAAAATTGCGACATTTTAAGAATGCATTTGAATAGACATTTTCATTGAACAATTGTAATAATTTTGGCACCCATGGATCATAAATTTACTATTATGACGGTAAAACTATTGAATATCATGCGTGATTTTAATTTATTGTAAGCTATTAAAATAATGTTGATATTTTTACTGTTCATACGAAAGCGCATGTGAATTTTCCAAGATATGTAAATCCCTAACCAAGACATCAACTTCATGTACCTTATCCTAGATTGGTCAATCAGAAGAAGGCGAAGAATACGAAAGGGAGGAGCATCGTCTGCAATTCAAATTATGTAAAATATGCTATCTTCGACAGATTCGGTTCATCATTCAGTTTTGACCTTCGAAGTGATCACAGTAAAAGTTCAAGTGTAAGTTCGAAAAGTTATCGCGAGTGCAATGGGTGGCAAGAGGAAGAAGAAGAGCCTCTCACCCAATAAATCCCAATCCAGCCCCTTGTCGAAGAAAGACAAGCGATCCAGTGCCTCCAGCGGAGTCGACTTTGGCCGCGAGCTGAATGCCAGCCAGTCGAACATGTACGCGCTGTTGGATGACATCAGCGACCACGACGATGACCAGTGCTCCATCCACACTTCGGCCACCCCGAATGAGCGAGTTCCTCGTTCCCAGGTCGAAGCGAGAGCGATCGTCAGCGGTACAGTGAAGGCGAATTCTCCCCCGATGAAGAAGAAGCTGCCCCCGTTGGTGGTGAAATCTCTTCCGCTCGAGAAGCTGAAGAAAGTGATGCAAGCTATCAACGTCCGAGCCGAGTTCCAGCTTACCGGGATGGGCATTAAGCTCATCGTCAAGTCGGATCAGGAATTCAGCAAGGCGAAAACGTACCTCTCCAAGTCTGGTGCAGAATTCTTCACCCACGATGTGGCAGCGGAGAAACCATTCAAGGCCGTCGTTCGCGGTCTCTCGCAAATGGACACCAACGAAATCCTATGCGAGTTGAAGGATGTGTACAAGCTACAACCGCTGGCTGTCTTCAACATCAACAGGAGGGCGGCAACCTCGTCGACGAAGTATCGCGATTGCCTGTACCTGGTACATTTCGCGAAGGGAAGTGCCACTCTCGGAGCACTGAAAGCAGTGCGCACCCTCAACGACTGCATTGTCAAGTGGGAAGCGTACCGTGGACCAAATCGCAGCGTGACGCAGTGCATGCGGTGCCTCAACTTTGGCCATGGCACCCGCAACTGCAACTTGAAGCCAAGGTGCAACTTCTGTTCCCAGGAGCATTGGACCGAAAACTGCGTTCTCGAGGGTGCTTGTGAGTTCAGATGTGCCAACTGTTCTGGACAGCACATGTCGACCGACAAGCGGTGCCCGAAGCTCGAGGAATACCAACGAATCCGGAAGCAAGCAACAACAAGGAACCAGCCGAATCAGCAGAAGAAGAAGAAGCCAAACCTCATCAACCTCGACGAGTTTCCCGAGCTACCTCCACCGATGTCATCCTCCGGTTGGCAACGTTCACGTTCGCCGCCAAGAGCTCCCCCTGGTGGCATCCCGCCCGGATTCAGGTGGGGCAATCCGAATGGTGGCTCAGAACCAGTCAATCAAGGCTTCCCGCAACCGGAGGCTCTTCCAACATCTGTGTCCAGCACGATTGCACATCTCGCCGCTCTCGTTGCTGAGATGCAGAAAATGATGATGCAGATGATGCAGATGTTCCTCAGCTTCAACGTTCAACGTCAAGGTTGCTAATTGGAACGCCCGCTCCCTGGCGGCCAAACATCTAGAATTCATCGAGTTTCTAGAAGCCAACCGAATCGACATCGCATTTATTACGGAAACTCATCTGAAGCCGTCCGTAAGTTTCTACCTGCCGGAGCACTCCGTCTTCAGACTGGATCGCCCTGGTGTACAACATGGTGGTGGCGTAGCCATTGCCGTTCGCAAGGGATTCAAGTGCCGTGCGCTGCCGGATTATCGATTGAGCACCATCGAGGCGGTCGGAGTAGAACTGCTTACACCGACTGGGCCAATCGAAATCGTTGCAGCCTACAATCCACTACAGAGCAAGCTCTCGGATGGTTCCTCCATTCGCTTGAAAAACGATCTCCAGAAGCTGACTCGACGGATGGGTAAGTTCATTCTGGCTGGCGACTTCAATGCCCGTCACTCGTTGTGGGGCAATGCGAGGAACAACAGGAACGGTATGGTGCTTGCCGAGGACCTTCAGGCAGGGCACTATGTCGTTCTCCATCCGGATTCTCCAACACACTTCTCCCCGGCCGGAGCTGGTTCCACATTGGACATTGTCATCACGAACATCTCGGACAACTGCTCCAACCTGGTCGCCATGACAGAGCTGCCATCTGACCACCTACCGGTGGTTTTCGAGGTGGAACATGCCATCAATCCACGACAACAGTATCGGAGGAAAAACTACCATCGTGCGAACTGGCCCCAGTTCCAGCAGTTCGTCGAGGATCGGTCCAATGAGAACCCGGTTCTGGTGACGGCGGAAGACATCGACAATGCTCTCCGAGAACTCACTGATACCATTGGTGAGGCGGAGTCCCGATTCATCCCATCAACTGCAATAGTAAGTAAGTTCACCAACATTGACAGTACCACGAAACGAATAATATCCCTTAGAAATTGCATTAGAAGACAATATCAAAGAACCCTCAATCCATCCCGTAAAATTCTCTATAAAAAACTTAACAGAATCATTGCCAATAGAGTTAGTAAGTTTAAAAACAAACAGTTCAACACAGATCTCAAAAATTTGCCAAACTACTCCAAGCCCTTCTGGCGTCTTGCAAAAGTGTTAAAAACAAAACCCAAACCAATACCACCTCTCAGAGAACCAAACAAAATTTGCCTAACAGCCAGTGAAAAGGCAAATGCCATTTCAAAGCAGTTTCTAGCCTCGCATAATCTGGGTCGGGATATAGTTAGTCCGATGGAGCCGTTGGTAACCGACAGCATCAACCGATTGGCCAATACACCAAACGCGCTTCCAGCTGACAAGAGGGTCACATCAGCAGAACTGACGACTAGCATCAAGTTCACGAGAAACATGAAGGCTCCAGGGTTCGACGGAGTGTTCAATATAGTCCTCAAGAACCTTGGCCCCAAGGCGATCAACGTTCTGGTCAATGTCTTCAACAGATGCCTCGAGATAGGATACTTCCCTTCCAGTTGGAAACTATCGAAGGTGGTTCCGATTCCGAAGCCGGGGAAGGATCCCACCAATCCAGCCAGCTACCGACCAATCAGCCTACTCTCGTCAATAAGCAAGGTGTTCGAGAGGGTTGTGTACCGTAGGCTTCTGGACCACTCCGAAGCGAACAATATACTGTTGGATGTCCAGTTTGGATTCAGGCGTGGGCACTCAACAGTACACCAACTGCAAAGGGTGACCAACCAGATCAGGCGGTCGAAGCAGCTGTCGAAGACAACAGTCATGGCGTTGCTAGACATTGAAAAAGCTTTTGATAATGTCTGGCACGCCGGACTCACACACAAGCTACTCCAGCAGAACTGTCCCGTCTATCTGGTGAAGATTATCTCCAACTACCTCGCCGGAAGAACATCCCAGGTTAGCGTTTCCGGTACACTCTCGAGTCCGTACCCAATCCCAGCCGGAGTGCCACAAGGCAGTATACTTGGTCCGATACTATACAACTTGTATACTTCGGACATCCCCCCGCTTCCAGCTGGAGGCTCCCTATCGCTGTTCGCTGATGACTCAGCGATTAGCTACACCGGGCGGGTCATCAGAGCGCTAGTGAACAAACTACAAAAAGGACTTGATGCCTACGTTAAGTACCTGAAAAATTGGAAGATCCGGGTGAACGCCACCAAGACCCAAGTCATTGTTTTCCCGCATAGGAATACGGACCGCCTCAAACCGAACGGGAAAATAAAAGTGCTTGGCAACGAAGTAGACTGGGTTGACGTGGTGAGATACCTGGGTCTTCTGATGGACAGCAAGCTGCTCTACCGACCGCATGTCAACGATAGGGTGCTAATGAGCACTTCCACGCTGAAAAGGCTCTACCCGATGATCAATCGCCGATCGAAGGTCTCCAGAACCAACAAATTGGCCATCTACAAACAGGTAGTCCTTCCAATGTTGCTGTACGGCTCCCCGGTCTGGATGGGATGTGCCCGGACCCACATTAGGAAGCTACAAACCGTTCAGAACAAGTACCTAAAGATGATTCTGAAGCTCCCATGGAACACAAGGACGGCCGAGGTCCATCGGCTAGCAAATCTTGACCCAATTGCGGTAAGGCTGGAAAATGTAGCTTTGCAACATAGAAACAGAACTGTTCGATCCGAATGGCCAATAATTAGGAACATCTATGTTTAACATGGGTTCTTTGTACATATTGTAAATAGTGTAAATAGTTAGGAGTAGTTTAGATTTAGATTATAATGAAACAAAACAATGAAATGTTTAAAAATTATCATTAATATTCAAACAACAAAACATAAACAAGTTAGTAATAACTAAATGAAAACTATCAAAGTTTGAAAAGCTTATAGCGGTATCACTTAGAATGTAAGGAAAATGATTGTTTCAACAAGAAAAAATGAAATACATATATATTAAAAAAAAAAAAAAAAAAAAAAAAAAAGATTCGGTTCATTTAAGGGACGAATGTCCTTCGGATTAAAATCCCTCTGTAACAACAACAGGATTCGGTTTATTTCCTTTACACTTTCGAGCTAGTAAGAACTTCTCGTGGTAAACACAGTATAGCTAGTAATATTTCTTAATGTGCTTACCACAAACTTGCTATAATCTCTTAATTCATCTCGTAGCATCATACAATATCTGATTTATCACGAATAATCGACAATACGATAATTTGAGGATGTTTCCGAGGACGCTGCTGCAGTGCCGTCGGGATGCAATAACAGCATAATGCTCATCTTGTACGTCCCTTGCCAAGACATCAATTTCATATAGCCTATTTCTCAGATTAACGCAATAGACAACATGTAGAAAAATCAATTCAGATCAATAGTTGCTCATTACAATTGGTCAAGAAACAATTTATTGATTTTAATGTCGCAATTTTAATACGTTTTCCAATTTCCGTACTCGAGAATTTTGGAAGCGGGGGCCGTGATGCTCTGGATGGATTGTCCTCCATGACTGGTCCTGGCTGGAAATATTCGTGGGGAGAAACTCGACCCTTTGCTGCAGGAATTTCATTAACAACTCTTTGGTAAAGCAGAAATTTTCCGAGGAAAATTCTGATAAAAGTGAACTTTTTCAAAACAACTCTTATTGATTGGAATATTTATCAACAACTCTTTGTTAAGTAAAATCATCCTTAATAACTCTTTGCTCCATCGCCAAACCAAACCATTTCATTGAATTCATCATGTACAAGAATATGAATGGTAAGGAGAGGCAGATGGTGTATATTTCGCTGGCGTTACTTTCCAACAGGTCGCCGGTTGGCGCTGACTACTAATCCGTCCACTGAACGATTTTCAGTTGTTGCTCTCGCTTCGTTGCTCTCTGGTTCCGTTCGCTACTCGCACACTGCTGTGGCTTTCACGCGCTCTTCTTTGCTGCTCCGCTGCTTGATCCGTTCGTTATGCCGTTCGATTTGTGAATGAGCTGGGAGCAGAACAACCAGTGATTTTATTTGCTCGAGCTCCGTTCACCGATGGCGAGTGGTGGGGTTCTCGCTTGGTTGTTTCGTCACTCCGTTCGCTACTCGCACGCGAATGGTTATTGCTTTCGCGCTATTTTCGTTGATGGTGTAATTCTTCGCTGAGAAAAAAAAAAACTGCAACTTTTTTCATTTTTCATGCAAATTGACCGACTTTGATAAACTATATCTCAGTTATTTATGGACCGATTTGAATGAAATTTTCATAAAATATCAGACATAACTTAAATTTTAACATATGTTTTTGAGTGATTTTTCCAATCACACGTTGAAAAGCAGTTACGGTTTGACGATTTTTTATGATTGACATAACTAAACATATTGAAGGAATAGCTTCATGGTATCTTCAGCAAAGTTGTAGATTTTGACGAGATGAATAAGTTTGCTGAAGACAGTTTTCGTGTAAGGCTATCAAATTTTAAGATAAAAAGTTTTGAATTTTTCGTCGAAAATTACAGTTTAGTCAAACCGTTATTACTTATAAACTTGTGATTGGAAAAATTATTCAAAAATATATGTTAAAATTCAAGTTACATCTGATGTTCTGTGAAAGTTTCATTCGAAAATATTTCCATAAATAACTGAGATCTAACTTACCAAAGTTGGTCATTTTGTATGGAAAATCGAAAAAGTTGCAAATGCATGCGAATAAGTTGGGGCCTTCTTTAGCCGAGTGGTTAGTGTCCGCGGCTACAAAGCAAAGCCATGCTGAAGGTGTCTTGGTTCGATTCCGGTCGGTCCAGGACCTTTTCTTAATGGAAATTTTCTTGACTTCCCTTGGCATAGAGTATAATCGTACCTGCCACACGATATACGAATGCAAAAATGGAAACTTTGGCAAAGAAAGCTCTCAGTTAATAACTGTGGAAGTGTCATAAGAACACTAAGCTGAGAAGCAGGCTCTGTCCCAGTGAGGACGTTATGCCAAGAAGAAGAAGATGTGAATAAGTTCTCTGTTTATTCGACAAACCAGCTAAATATTTCATGGGTGCACAACAGCAACAGGGTAGCGGATCACAGGGATTTAGTTGAAATCTGGAAACGTAGCTCAATTTTGAAATCTTGAGCGATTTCACAAACCAGATTCTGGATTAACAGCTCAGCAGGCTTCTAGCAGCGAGGTACTTCTCGCTAAGCAAGTTCGGAGGAGCTCTTACCAGCTCGAAAGCGGAACTGGAATGAAACTGACTCCAACGAAGGCAGCATGTTTTATAACCTTGGAATAGCAGATGATGCTCTTCCCTTTTGTGCTCTTCGCTTTCTGATCGACCAATCTGGGAAATGGGTATGTGCCAATAATGTGTTGGGCTTGGAATTACTTGAAAATTGCGGCGAATACTAATACGTGAGAAATTGGTCGAACATGAATTGTTGGAATGATTGGCATTCCCTAAATATTCAATACGAGCTATTGATAATTAATAGTTTTCTTTATTATGACGGTAAATTTCTGATCCATGGGTGCCAAAATTATTACAATTGTTCAACGAGAATGTCTTTTCAAAAGCATTCTAAATATGTCGCAATTTTGTCACATGGGATAATTTTCCTAATCAAAGTGTTCCCATAAAATATGGAACATAAAACGCGCTGTTGGAAAAGCCACTCTATTTTGCAATCGTTGTGAAATGTTGAGCACTCATCCCGACGGCACTGCAGCAGCGTCCGCGAGTACAATCTCAAATGGTTGAGTCATAAATTATTCGTGACAAATGAAATTTTGTATGAAGCCGTGAAATTGATTTAGGAATATTAGAAGTTATAAATAAAATCGGAAATATTTCTCTTTTAACTCTTTTCCACAAATTTGATGGCTCTGAAAAGAACCGATGGCTTTGTTAGCTTCGATGTTGTTACGGATAACTAACACTGCTCGGACCAGCAAAACTCAGGGGGCTTCTGGTATTTGCTCCTAACGGGATTGCTTCTTGACCACCAATGATGATTTCATCACGAGTCGAAATTTTGAAGCGCGGGTCAACAGCTTCTCGGACGATGAAATTTGCGGCGGCGATGACGATGGCTGGGTGAACGCAAACAAGCGGTGAACCACAAAGCGAGAATGACTCGCCCGACCGTGTTCACAGTTCGACCGCAATTTCTCCTGTGGACTGCTTCCTCTTCTTCTTCTAGGCGGCGGCAACGGTGATGGCTTTAGCTTCGGACGGCATCTTCTCTCGCTCGCTCGACAGTTTGATTTGAGCGAAGCAAGACAAACGGGGGCGTCCTTCGCTATCGATGTCTGTGCCTGAAAAGCACGTCCGGTCAGAGCAAGCCGATCTGTCGCCTGCTGAGATGCGAGCCAATCGGAGAGTGAAAAGCAAATGACGTCAAATTTTCTCTAGCCACCCCTATTAATAGATTTGCTTGAAATCAACGTTCTCTTTTAAAACAGTTATTTAACTATTTGGACAGGTATGTGGGATTCAGTAAGTAAACGACATGAAGCTTTGATGTCTTGGCTTTCGATTGAGGTGCTAATCAAGAAATTTCGTTAAGCCAGCGCAAAGTTATAAACGTTTAAAATATTTCATGCCAACGTAACGCTCTTGGTTTTGAAATTCCAATTTCACTCCTGTATAGAGAAGAAAGACGTACTTCTACGTCAAAATACTGTCCATACGAACGCGCATGTGAATTTTCCAAGATAAGTTAATCCCAAACCAAGACATCAACTTCATGTACCTTATCCTATATTGGTCAATCAGAAGAAGGCGAAGAATACGAAAGGGAGGAGCATCGTCTGCAATTCAAATTATGTAAAACATACTATCTCTGACAGTTTCGGTTCATTTAAGGGACGAATGACCTTCGGATTAAAATCCCTCTGTAACAACAACAGGATTCGGTTCATTTCATTTACACTTTCGAGCTAGTAAGAACTTCTCGTGATAAACACAGTATAGCTTGTAATATTTTTTAATGTGCTTACCACATACTTGCTATAATCTCTTAATTCATCTCGTAGCATCATACAATATTTGATTTATCACGAATAATCGACAATACGACAATTTGAGGATGTTTCGAGAACGCTGCTGCAGTCCTGTCGTGATGCAATAACAGCGTAGTGCTCATTTTGTACATCCCTTGCCAAGACATCAATTTCATATAGCCTATTTTTCAGATTAACGCAATAGACAACATGTAGAAAAATCAATTCAGATCAATAGTTGCTCATTACAATTGGTCAAGAAACAGTTTATTGAACAGTATTTAAAATCTGTCGCAATTTTAATACATTCTCCAATTTTCGTACCGTAAATTCGGGTGAAATTGATCAGTAGGGTAAAATTGATCACTGTGTCACTCGATTTTATTTCTTCCTAATGGAGCATAAATATAAATAATGTAAATATGTAAATGTAAATAAATATGTAACCTGCAGTGAATGAACGTTGTTTGTCGTAAGTATGTCCAAATTGTGTGTTGTGAAGTTTTTTGCGTTCAAAAATGTTCATTTCTATGAAAATAATGTAAAATTTCAAAATCTTGTACGGTGCAGTGTTGACAAACATTAATAAACTTCTAGTACTAGACAAGGATTTGGACATGGTATAATCCTGAAAGTTTGTGAGGATACTTAAGATATATCCCCAAACTAGATTTCATAATCAAAACTCGTACCAATTCGTTGATTCGGTTGAAATAATTTAATTTCTGTTATATATCAGGAAATTCCTTTGAAATTTGCATACATTTAGGCGTTTTCTGCGTTATTCTTGAAATTTAAACATTCATTATTTCTATAAATATTGTATTGTTAAAAATTTGGCAACCATATTCGGATTCAGGGAGTTCACATTTATTATGTAAAATTGTTTTGAAAACTAACAATAATGGCATTGATAAGTGATCAATTTCACCCCAAAATGAGATAGCCTGATTTTTTATTTTAGACATATTTTTAGCTCTTATTGATTGGAATATTTATCAACAACTCTTTGTTAGAGAAACTTAAAAGTAGATGGAGTACCGTGTACCTCTTAATTCTGCTCCTAAATGCTTATCTTTGACAGATACGCGTATTTCGACTACCACTTGCAGTCTTCTTCAGTGTCAGGAATTTCGTTAATCCAGCAAACAGTTATAAGAGTTCAAAATATTTCATGCCAACGTAAGGCTCTTGGTTTTGAAATTCCAATTTCACTCCTGTATAGAGAATTTTTATTTTACTTTCAAACTGTGCTGCATAATCAAATGCAAACGCATTCAGTTCCCGATGGTTAGTGCCTGTGCTTTTACTGTTCATAAGTCGCAAGGTGGAACTTTCCCCGAGGTCGTGAACGACTATGACAAAAGCCAGGATCAGCAATTGGTATATGTTGGTTTGTCGCACCCGAACTATCAAACATCTAATCTACTGGAGGAGTTTGGCGAACTACAGCTGGAGCCAGAAACCGATCACCCAACAAAGCAACACAAGGAAGCAACGACCAAACAAACAAATTCAATCATCTGGCATTATTCCTGGAACACCAAACACTGGTTCTCGAAACCACAGAACGACAAATGGTTCTTTTCAGGACTACCAAAATGAGTCCAAAAAGAGTTAACTTCTGAAAACTTCATCCGATCAATAACAACACAAAACTACACTTATTCATACACATGACAAATCAAACTATTAATCATCGTAGTTCTACGTCAACCCTGCGGTAATGTAATAGACATTACCCACCCCAATTTTTTATGAAAATCGTCAACATAAAAGGTTATATTATTTCTCTGAGATCAGAACATATTAATTTATGGACTAAATCTCCTGCAAGAAAAAACGAGTATTCTTTTATTTTTAATGAAAATTTTCTGAGTACTTTTGAATAATATCTGAAAGATGCATTGACAAATTCCGAAGAAATATAGAGTTTATATAGCTAAGAACAAATGTACAGTTTCTACTAGATGTTTCAAACAAAATTTTTAAATTTTGGTGGAATGCAAATGTTTAAAGAAATTCTCCTGTACATGTCGGACCATTTGCTTTCAAGCAGAGTTTTGAAACTTTTCGCTCTGAATAACTGGAAAGAATTTTAGAGCTTATGCCAGAAATACAACTCGAAAGCCATAGCAATCCTTTACAAAATTATGATTCTTAAACAAAGACCAACCTCATAATAGTAATTGTAAAGGAAAAATTGTTATATTTCCTGAGATATGATAGGATGGTTTAGATTCTTTGGACATTTATAGGATCAATAAATAAATCAATAACAAAATATTTGAAATATATCGAAGAGTTTTCAATGAAGAAGTCTTAATAGTTACATTCAACTTTTCCACCGCATTTTTTTAAACCAAACGAGTTTCAGCTAGTGTAGAACATGTTTACGGTTATCTATCTTCTATATAAATAAAAATGAAATGGTGTTAGTATGTCACAAAATGGCTTACGAATGGGTCAACGGATTTGAATGATTTTTTCTCCGTTTTGTTCGTCAAGGGTTCCAACGAGTGTGTGTGTGTATAAAAATCCCAGGATATTCACCGGGAACGTTGAAAAAACGAGAGTGCACGGAACTGTCATTTTGTATGGGACGATCCATAGCGTTTTTCAACAGACTTTTTGATGACAAGACGAAGTTTGCTGGGAACACTGGTTAAAAATATATTACAAATTCTAGAATTATGTCTGGTTTGAGAATTTTTGTCTAGGTTTAGAACAGTTTAAAAAATAATTGGAGTTGTGAAACATATACGCAACATTATATCATAGTGACGCCTACAACAGACCATTTCCGTGATTTTTTTTTATTTGCTCATAAGCTTTCTTTTAATTTACTGAACACACTTTTCCAAGGAACCCACATGTTTTGAAGCCTCTAACTATGGAAAAACAATGAAAAACTGGCGGCACACTAGTTCACCCCACGGTTCCCTACATTTTATTTCTCTCCAATGTTTTTGGGAACCCCTTTTTCCCCTATGATTTTATCTCCACGTTGTGGTGAATTTTGATCAGCTGTTCCTCTGTGGTCTCCACTTTGTTGTGATTCTTCTTCTCTATCCCTCTTTTATCCTGCTCTTTGAAATTCATTGCTGGAAATGTTGACATTTTTGACGTTGGATAACGTCCTTCGGCAACATATGGGGGTACAATTCAGAAAAACGAAAAATTGAGCATGTAACGAAAAATGGTCAGGTTTTGACCGCTAATAACTCAGCCGTTTGTCGATAGATTTTCAATATTTATACATCAATCGATCGGAAATTTATCTACGCGTCGATTCAAATGGAGGACACTATTGATTATTGGCAACAAACTATTGAAAAATCGTAAAATGTTGACCCCTTTCTTATCTAACGCTAACCAATCACGTTCAAGTACATTTTTGGGTTCCGCTTCCCACTATAAAAGCGCACCGGTCCTGCTTCTTCCCTCAGTCTTCTTTTTGCGGTCGGATAGTTTACACGGTCGGGCGAGTCATTTTCGCTTTGCGTTTGCTCCCGCCGTCACAGTTCAATTTGTGTCGTCGGAAGAGGAAGACGCAAGGTTGATTTGCGGCGGCGATGACGATGGATTGGGCGCTTTTCCGAGTAGCGAACTACTGCCGCTCGGAAAAACGTCCAAGCCGTCGTCATCGCCGCCGCAAATTTATCCGCGCTTGCAGATTTCGACTTTGAATTCAGCATCGGTGGTCAAGAAGCAAGCCCGCTAGGAACGAAATACCACAGGCCCTCTGTGTTGCTGATCCGAGGAGCTGCTTCTAATCGAGCGTCAGACTTGTGGAATCGCTCAAGATTTTAAAAGTGAGCATCGTTTGCAGATTTCGACTTATGCCCGGTAATCAACAATCCGTTGCTCTTGTGCGCCATCCACGTCACGTCATTTAGCTGGTTCGTCGTATAAGCAAATCGGCGCTTTTCAGGGCCATCAAATGTTTTGAAAAGAGTAGAAAGAATAATATTTTCGACCTTATTACATCTTATATTTCTCAATCAATCTCACAGCTTCATACAAAATTTAATTTGTCAGGAATAATTGATGGCACGACAATTTGATACTGTATTCGTGGACGCTGCTGCAGTGCCGTCACAACATTTCACAACGATTGTAAAATAGAGTGGCATTTCCAACAGCTTCTTAGACTCGCCATATTTTATGAGAACATATGTAACAAAATTGCGACATATTTAGAATGCTTCTGAAAAGAAATTCTCATTTAACAATTTTCATCATTTTGGCACCCATGGATCAGAAATTTTCCTTCATACTAAAGAAAACTATTGATTATCAATAGCTAACCATTGAATAAATTTTTCTACGAATCGACTCTAATAATTAAAACTATTGATTTTCATGAATAAACTATTGAAAAATCGATAAATAGCAAGGCATGTCTTATTTGCCATAGAAAAGCACATTTTTCTTGTGTATTCCTAGCACAGATATCATTGCTCGATATCTTAGCCACTTTCGTCATGCAAAGGGAAACGCCCCTTTCGGTCTTCTTCTTACTCCTCTTTATTCTATCGTTTTCAGTCAAAGCCAACCAAGCTTCAATGAGCCCCGCGCATACAGTCAATCGTCGACCAGCAATTGGAGAAGGACTCCTATCGGAATAAATTTTACACATTCGTCGCTTCCGCTGCTTCTGCTCTTGTTTATTCCCAATCCAAGCTAAATGCTCCGCGAAATCGCTCATCATGGCCATGGGCATCCAGCTAGACCATTAAATTCGTGGAGAACGCGTCTAGAAACCTTGAAAATTGCCGTCGGAGGAGTGAGAAAACCAACGAAAACAAGGAAGCACAAAATTACCGACCGCATTTCGATTTAATCGTCTTTGGTAATCTTTTGGTGTGTTTCTGTCTAACAATGGATTGACAACCCAGTTCGATCGACAGTGACTAGCCCCAACCGTCCTTTTCAGGACGACCATTTCAATTTGAAACAGTTGTTAGAATTTTCCACCGTGAAGAGCGACATTACTGGTGACTGGATGTGATTGATTCAGATGTTGGTCAGTAATTTGCATGCAATCATTTATCACGGCTAAATAAAGCTTCGCGAGAATCACAGTGTTAAGAAATAAAATTCCCATTGTGCGCGCGCTGACAATCGTCGACAGTGTCGGATAAATCGCGAACGGCACTTGAATGAAGAATCCATTGCCTCGCATTTAGTGATGATTGAATGATGCCGTTGTCGTCGCATGCTAGAGCGATCAGTATTAACTTGGCGAACAAAGAGCTAAAACCTATCAGCAACAGCTTTGTTGACGTTTTGATTTGGTAAGAAATTGACGAATCGAAATACACACACAGAGAAGACTGCAAAAATGCTACCGCCGCCCGACCCGAGCGACGGGAACCTAGATAAAACTTTGTTTGCCATTTATCTCCGTTGAAAACTTATCATTCGAAATTACAATTGATAACTAAATTATTTAATTAATCAATTGTGGCCCTGTAAAGGGTTGTTGTTTGAAATTGTGCTTCAATGCAATTTAAGCGCGTTCGCCACGGATACGACGAGCCAGCTGAATGTACTTCGGCATAATGGTGACACGCTCGGCGTGGATCGCGTACAGGAGGGTGTCCTCAAACAAACCGACCAGTTAGGCCACGCTCGCTTTCTGCAGGGCCATGATGGCCGAGCTCTGGAATCGCAGATCGGTCTTGATCAAGAAGTCCTGCGCGATTTCACGGCCAGATGCTGGAATGGCAACTTGCGGATCAGCTGTGCCGCACACGATCCGCAAACTCTGCACCAGTTATAATGTAGAGCTGGGCTTGTCAGATGATTATGATGACATCTACGCTGCCGAGATCACTACAATGAATTGTCGGGCACTACTGGTTTATCTGGTTTATTTCCCCGGATAGAACGAAGAAGCAGAAGAAGTTCTTCATGGCGCGGAATTTGTTCAAATACCTAAAGGAGACCATGCCAATCATCGTGACAGGAAACTTCAACATCGATTTGAGCAAAGAGGAGAACATGGAGTTAGCGGACTTCATGGACAAGTACTTAAACCTCTAACTGGCTTCGGAACGCACTAAAGCAACCAATCTTAATGGATCATGCGTGGAACTAACGTTCAACCGGAATATTTGTCTGGAGAGCAAAAGTTACCGCTCATGCTTCTTCTTCCATCGACCGGTTCACACAATGTCCATAATAGGTCAGATTTGACATGCAACAAATAGTGTGAAAAATGACTACCGTTTTGATTCATATTACGGACACTTAAGGCCTTAGTGAAGTATAACTCAGCATAGACCATACAAAATAATTCATTCTGTATGATTTCTCAGCGTTATCATACAGAATGAATTAAGTCAAACCATCAGTTGAAGTCGTCAAGTCACTACAAAGACGTCTAAGGCAGGTGGACATTGTAAGTTTGCATATATTTCTATGGAACAAGTTTATTAAAACGAGCCTTGAAAGTGAGAACTTTTGAACAGCAAAAATTGAATCATTTCGTGTGAAATGTTTCCCATACAAAGTAGAGTGTCCGGAATTTGAAGCTGTCCGTAATATGATTCAAAATGGTAGATGTTTATCAGTATCAGCACTAATTTTGACCTACAAGAATTCTGTGACCATTTTCGGATTTTGATACAAAGTAGGCCAAAATAGTATGAAAAGGTCGAAAATTGGTGCTCTTCCCCTAGAAACCTTTCATAAGTTCGTGACGGTCTCAAGCCACGAATTAGAAGAAGCTAACGTTATCCAACGTCAACTTGGCGGTCGTATCTTGGAAACAACCTCTTACTTTTTTTGAAAGATTTAAACATGTTTAAAAAATGTTTTCAGCGATGTTTTTAATATAGATATGAATACCGAATATGAAGGTCAAACGCTTACAAGTTATTTACTTTTTGAGTTATTTTAATATTAAAACACCTCGAACCGCAGGATACACCTAATTTGTGCGAGAAAAACCCTCCAAATCCAAAACAAATTATGCAGGTGCCCACAAACGATGTTTTCTCACGCATTTGGTAGGCAAAACGGATCGTTCAAGTTATTTCTGCAAGAATTTAAAAAAACAGTTCTTAATGAATTCTAAAAAGAATTCTTACCATAATTTATAGTAATTCTCTTTAAAAAATCGGCTAGTTCCTTGAAAAAATCTTCGAAGAAATTAGCAGCGGAATTCCAAGACTATTTACGAAGAAATCACTAGAGCAATCCGATAATTAATTCTAGAACAACCTTTGAACGGCTTAACATAGACAACGGTGAATACATGGTGCGGGCAGAGGAGGAATCCTAGATAGAATTCTAAATACCTGAAGAAATATTTGTTAGAATCCTTGGAAAAACTCAATGAAGATTTTCTGAAGATTCTAAGAGGTGTCTTATTTCCACATAAATTCTTTGTAGAAATTAAAGCATTCTTTATTCAAGTCATGCTTTGAAAAATCTCTTGAGGAAAAAAATGGAAAACTTTTGGCAGAATCACTGAAAAGATTCGTTTGAGTATTCCTTTTACTGATTTCTAGATGTATCACTAGAGGCACGTTTGGAGTATTGTAAGGGATTTAGGAGTTAAATGCATGCATTTTTGGTTAGGTACGTGCATAAAGAATATAATAAATAATAGACGATTTCCGTCAAATCTTACCCCCTATTTTTATATTTTTGACGTTGGATAACGTCCTTCGGCAACATATGGGGGTACAATTCGTCCCCTTAATGCTACAACTGGATAACTCGAAAATCGACGTTTTGAGATAAACGACTTTGAACATTTGACCATTTTTCAAGTACATGGTTCTCCGTTCCAAAGTGTATTTCAATTTGTATTTCATGAAGTATACGTTGATTAACTCATTATTTTTCCTATTGCGTGTAAATTTAAGCTTCAGTATTATTTTGAACCAAGAAAAAAATCATTATTTAAAAAAATTGCGAGTTACCTAGTTGTAGCATGCAATATCATTCAACAATTTCGATATATTTCGAGATACCTAGTTTAAGCCAATGTATAAAAATAACGCAAATGCTACATAATTGTTAGTTTTTAAGATGACTTGCAATACTAGAATGTTAACTAATATTTAAAGAAATATTGATACACAATGGATACCCTCCTGTATTAAACAATGTTCAAACATATTTTTTTAAGGTGCAGAATTAGAAAAAAATGTTTTAATGAGCATCGTTTGCGTGAAATAACACATATTCATATACTAATTTTAAAAATATAAAGGTTTGGAGTTGTTGTACACTGCAATTGTGTCATTTTTTTTAAACATAACTAGCAATTTTCACGTTCAAAATTGATTTTAATCGCACAATCATGATCAAAAATAATCAAAATTTGGTAAAACGAATGTATTTTGCAGTACACTTGAAATAATGTGGGCAAAATATGGTTTAAGTCTTGCTTGGTTTGTGCTCAAATCCATGTTTTAATGATATAATGCAGGAATTCATACTTAATTCCACACTAGTGTCCAAAAATGCTCTAAATTTTCTTTGTTTGAGAAGATCATACCTTCATACATGCAATAAAATAGGAATACTGATCGTTAAGAACAGCACTGTAAATGGCATAACGTTTTGAATCACTAAGACTTTGACTGATTAAGTTTATTGATTGATGTCTATTTATTCAAGTCTAACTCAAATTTCCCGCGAGCATGTTAAAAGCGTTAAACTTCACATGTAGAAAAGCCTGAAAACAATTAATATTGCTTTCATACACTTCTAGAACGTGTATGGAATTGAAGGTTATTTTTCAAAATTGCTATATCTGTTTTACAACATATTTTCAAAAGGCAATTACAAAAGTTCATATCAATACTTTCAAATCTATTTTAGTACGAATAGACATGATTGGACTTCTCATAAATGAGTGATAAGCTAGCATACAATCAATAATTTTGAAGCTTGTTTTTCAATGGTTTAGCTGTTAGCCATCTAGATACTGTTGGATCTCTTCCTGAAACTTGTTCTCGTAATAGAACATAGTTTCTTAACATTTGAATGAGATATCCAGTTGTAGCACCCAAATCTACATAATGGCATGAGAGCAAATTTCAGAGCTCAAACTAGGTAACTCGAGTTACCTAGTTTTAGCACAAAATACGTTTGTTCTACATTGAGATATCTAGTTTTGAAAATATACTATAACTTTTTTGTTTAAAATCGCACGTTTATGAGCTTTGGATATGTTATGGAGCTAGTTAAGAGCAATATTTTGGTATACTCAACTCAAAAACTACAAATTTTAAGTTATCTAGTTGTAGCATTAAGGGGACGAATTCCAAAAAACGAAAAATTGAGCATGTAACGAAAAGTGGTCAGGTTTTGACCGCTAATAACTCAGCCATTTATCGATAGATTTTCAATGTTTATACATCAATCGATCGGAAATTTATCTACGCGTCGATTCAAATGGAGGACATTATTGATTATTGGCAACACACTATTGAAAAATCGTAAAATGTTGACCCCTTTCTTATCTAACCAATCACGTTCAAGCACATTTTTGGGTTCCGCTTCCCACTATAAAAGCGCACCGGTCCTGCTTCTTCCCTCAGTCTTCTTTTTGCGGTCGGACTGTGAACACGGTCGGGCGAGTCATTTTCGCTTTGCCTTTGCACCCGCGTCACAGTTCAATTTGTGTCGTCGGAAGAGGAAGACGCAAGATTGATTTGCGGCGACGATGACGATGGCTTAGGAGCTTCTCCGAGCGGCGAACTACTACCGCTCGGAAAAGCGCCCAAGCCATCGTCATCACCACCGCATATTTATCCGCGCTTGCAGATTTCGACTCGTGATAAATTCAGTTTCGGTGGTCAAGAAGCAAGCAAGTCGATTTCTTCTACCGTCTCCATTGGAGGGTCCTCAGGAACACGGTCCTCGATGAATCGCTGCAGCTGGGGCCAGTTCGCTCGATGATAGTTGCGCCGCTGGGATTGTTGGCACTGATTAATTGAGTGATCCAATTCGAAAACCACTGGGAGGTGGTCCGACGACAGGTCCGTCACGGAGCGGAGGGGAGAGCAGTTGTCCGCAACGTTGGTGAGAACGATGTCCAGGGTCGATCCTACGCCGGCCGGCGAGAAGAAAGACGGCGAATCGGGATGAAGAACGACATAATGCCCGGCTTGGAGGTCATCAGCCAGCACTGTACCGTTCTTGTTGTTCCTGGAGTTGCCCCACAGAGCGTGCCGGGCATTCAGGTCACCGACGATGATATATTGTTGCTTCCGCCGGGTCAGCTTCTGGATGTCGCTCTTGAAGCGTGCTATGGAGCCGTCGGAGTCTCTGCACTGGGTGGGACAGTAGGCAGCGATGATGATGATGGGGCCGTCGGATGACATCAGTTCGATGCCGACAGCTTCGATGCACGATAGCCGGAAGTCTGGGAGCAACCGGTATTGGAGGCCTCTTCTGGTTGCGATAGCCACGCCACCCCCTTGCTGATGGTTTATCCGGTCGAGTCGGACGATGGTATGATGAGGGAGGCTGAAGTTCTTGTGCGGTTTAAGGTGTGTCTCCGAGAGGCACGCTACGTCGATTTCGTTGGAATGCAGGAAGTCAATGATTTCCGGCTGTTTTTGCGCCACAGAACGGGCGTTCCAATTAAGGAGCTTTAGGCTGAACATTGCAACGCATGAAAAACTGCATCATTTGCATGAGCATTTTCTGCATCTCTGTCACCAGCGATGTCAATTGGTTCAGCACTTGCGTCATGCCATCCGGGGGCGGCGGGGGCGGATGCCCTTGTTGGAACGACGAATTTGGCGGACCGGCTCCAGGTGCGCTAGCCCAGAAACCAGGAGGAGGTCCAGTGTTGCTTTTCCGCTGGGATTCAGGGACCGGGATGGTTCCCTTGGGTGGTGTTAACTCCGGGAAGTTGCTGAGGTCGATGGCTACTTGCTTCTTCGGGCGATGGTTTCGTTGGTTCACTTGCCGCCGGAACTGAATAAATTCAGCTCGCTTCGGGCAGGCGCGGCTTGTTGATGAGTGTCCCTGGCCGCAGTTCACGCAGGTGGGCTTCGGTTCCTCGGCCGCGCAGTCGGCCGTGGCATGGTTGTCCCCGCAGTTGGAGCAGCGGCTTTGGATGTGGCAGTTTTTGGCCCCATGGCCAAAATTCAGGCAGTTGGAGCACTGCGTAACTTCCCGGTAGGTCGGTTTGTATCGTTCCCACTGAACGACGTGGTAGAACAGGGCACGGATGTCCTGTAGTTCCTTCAGCGACGTGGAGCCCTTGGGGAAGTGGACCAGGTACAGCTGGTCGCGGTACCTCTTGTTGGAGTCGTGGCGCCTGATTTTGAAAATCTTCGCCGGCTTGAGACCTGCTTCCTGTAGCTCTGCTTCCAGTTTGTCGGTCTCCATGTCATCCAGGCCCCGAAGAATCGCTTTGAAGGGCTTGTCGGCTTCCATGTCGTGGGTGAAGTATTCCATCTTGTTGATGTTCAGGAATGTCTCCACCGCACGGTAGTGCTTGATACAGGGAACGGTGATTTTGTACCCATCCGTGCACCGACGGAGGGTCACTTGTAGGCCTTGCTTGACGTAGTAGTCCAGCTTCGAGTAGAGCTCTTCCGGAAAGCCCTTGGTATAGAACGGCGGACATCGTTCCTTTTTTTCCACGCTTTCCGCGAGGACTGCAAACCGGTTGGTTTTGAGCACGCGCTTGCTCACGTTTTCTTCCACGGTGGCGTCTGCTCGACGCTTTTGCGTCCCGGAGGGGCCGGGTTTGCCCATACTGGGGAGTGACGAAGCGTGGGACAACGCGAGAGAAGAAACTAATACTTTGCCAAATCGAACAGAGAGCACCGAAAAGACGTCCGATCTGATCGGCTAACACGTTTTTGATGAGGGAAGAAGCAGGACCGGTGCGCTTTTATAGTGGGAAGCGGAACCCAAAAATGTGCTTGAACGTGATTGGTTAGATAAGAAAGGGGTCAACATTTTACGATTTTTCAATAGTTTGTTGCCAATAATCAATAGTGTCCTCCATTTGAATCGACGCGTAGATAAATTTCCGATCGATTGATGTATAAATATTGAAAATCTATCGACAAACGGCTGAGTTATTAGCGGTCAAAACCTGACCATTTTTCCAGTGCAAACCTGACCAGTGGGATTCCGTTTTTGGCATGCTCCGTTTTTGGCATGCTCCATTTTTGGCACCCCCCGATTTTGGCAACAAAAAGGATCCGTTTTTGGCAACATATTTGAATACCATTAAAAATTTTAATTGTTTGTAAATATTAACATATCTGTTGCTATAGTCAATTGAATAACAGGTCAACTTCACACCGAATTCATTCCAGAGCTCCATTTTTGTCGATATTTCACCAAATCTCACCAACTACTAAGGGCTTCGTACGTGCTTATTTGCTATGGGATTGTCATTGGTCATGCATTCGCAACGTTTCATAAGGCTATTAATCTCCACCAGAATCTGGAGACCAATCTCTATTCTTAGGCATTTATACTAAATGGCCAGCCCACTTGAGTCTACCAGTACGTGACACACTAAAAAACATTTTTCTTCAGATTTGGAACAGCTTGTTTGAACAAAGCACAAGCACCGAAAAGAGAAACAGAAAGTCTATACCCACACAGAGTTGCAATCATTAATTTCGTCTTGCTTTATTAGCTCACTGTTCTTATTATTATGGAATTACAAACATTGCGAGAACACACCGCTTTAATAAATACAAGTACAACAAAATGTGGTGTACCATAACTTCTATGGAATTTCATTACATAAATTGCGTTATTTTAGTGAATTGCAAAAATATATTTAAAAAAAACAGTGCATATTTTACTATATTGTACATTATTTTTGAGGAATTCCGGCACCATCTCAAATGCGAACACAGTCCAAATTACACGTTATTTTCAATAATATCCTTGAATCGAGCGAGAAATACGATTGATAGTGTTTTAAATTTTTTTCTGTGGTATTGTTGTGTATTTTGATCCTTATGCGCCAACTATTCAGAGCTACGGTCCCTCTTTGTTAGAGATTCTGTAAGATTTATTAAGAGATAGTTTGATTTGTTAAGAGACAGTTAGACAAGTTAGATTTGTTAAGAGACAGTTCAGAATTCTAATCTATATAGGGGATTATGTCCAAAATCTGGTAATTTCTAATAAACTCTTAAGATTTCTAGGGTGCCATGTAAATTCCTAGCGGGATAATGTGTATTTCTTGTGTTTTTATGAATATTTCTGGCGAAATCTTGGGGATTTTGAAAAGATTTAAAGAAGAATTTTAAGAGTGGTAGTGGTAGTCTAAGAAATTATTCTTAATTTTCAACGGAGACTTGATAATTTTCAGCAAATCGCAGCGAAATTCCAAGATGTTAATTCCTAGTAAATTCTTCCAGAGAATTCTAGTTGAGTTCCTACGGATTTTTAGCAGGATGCTTCAGAGCCCTTGCATTTTTCTGTAGATTCTTTATAAGCACATTAATATTCTGATCAGGCTCTTGAGGTTCGATAAAAGGATCCTGTTAATTTCCATTGATTTCATAAGGTAGGTGTAAAACATATATGAAGCACAATTTAAACTCATTTCAAGTAAAAATAATAAGAAGCTTGTTTGTGTATTCTACATAATTACATCATGAGATGTAATTGTTTATGTTTGCCCTTTTGACCGCAATCAATCGTTATGAATGCTTTACTTTCTCAGAAACATAAATGGAAGGAGCCTTTCTAAACTTATCGCATTTCGTTAAATATTACACTAACACCTAAAAGTCAAACTGATTTTTGATGTTCATTAAATTAAAAATAAAAGCTCATGCCTTTTTGGTATACGCAGCGCTTTTGTTTTTTAAACAGTCTGAGTAAAAGTACAGCAATACATTTAAATGTTTTGATATTCTTACACAGTTTTAAGAAAATGACCAGTTCTTGAATAAAGGTCACTTATGAGATTATTGATTTTACATAGCCCACTTATACAAATATTATGTACAAAACTTCCAAAACAATATCGAAGACGTTGAGGTGTAAAAAGTATGCAGAACGATTGCCACAATTGATGTTACGGGTCTATTGATTTATAGCATACTTCCTGAAACCCTACGGAAAACTGCTTCGAAGTGAACTGTTCCGACGTCTCGATGCCATATGGTTCCATAAGATAATGTAATAACATTTTGATGATGTTTTCAAAACCAACAGTTGAAAAACAAAATTTAAATCTGGGTTCCGATTTTGGCACGGTTCCGTTTTTGGCAACTGAAAATTTCGACTTTGTTGCCAAAAAACGGAATCTCACTGTACTGTATACAGTCACTAGCTATAGGTGGCAGTACTCGTTTTAAAATTGCAACATTTGCATTTTCAAATGAAATTTTCAATAAATATTCAAACAACTGATCAATGTTACCCGGGATTACGGTACTAAAATACATCATCAAAATGCAATGTTAAAATTCATACTTATATTTTCAAATTTATTTCTGTACGCTACAGAAACGATAATATTTATCATAAAAAGGCACCAAGACCGCATACATTAAATAATTTTTGAATTCCGAATTTAACGGCTTAGGTGTCCGGTACTAGGAGATCTCCCCAAACTTAATGTGTTTTTTTTTTCAACAAATTCTGTTAAACTTCCTCTAAATATATTTTTTAACTTCTCTAAGTAGGTCTCTAACATATTTCTAGAGGAATGCTGCCAAAGATTCTTTCTAGATTTTTTAAATTCAAGCATCATTTCAAGAAGTCCTCATCAAATTCCTCTATGCATTTTTCTAAGGATTTTTCAACACATTTCTCTAATATCTCAGGAATATCTTCAGGGATTCCTCAGATGACTTCTGCACAAGTTCTTTCTTGGAAGACTGTGGGTGTTTTCTCCATATATACCGGCTAGAGTTTTCTTGAATTAGTTCGGGTGTTCCATGTGGATTTTATTTTTGAACATTCGTGTTCTTGTTCCTTTGAGGATTCCTGCAAAAAATACAACTTACCAATAATTCCCTATGAAATCTTTCTAGTTAACGATTCATGGGTTCCTTAGAAGATTCCTTCATATATTCCAGCGATAATTTCTTCAAGTTCCGTCCATGTATCTTTTCAGAAAATATGTCTAAACTTTATCCCAGATTTTCTTCAAAGATTCATGTAAGAATTACTACTGTTCGTTCTCAGACAGATAATCCTCCAGACTTTTGGCATCCTCCCAGAATTGAAAAAAAATCTAACAGGAATTTTATCAACAACTTCTCCGAATATTCTTTCAGGATGGTTTTGACATTTTATTAGGTAATCCCTATGAATGTTAGCAGAGATTAATACAGATTAACATATATAGGGCAACAATTATAATTGCTCTATCGTTTGAAGAACACACGCCTTACAGTTATAAATAGCCCAAAAATATGAATCAATGTTTGATGAAATACATGAATATTCATCATTTATGTTGAGGACTGGGCAAGATACATACATATATACTCATTTAGGTTTCTTAAATAATGTTAAGGACATTTAGCATATGTTAGCTTAAAATCCATACTGCTTCGCTATCAGATATAATAGAATTTGATACATTTTTTACGTCGAAGAAAATAAAGTTTCGAAATTGTAATTTTGTATGTATAATATTTACCGTTCCCTACCGAGTGAGCTAGGTTGTAATAAATTATTAGTTGTACCAAAACCATTCGTTTCTTGTTCTCGTTATCCGGCCTAGTAAAGTCAATTCAACGTAGGAGAAGACATCCTGGCCGCTCGAAACAGTGATTCATAACTGGCACTGTGAATGAATCAAAGATATGGCGATTTTAATATAATGTCATCTTTCAAAAAACATGTAAAATTCTACCAACACAAAAACCCTTAACATAATATGCACAAAATAAAATTATTAATTCAGCAGCTCTGCTTATTCAAGCTTGAGTATTAAGGTTTGGTAATGTATTTTTTTCATGTGAATAATTATTTAAATATAAAATACCTAGCCGAAGATTTATTATAACGAAATCTTGATTTCTTACCAATATGTCCGAACATTTGAAAAAAAAAATGGAATTTTCGAAGATTTTTGTTGTTTTTTAATTTCCCCCAAGCCGATGTACGCCGCCGCCGAAAATGGTCAACGGCGTGACGCCGATGACGCCGCCGCCGATTTAAAATATTTCGGCGCACAGGTCTAATTACAGAGAGTAAGTGTAATGCAATGATAGATTTTTATGGACATTGCTTCAATTTTGAGCAAAAAACTGGTTTTGAAAATTTGTAAAACGATGATGGTTATTTTCCTCTTAACGACTGCTTTGGCTGAAGTCTTCTTCAAAAGTCGAACAAGTCATTTCCTTAGCGCCTACTGCTTCCTCTATCGTTCAATAGGTCTGACTAACTCTCCTCTTTTCCCCTTATTTTCTCTCTCTTTCACTGAACTCTAACTGTCCTATTTTTTCAGCAGATTTTCGTGTAGTGTACTAAATCTAGGGGTATGTGTAAGGCATTATGTTTAATTTAAATTTGAAAACGGACGACATGCAAATAATAATAATAGGAAAAACAAAAACTTACAACAGTCTTTTTGTTACAAACGCTAACAAGTATCCGAGCTTATAAATGGGTTTCAATATTGGCGTTATCTATATATCATGAAAACAAATGGATTAAAAAAAATCGCGACGCTCTATATCAATATTGGTGAAATGGCCATTTTATGGATGTTCCGGATCTCCCAGAAGGCCAAACTGTTGCCACGTAGGTCGAACATTAGACCATGATAGTATTTT
This sequence comes from Aedes aegypti, assembly GCF_002204515.2. Taxonomy (NCBI): domain Eukaryota; kingdom Metazoa; phylum Arthropoda; class Insecta; order Diptera; family Culicidae; genus Aedes; species Aedes aegypti. The sequence goes on along the minus strand of NC_035107.1, from coordinate 296,909,526 downwards.
GATCATTACTTAAATAATCTAGATAAATACAACTCATTATTTCGATTGAAACAGTTTAAGGACTCTGACATGTACCATAATAAAGACCACGGTGGCCATTTTTGATTTTTCTCGACATCTTACGACTATTATTCATCGCTTGTTACAGTTACTTTCTGAATATTGTTGCAATTCATTGCCATGATAAATGCACAGACGAAAATTTGTCAGAGATGAAACAATCGGAATATGAAGAACATACTGTGTCCAAAAATTTAATACTTCAAATATTTTTGAAGCACATCTGAAAACAATGCAAACCACGTTTGTTTTAAAATAGAATGTCGTTTTGATTTCCTGTTATAATTGATCAGAAAATGGACTTTTTCTGCTTGGAGTCGATTCCTGGTGGCCACTCCAGATTGATGTGGACCACTTTAAGCAAAAATCAAACTAGGTAGAGTAAAGTGGGGCAAAATTTCGAGTGGGGTAAGAGTTTCTTTTCAAGATTTCTAGCTCAATTTAAAACAAATCTTTTAAATGTCATGGTGGCTCGAATGCTTTTCAAGTAAGAGACTTTCACTCAAAATATCATAAAAATCGATTGATATTTGGAAAAGTTATGGCTATTTGTTGTTTTTCGACGTGAATATTGTAATTTTTGGTCAAACTTTCGTTGTATGGAACCAATTGAAGACAAACACTTTTTCAATATTTTATTTAAGGGTGTTTCTAGGCCTATCATAAGGTTGCTGTGAGGTGTATTAGTTTTCTGCATTAATGCTTGAAAACAATGTTTGGCCCATAGTGGGGCAAAAGTTCGAATCTGCGTGGCAAAAGTTCGACCCATGTATAAAATAACGGAAAAATTTGCAAATTGCCTAAAATCCACATATTATTTTCAAATTTAGATAAATTTGTCTGATCGTGTGAAAACTGTCACCAAATTTTTATATTTCCACTTAGTTTGGCGAAAAACAGCTATTTTTTAGTATATTACAATTAACCCGGTTTTGGGCAATTTTTTGATGAAAATTTAGAGAGTATTTTTCGGCAAACTTAAGTTTACGACTGGTGTAAAGTATGCCTGTTATTAAAGGATCGATATTTTGTGTTTTAGCCAGCGAACTTTTGCCCTACACTAGATTCGAACTTTTGCCCCAACGGTGGGGCAAAAGTTCGTTTAAGACAATCAATTTTGAAACTGTTAAAAATAAAAATGGGTAAATATTTTGACACAAGTTTGTTCAGCAAAACTATAGCCAATATGTTGAAGATTCACTGTATGGTATTTGTTTGGTTTTAACTGCTATTGTTTTCCTGGAAACTTTTATTTTACCACTAAGGTCGAACTTTTGCCCCACCTTACTCTAAGTATAGTTTTCATTTATAACTAATTTCACGGAAATCAAAGAAGGATTGGATTTTTGACAAGCAAAACAAAATAGGTGTCAGTTGAACTTGAGTGCTGTTTTTAATTTCCCATTCACACCAGCTACTCTGTTGATGTGCACATTCGTATGGGTGAGCTCCGCTATCGTTTTATAAGAGGCAACAAAAAAGATAATCGTAGCAATCCCTTGCGATTACCGGTTGTATGGGCGTTAAGCAGTGAACAAAGCTGGTGTGGAATTGTAAGCACAGTTTGGCTGCCCTAAGCTTGAAAATCTTTGCCGGAACGCTGAATTTCGATGCAAAACGACGAGAGATATTTTCGGTTTTCAAAAAGATGCCTCCTAATTTATATTGTTTTATTAGGAAAAAAAAATCAAATGGGATAAAATTTGAAAACAAATAAATGATAATTTAGTTATTGCACAGCAATAGCTCCCCTTGCACCAGTATTTTCGATATTGTTCCAAGCAGATTTTAAGAGATGTTTTAAAGTAATTGTCAACTGTACAGAACAGATGATATTGATGTTTCGTTCGAACTACCGTTTCGGTGAAACAATGGAAAGTTAAATTACGACCGTCTGGATTGAAACTGAATATTGAATGAGTATCGAACAGAAGGAATATTCCCTTTCTTTCTTAGATGAAAATAGTTTCGAAGTATCTTGAAGCATATAAAAGTGCATATGTACATACCTTGAAGCTTAAACATGGTTTCCTCGAAAATCTCGTCAGCCAATTATTTCAATCATGGTTTGAACTATAGTGATCTTGGTTTGACCCATTTCAAATTTTGATGAGCTTGTGGGCGATATTTTCTCAATCAATCACATTAACAGGCTTAACACCGATTAGATGATTCGTGGTTCGAATAAAAAAGAGATCAACAGTTGATTAAAACAACGCTCTAATGAATGTCTAGAATCATCATGTTTCGAACCAAGATACACATTTGACTAGTTCCATCCATGAATGAATATCTTATTTTCACAGTCACATTTCATTGAAACATCATTACAATTTTGCTCGATCTCACAACGCAAATACCCAACCTTTCCTTCTGCAAACTAGTATTTTTCATTCCGCTCATTTCCGCTCTGATTGCACTTCAACTGTCCAGTTGTTTCAACGAGAAATGGTAAAACATACGAAAATTAAACTAAATATTTGAAATACTAAAAATCAACAAAACAAATGCACCGAAACACACTAAACCACTGAACGCAAACACGTGGATGATGCACGAAATGCGAGGGAATAAATTGCTACTTTTTTATTTACCTGTCGCGATAAATGATCGAAAAAAGTGTCTCTTTGCAGGATAGGAAAATGTTCAAATTTCAACCGAGCTTTCACAAAACCGCACTTATTCACAACTTTAAAGATACTAAAATATGGGCCTTTGAGCCCAAGTTACAGATTGGATGCACAGCTACTCAAACGAAAGCCAGACGCGTGTTATCACGGAAGAGTCACAAACGGTATTGACTCAACGAAATCCATACAGGAAGCAGCTAACCATCCGCACGCATTCACCGTACGATGCGTTTTCAGTGCTCACTGGGTCTGGAACGGAAATCGAGAAGATAAAACCTGCAGCTCGGCTACTCGGCGTGGTCTCTACTGCATCCACTCGGTTTTCGCACACGAGCATAATGCGACGGTGTCGTGCAAAAAAAGGTATAAATTCATTTTTTGTTGTTTCGTATTGGAATTTGTCGAAAATTCATTATTCACTTAGTGGTGGTTTATTAGCTTAAGCGTAAGCCAAATCTAAAAAAATCTCGGTTGTATGGATCAGACTTGGAGTTTTTTTTAACCTTTACGTTACCGGCCTCTGACAAGGCATTTTCAAACATCTGCCATTTCGTCAATTTCCATTCGATTTTTCTGAAACCATCGGCAGTTTACTTTAAAAAAGTATCAGTTATTTGTCATAAATGGAGAATGCTGAATTCGGAACCATGCCGAAGATATTTCGGATTGTACTGGGGTCACAAGGGTGCCAATTTTGGGCAATGTGATTATATTTTTATTTATTGCAGTTACAAAACTGAAGTTTTCATGTAAAATATAAGATAATGGTCTATTGTCATCATTTCAACATGTCTTAATCTTCATGAATTCAGGAGAACATGTCAATAAGAGAAGAAAAACCCCGGTACAAACAGATGTGGCCACTGCAAATCTCCTTGCACAGGTTCCACGAGGGCCTCTTTGGGGACATTTCTGTTTCATGTCCAAAACATACCGTGCGACGTCTCAATCTTCTTGAATTCAAAAGAACATGTCAATAAACGAGGATTTGGCTACTCCAGAGCAATACAATTTGAATTTGGGCGAATGAACTGGCTTAAGTTTCAAGCTTCAAAAACAAAAAAAGAAAAAAGAGCATGAAGAATTTCTTAGTAAAACCCTTGCGGATAAAGAGCATGAGCTCATGCATGACCGCTCCGTAGTTGCACTCCGTGATTGACCGGAGCAGTCGAAGATGCACAAAAATTTAATGAATGGGGCTTGGGATTATCGAACCATTCTCAAAGCGCACGAATCGAGAGTTCAAAGACTGAATATACCTCTGCATCTCCACAATTGTCTTGGAAAGTACATTGGGTTAGTGGGTGTTTCCGGTTCCATCGCTCGCTCTCGCTGGAGCAAGCAATACAATCGATGGACCAAACATTTACAACTGGATTACACCATTTTTTCTTAGCACTGCGTGAACCGGACAGGTCTGATTTCTATTGCATGGCTCTCCACCGTAGGGGCAAGCGACACAATCGATGGACCGAACACTAATCTGTAGGAAAACCCTTTGGAGTGTCCAAATCTGTTGTTACCGTGTTATTTTTTATTTATAGACAAGTTATTTCAAATTCATTAAGATTGAGATATTGCACGATATGTTTTTGGACATAAAATGGAAATATTTCCAAAGAAGCCGTCGTGGAACCTGTGCCTGGAGATCTGGAGTGGCCATCCCAAGTAACCACAAGCATTAAGGCATTACCGTATTTTAACTTTAATTCAACGAGTGCAATGCATCATTGCTTTTATTCTGCAATATGCGTGCAGTAATGCTTTAATTCCATTTTATGAATGCAATGTAGCATTGTTCTGTTGTAGCAGTGAAATGTGCATTAATGTGTGATATACGGTCACCATTCAATGCTTCATTGCATCATCTTACTCAATGCTTCATCGCAACAAAAATGGCAAGATTTCATTGCTCTATTTATTGTCAACCTTCCCCTCACTCAGGCAAATAGACTATAGAAATAGTTGAATATCCCTTATGAAAATTCATCACAAGAAATCTTGTTGAAATTCGTAGATTTATCTTACGAGAAACCAGAATTTGAAAACAAAAAATAAGCAACAGCCTGCAATTGAACCAAAAACCTTACGATTGATAGGCCCGTGCGCACACCACACGGCTATCGACGATTCAATGTTCCGAGATGCTAAAACGATATATAAAACGTGAAGATTTAGCCCCACACAATGAAAACAAAACAAAATCTCAACAGCAAAAAAGCGACAGCCGTGGTAAACTTGTAAGTGCAACAGTCGTGTCCACTTACTTATTGCACACTTCACCCCAAATTGGACTATCACAAAGTTTGTAGAGTCCAAAAAATGTGATAAGGGTGCACGCTTGCATCGGATCATTAAAACGTATTCGGTACACTTGTTCCTTGAACCACAAGGAATAAGTGCACTAAAAACACTATCATGATTCGACGTAATCCTGAGCTGCTTACACACTTTCAATCGACAATATTTATCACTGGCAATGAAAGGGAGCTGCTTGAAGTTGCACAATTTTCTCGGCCAAGACATCCAGCATTCATGGTCCGGAGGATAGGCGCGGGGAGTCATCGAAAACATCACACAATTAATTTAGGTTCAAATCCCAGCAACAGGGAGTAAACAAAATACACATATGAATCGTCAAAAAAAAAGCAACGCTGACCTGACATCCAACGAACAAAAAAATACAAAAAAATTTTGTGTTTCTTTTTTTAATCCTTTCCTTCATGCATTAAATACACTTTGGCTAAAGCTTTTATACGGTACAGACAGTAACTATACTTTAGCAATTGCCAGCATAGAGCTAGGAAATGTAGCCGTATTTACACTTTAATAGCGCCCTTTTCCACTTTAATACTGCATTAACGAGACATGTAATGCAGTATGACTTTATATGCCATATTTTATAGAAGCATATAAAGTGATATTAATGCAACTATATACAGCTGTACGGTTACTTGGGATATCTGTTCGTACCGAGCTTTTTCTTCTTTTATTGAAAAGTTCTCTCGAATTCACGAAGATTGATACGTCGCACGGTATGTTTCCGACAAAAAACGGAAATGTTCTCAAAGAGGCCCTGGCAGAACCTGTGTCAGATGCTGTGGAGTGGCCAAATCTATGGATATTTAGTTTATTCTTCCTTTATTGACATGTTCTCCCGAATCACATCTGTTTGTACCGGAGTTTTTCTTCTCTTATTGACATGTTCTCTCGAATTCACGAAGATTGATACGTCGCACGGTATGTTTTCGACAAAAAACGGATATGTCCTCAAAGAGGCCCTGGTGGAACCTGTGTCAGGTGCTCTGGAGTGGCTAAATCTATTGAAATATAGTTTATTCTTCCTTTATTGACATGTTCTCCCGAATTGAAGAAGATTGAGACGTCGCACGGTATGTTTTGGACATGAAACGGAAATGTCCCGAAACTGGCCCTGGCGAAACTGTCTACGATGAAATGATGTTGAAATGATGACAATCGACCATTATCTCACGTTTGACATAAACAAATTAGTGTTGTAGCTGAAATAAATCAAAAAATAATCACATTTCCCGAATTTGGCACCCTCGTGACCCCAGTACAACCCGGAATATTACCGGCATGGTTCCGAATACAGAATTGTCCATTTATAAAAATAACTGAAATCTTTTTAAAGACGTATCATTACTCGTCGTTCCATGCCTGTGCGATTAATCTGTTGGATAGCTACAGTGCCGGGTTGGTAAATGGCTGGGCATGGCGTACCATTGGTACCTCGCGTACCTGAAGGAATAAAATAGACCCCTCTTTGCGGTCCTTGCCCAGCAACTCCTATCCCTACCTCCTCGCGGTACTGGCCGGGGTACTTTAGTCGTATGCTGGATTTGCTTTTGCTTTTGCTTCTGCAAACCTTGAGCGTCTGTACTCCATGTTAGGAGCGGCTCACAACAGCGTCTGTTCCCCTTGTGGCTGATCATCGTCCAAGTGCTCAGAAGCTCAGAAGGACTCTGAGCTAAACTGTTCACTATGGTCCTCCGAACCTTTAGGGGGAATGGTCCTCCGGAAATCAAGGGGGTTGGTGTCAGGCCCTGCAAGCCAGTCGTAAAAAAATCAAGCAACGAATAATCAACGAGAGAATACGAACCGGGACAATCGGCGAAGACCACAGCGACGTAAAGGGACTAGCGCTTGGAAGCTCGGTACGTGGAACTGTAAATCTCTCAACTGCATCGGGAGCACACGCATACTCGCCGACGTGCTGAAGGACTGCGGATTCGGCATCGTAGCGTTGCAGGAAGTGTGTTGGAAGGGATCACTGGTGCGTTTAGAGGTAACCATACCATCTACCAGAGCTGCGGCAATACACATGAGCTGGTAACAGCTTTTATAGTGATAGGTGATATGCAGAGGCACGTGATGGGGTGGTGGCCGATCAATGAGAGAATGTGCAAGTTGAGGATCAAAGGCCGGTTCTTCAACTTCAGCAAAATAAACGTGCACAGCCCTCACTCCGGAAGCACTGATGATGATAAAGACGCTTTTTACGCGCAGCTCGAACGCGAGTACGACAGCTGCCCATGCCACGACGTCAAAATCATCATAGGAGATCTAAACGCTCAGGTTGGCCAGGAGGAGGAATTCAGACCGACGATTGGACAGTTCAGCGCCCACCGGCTGACGAATGAAAACGGCCTACGACTAATTGATTTCGCCACCTCCAAGAATATGGCCATTCGTAGTACCTACTTCCAGCACAGCCTTCCCTACCGATACACCTGGAGATCACCACAGCAGACAGAATAGGTGATGGTCCAACTGCGCCCAAAACTCTCCGTCGTTAACAACGTACGGAATCGATGGCCGCCCCGGTATGACCTAGAGCGGCTTAAGCAACCGGATGTCGCAGCGGCATACGCGCAGCACCTCGAGGCTGCATTACCGGAAGAGGGTGAGCTGGACGAAGCCCCTCTTGTGGACTGCTGGAGAACAGTAAAAGCAGCCATCAACGATGCAGCTGAGAGCAACGTCGGGTACGTGGGACGGAGTCGACGGAACGATTGGTTCGACGAGGAGTGCCAGGAGGTTTTGGAGGAGAAGAATGCAGCGTGGGCGGACCCGGCAGAACGTTGGAACGCTATAGACGGAAACGGCAGCAGCAGACCCACCTCTTTCGGGAGAAAAAACGCCGCCTGGAGGAGACGGAGTGCGATGAGATGGAACAGCTGTGCCGGTCTCAAGAAACGCGTAAGTTCTATCAGAAGCTCAACGCATCCCGCAACGGCTTCGTGTCGTGAGCCGAGATGTGCAGGGATAAGGATGGGAGCATTTTGACGGACGAGCGTGAGGTGATCGAAAGGTGGAAGCAGCACTTCGACGAGCACCTGAATGGCGCTGAGAGCACGGGCAATGAAGGACGGGACAACGGAGGAAATGTCTTCGTCAGTACTGCTGAGGATGGAAACCAACCAGCCCCCACTTTGAGGGAGCTTAAGGATGCTCAAGAACAATAAAGCTGCTGGTAAGGATAGTATTGGCGCTGAACTCATAACGATGGGTCCGGTGAGGCTGGCCATTTGTCTGCACCGGCTGAAAGGCACAATTTGGGAAATAGAACAGCTACCGGAGGAGTGAAAGGAAGGGGTAATATGCCCCATCTACAAGAAAGGTGACAAGCTAGATTGTGAGAATTTTCAAGCGATCACCATTCTAAATGCGGCCTACAGTAAACGAGTTCGTGGGAAGTTATCAAGCCGGCTTCGTTGACGGCCTATCGACAACGGACCAGATCTTTGCTGTACGGCAAATCCTCCAAAAATGTCGTGAATACCAGGACCCAACGCATCACCTTTTCATCGATTTCAAGGCGGCATACGACAGTATCGACCGCGTAGAGCTATGGAAAATCATGGACGAGAACAGCTTTCCCGGGAAGCTCACGAGACTGATAAGAGCGACGATGGAAGGTGTGCAAAATTGTGTGAAGGTTTCAGGCGAACACTCCAGTTCGTTTGGATCCCACCGGGGACTACGATGGTGATGGACTGTCGTGCCTGTTGTTCAATATTGTGTTAGAAGGTGTTATGCGGAGAGCCGGGCTTAACAGCCGGGGTACGATTTTTACGAGATCCAGTCAATTTGTTTGCTTCGCGGATGATATGGACATCGTCAGCCGAACATTTGAAAAGATATCAGACCTGTACACTCGCCTGGAACGCGAGGCAGCAAAAGTTGGACTGGTGGTGAATGCGACAAAGCATAGTACATGCTAGTTGGTGGGGCCGAGCGAGACAGGGCTCGCCTAGGTAGCAGTGTTACGATAGACGGGGATACGTCCGAGGTGGTCAACGAGTTGTTCTACCTTGGATTCTTGCTGACGGCTGACAATAACGTTAGCCATGAAATACGGAGGCGCGTCATCAGTGGAAGTCGGGCTTACTATGGCCTCCACAAGAAGCTGCGGTCAAAAAAGATTCACGCCCGCACCAAACGTACCATGTACAAAACGCTCATAAGGCCAGTAGTCCTTTACGGGCATGAAACGTGGACAATGCTTGAGGAGGACCTGCAAGCACTTGAAGTCTTCGAACGTTGGGTGCTTAGGACGATCTTCGGCTGTGTGCAGGAAAACGGTGTGTGGTGGCGAAGGATGAACCACGAGCTCGCCCAACTCTACGGCGAACCCAAAAAAAATTGCTATGAAGTTTGCATGATTTAAATATAGGACTCACTAGTCCAATTGAAAATCAAGTTAATCAAGATTTCGAAAGCATTCCCAATCAAGAGAACTTTTTCGGAAATTTCTGGGTGACTGATTTGGAAGAAGTGAGAACTATTATTCAAAAAAAAAATCAAAAATATGAACGCCCCTGGCAATGATGTAATTTTTTACAAACTCATAAAGAAACTTCCAGAGAGTAGCTTATCCTTTCTTGGTTGATATATTTAACAAATGTTTTCAGTTGGCATATTTTCCTGACAATGCCAAGGTCGTACCAATTTTAAAACCGGACAAAAATCCCGCAGAAGCTTCCAGCATCAGTCCAATATGCTTGCTTTCCTTTGTCAGTAAACTTTGAGAAAAGGTCATTTTGAACAGAATGATGATCCACATCAACGAAAGTTCTATTATTGCTAATGAACAGTTCAGTTTCCGACATGGACATTAGGGCGGTTCAAAATTGAAAAATGTTTGAAAATCCAATCTCCCATATGCTCCTTACCATCCTTAGCATAAAAATAGTGTTCTGTGAAATTTTCAGCTTTCTAGGTGGTGATTTAAAGGTGGCCCAAAGACAATATAGGTTTGTATGGAAATTACTATGGAGAAATTTTGAGATATGTTCCAAACACGGTAGTTCTGTAATATTAATACAAACTTATTATTCCATATTGAAAACTCGTTCTTCAAACCATAATGAAGAAATTTGCTGAAGAGAGAAATTCAATCCGAAGGATAGCAGAAGAGATATCCATGAGTTTGTTTGCTATTTTTAAGCTTAATATGGGATTATAGCCATGCAAACATGTACAAAAATCCCAAACAAAATTAGCTCAAAAGGGATTTGTTTCTTCAGCCACATCCTTCATTATGGTTTGGATACTGAGCTTTCAATATGGGATGATAAGTTTCTACTTACGTTACAGTACGAGAGTGTTTGGAACATTTCTCTAAATTTCTCCATAGTAATTTCATTATAAACCTATATTGTCTTTGGGCCACCTTTAAATCACCACCTAGAAAGCTGAAAATTTCACAGAACACTATTTTTATGGTAAGGATGGTAAGGAGCATATGGGAGATTGGATTTTCAAACATTTTTAAAATTTGAATTGCCCTTATGGACATTCAACCACTCATCATTTCTTACGTCTAATTAATTTAATGCAACAAACAACATCCAAAGTTAGTCAAATCGTGCATTTCAGATTGATTGTTAGAACTTCAAGTCTGAAAGAATTTCGGTAACAGCTGGTGTACCTCAAGGCAGCATTTTGAGACCAATATTAGAAAATATTTTCACATCTGGCTTACCTGAGTTACCTCAAGGATGTCAAAAATCTTTGTTTGTGGATGACACAGGCCTCTGCGTCAAAGGACGAAGCCTGCGTGTCATCTTCATTTGTCATGATAAATGCTTTATATATCTAGGTTATTGTAGGGAGATTTTCTGATTGGACACGGCGGTTCTAAACCGCCGTTCCTCAAATCGCCGTCCAAATCGTCGGTCGATGAAGAAGAGATATGTATTCGAAATCGACTGACACTTTGACATTTTTGACGTTGGATAACGTCCTTCGGCAACATATCGTCCCCTTAATGCTACAACTGGATAACTCGAAAATCGACGTTTTGAGATAAACGACTTTGAACATTTGACCATTTTTCAAGTACATGGTTCTCCGTTCCAAAGTGTATTTCAATTTGTATTTCATGAAGTATACGTTGATTAACTCATTATTTTTCCTATTGCGTGTAAATTTAAGCTTCAGTATTATTTTGAACCAAGAAAAAAATCATTATTTAAAAAAATTGCGAGTTACCTAGTTGTAGCATGCAATATCATTCAACAATTTCTATATATTTCGAGATACCTAGTTTAAGCCAATGTATAAAAATAACGCAAATTCTACATATTTGTTAGTTTTTAAGATGACTTGCAATACTAGAATGTTAACTAATATTTAAAGAAATATTGATACACAATGGATACCCTCCTGTATCAAACAATGTTCAAACATATTTTTTTAAGGTGCAGAATTAGAAAAAAATGTTTTAATGAGCATCGTTTGCGTGAAATAACACATATTCATACACAAATTTTAAAAATATAAAGGTTTGGAGTTGTTGAACACTGCAATTGTGTCATTTTTTTAAACATAACTAGCAATTTTCACGTTCAAAATTGATTTTAATCGCACAATCATGATCAAAAATAATCAAAATTTGGTAAAACGAATGTATTTTGCAGTACACTTGAAATAATGTGGGCAAAATATGGTTTAAGTCTTGCTTGGTTTGTGCTCAAGTCCATGTTTTAATGATATAATGCAGGAATTCATACTTAATTTCACACTAGTGTCCAAAAATGCTCTAAATTTTCTTTGTTTAAGAAGATCATACCTTCATACATGCAATAAAATAGGAATACTGATCGTTAAGAACAGCACTGTAAATGGCATAACGTTTTGAATCACTAAGACTTTGACTGATTAAGTTTATTGATTGATGTCTATTTATTCAAGTCTAACTCAAATTTCCCGCGAGCATGTTAAAAGTGTTAAACTTCACATGTAGAAAAGCCTGAAAACAATTAATATTGCTTTGATACACTTCTAGAACGTGTATGGAATTGAAGGTTATTTTTCAAAATTGCTATATCTGTTTTACAACATATTTTCAAAAGGCAATTACAAAAGTTCATATCAATACTTTCAAATCTATTTTAGTACAAATAGACATGATTGGACTTCTCATAAATGAGTGATAAGCTAGCATACAATCAATAATTTTGAAGCTTGTTTTTCAATGGTTTAGCTGTTAGCCATCTAGATACTGTTGGATCTCTTCCTGAAACTTGTTCTCGTAATAGAACATTGTTTCTTAATATTTGAATGAGATATCCAGTTGTAGCACCCAAATCTACATAATGGCATGAGAGCAAATTTCAGAGCTCAAACTAGGTAACTCGAGTTACCTAGTTTTAGCACAAAATACGTTTGTTCTACATTGAGATATCTAGTTTTGAAAATATACTATAACTTTTTTGTTTAAAATCGCACGTTTATGAGCTTTGGATATGTTATGGAGCTAGTTAAGAGCAATATTTTGGTATACTCAACTCAAAAACTACAAATTTTGAGTTATCTAGTTGTAGCATTAAGGGGACGAATTGTTTATTTCAGAATAAAAGATGCGTATGTATGCGTTATGCGTTAATGTATGCGGTCTTGGTGCCTTTTTATGATAAATATTATCGTTTCTGTAGCGCACAGAAATAAATTTGAAAATATAAGTATGAATTTTGACATTGCATTTTGATGATGTATTTTAGTACCGTAATCCCGGGTAACATTGATCAGTTTTTTGAATATTTATTGAAAATTTCATTTGAAAATGCAACATGTAATTTTAAAACGAGTACTGCCACCTATAGCTAGTGACTGTATACAGTACAGTGAGATTCCGTTTTTTGGCAACAAAGTCGAAATTTTCAGTTGCCAAAAACGGAACCGTGCCAAAATCGGAACCCAGATTTAAATTTTGTTTTTCAACTGTTGGTTTTGAAAACATCATCAAAATGTTATTACATTATCTTATGGAACCATATGGCATCGAGACGTCGGAACAGTTCACTTCGAAGCAGTTTTCCGTAGGGTTTCAGGAAGTATGCTATAAATCAATAGACCCGTAACATCAATTGTGGCAATCGTTCTGCATACTTTTTACACCTCAACGTCTTCGATATTGTTTTGGAAGTTTTGTACATAATATTTGTATAAGTGGGCTATGTAAAATCAATAATCTCATAAGTGACCTTTATTCAAGAACTGGTCATTTTCTTAAAACTGTGTAAGAATATCAAAACATTTAAATGTATTGCTGTACTTTTACTCAGACTGTTTAAAAAACAAAAGCGCTGCGTATACCAAAAAGGCATGAGCTTTTATTTTTAATTTAATGAACATTAAAAATCAGTTTGACTTTTAGGTGTTAGTGTAATATTTAACGAAATGCGATAAGTTTAGAAAGGCTCCTTCCATTTATGTTTCTGAGAAAGTAAAGCATTCATAACGATTGATTGCGGTCAAAAGGGCAAACATAAACAATTACATCTCATGATGTAATTATGTAGAATACACAAACAAGCTTCTTATTATTTTTACTTGAAATGAGTTTAAATTGTGCTTCATATATGTTTTACACCTACCTTATGAAATCAATGGAAATTAACAGGATCCTGTTATCGAACCTCAAGAGCCTGATCAGAATATTAATGTGCTTATAAAGAATCTACAGAAAAATGCAAGGGCTCTGAAGCATCCTGCTAAAAATCCGTAGGAACTCAACTAGAATTCTCTGGAAGAATTTACTAGGAATTAACATCTTGGAATTTCGCTGCGATTTGCTGAAAATTATCAAGTCTCCGTTGAAAATTAAGAATAATTTCTTAGACTACCACTACCACTCTTAAAATTCTTCTTTAAATCTTTTCAAAATCCCCAAGATTTCGCCAGAAATATTCATAAAAACACAAGAAATACACATTATCCCGCTAGGAATTTACATGGCACCCTAGAAATCTTAAGAGTTTATTAGAAATTACCAGATTTTGGACATAATCCCCTATATAGATTAGAATTCTGAACTGTCTCTTAACAAATCTAACTTGTCTAACTGTCTCTTAACAAATCAAACTATCTCTTAATAAATCTTACAGAATCTCTAACAAAGAGGGACCGTAGCTCTGAATAGTTGGCGCATAAGGATCAAAATACACAACAATACCACAGAAAAAAATTTAAAACACTATCAATCGTATTTCTCGCTCGATTCAAGGATATTATTGAAAATAACGTGTAATTTGGACTGTGTTCGCATTTGAGATGGTGCCGGAATTCCTCAAAAATAATGTACAATATAGTAAAATATGCACTGTTTTTTTTAAATATATTTTTGCAATTCACTAAAATAACGCAATTTATGTAATGAAATTCCATAGAAGTTATGGTACACCACATTTTGTTGTACTTGTATTTATTAAAGCGGTGTGTTCTCGCAATGTTTGTAATTCCATAATAATAAGAACAGTGAGCTAATAAAGCAAGACGAAATTAATGATTGCAACTCTGTGTGGGTATAGACTTTCTGTTTCTCTTTTCGGTGCTTGTGCTTTGTTCAAACAAGCTGTTCCAAATCTGAAGAAAAATGTTTTTTAGTGTGTCACGTACTGGTAGACTCAAGTGGGCTGGCCATTTAGTATAAATGCCTAAGAATAGAGATTGGTCTCCAGATTCTGGTGGAGATTAATAGCCTTATGAAACGTTGCGAATGCATGACCAATGACAATCTCATAGCAAATAAGCACGTACGAAGCCCTTAGTAGTTGGTGAGATTTGGTGAAATATCGACAAAAATGGAGCTCTGGAATGAATTCGGTGTGAAGTTGACCTGTTATTCAATTGACTATAGCAACAGATATGTTAATATTTACAAACAATTAAAATTTTTAATGGTATTCAAATATGTTGCCAAAAACGGATCCTTTTTGTTGCCATAATCGGGGGGTGCTAAAAATGGAGCATGCCAAAAACGGAGCATGCCAAAAACGGAATCCCACTGTTTTTTTTTTGACGTTGGATAACGTCCTTCGGCAACATATGGGGGTACAATTTCAAAAAACGAAAAATTGAGCATGTAACGAAAAATGGTTAGGTTTTGACCGCTAATAACTCAGCCGTTTGTCGATAGATTTTCAATATTTATACATCAATCGATCGGAAATTTATCTACGCGTCGATTCAAATGGAGGACACTATTGATTATTGGCAACAAACTATTGAAAAATCGTAAAATGTTGACCCCTTTCTTATCTAACCAATCACGTTCAAGCACATTTTTGGGTTCCGCTTCCCACTATAAAAGCGCACCGGTCCTGCTTCTTCCCTCAGTCTTCTTTTTGCGGTCGGATAGTTTACACGGTCGGGCGAGTCATTTTCGCTTTGCGTTTGCTCCCGCCGTCACAGTTCAATTTGTGTCGTCGGAAGAGGAAGACGCAAGGTTGATTTGCGGCGGCGATGACGATGGATTGGGCGCTTTTCCGAGTAGCGAACTACTGCCGCTCGGAAAAACGTCCAAGCCGTCGTCATCGCCGCCGCAAATTTATCCGCGCTTGCAGATTTCGACTTTGAATTCAGCATCGGTGGTCAAGAAGCAAGCCCGCTAGGAACGAAATACCACAGGCCCTCTGTGTTGCTGATCCGAGGAGCTGCTTCTAATCGAGCGTCAGACTTGTGGAATCGCTCAAGATTTTAAAAGTGAGCATCGTTTGCAGATTTCGACTTATGCCCGGTAATCAACAATCCGTTGCTCTTGTGCGCCATCCACGTCACGTCATTTAGCTGGTTCGTCGTATAAGCAAATCGGCGCTTTTCAGGGCCATCAAATGTTTTGAAAAGAGTAGAAAGAATAATATTTTCGACCTTATTACATCTTATATTTCTCAATCAATCTCACAGCTTCATACAAAATTTAATTTGTCAGGAATAATTGATGGCACGACAATTTGATACTGTATTCGTGGACGCTGCTGCAGTGCCGTCACAACATTTCACAACGATTGTAAAATAGAGTGGCATTTCCAACAGCTTCTTAGACTCGCCATATTTTATGAGAACATATGTAACAAAATTGCGACATATTTAGAATGCTTCTGAAAAGAAATTCTCATTTAACAATTTTCATCATTTTGGCACCCATGGATCAGAAATTTTCCTTCATACAAAAGAAAACTATTGATTATCAATAGCTAACCATTGAATAAATTTTTCTACGAATCGACTCTAATAATTAAAACTATTGATTTTCATGAATAAACTATTGAAAAATCGATAAATAGCAAGGCATGTCTTATTTGCCATAGAAAAGCACATTTTTCTTGTGTATTCCTAGCACAGACATCATTGCTCGATATCTTAGCCACTTTCGTCATGCAAAGGGAAACGCCCCTTTCGGTCTTCTTCTTACTCCTCTTTATTCTATCGTTTTCAGTCAAAGCCAACCAAGCTTCAATGAGCCCCGCGCATACAGTCAATCGTCGACCAGCAATTGGAGAAGGACTCCTATCGGAATAAATTTTACACATTCGTCGCTTCCGCTGCTTCTGCTCTTGTTTATTCCCAATCCAAGCTAAATGCTCCGCGAAATCGCTCATCATGGCCATGGGCATCCAGCTAGACCATTAAATTCGTGGAGAACGCGTCTAGAAACCTTGAAAATTGCCGTCGGAGGAGTGAGAAAACCAACGAAAACAAGGAAGCACAAAATTACCGACCGCATTTCGATTTAATCGTCTTTGGTAATCTTTTGGTGTGTTTCTGTCTAACAATGGATTGACAACCCAGTTCGATCGACAGTGACTAGCCCCAACCGTCCTTTTCAGGACGACCATTTAATTTTGAAAGAGTTGTTAGAATTTTCCACCGTGAAGAGCGACATTACTGGTGACTGGATGTGATTGATTCAGATTTTGGTCAGTAATTTGCATGCAATCATTTATCACGGCTAAATAATGCTTCGCGAGAATCACAGTGTTAAGAAATAAAATTCCCATTGTGCGCGCTGACAATCGTCGACAGTGTGTGCATGAGTCGGATAAATCGCGAACGGCACTTTAATGAAGAATCCATTGCCTCGCTTTAGTGATGATTGAATGATGCCGTTGTCGTCGCATGCTAGAGCGATCAGTATTAACTTGGCGAACAAAGAGCTAAAACCTATCAGCAACAGCTTTGTTGACGTTTTGATTTGGTAAGAAATTGACGAATCGAAATACACACACAGAGAAGACTGCAAAAATGCTACCGCCGCCCGACCTGTGCGACGGGAACCTAGATAAAATTTTGTTAGCCATTTATCTCCGTTGAAAACTTATCATTCGAAATTACAATTGATAACTAAATTATTTAATTAATCAATTGTGGCCCTGTAAAGGGTTGTTGTTTGAAATTGTGCTTCAATGCAATTTAAGCGCGTTCGCCACGGATACGACGAGCCAGCTGAATGTACTTCGGCATAATGGTGACACGCTCGGCGTGGATCGCGTACAGGTTGGTGTCCTCAAACAAACCGACCAGTTAGGCCACGCTCGCTTTCTGCAGGGCCATGATGGCCGAGCTCTGGAATCGCAGATCGGTCTTGATCAAGAAGTCCTGCGCGATTTCACGGCCAGATGCTGGAATGGCAACTTGCGGATCAGCTGTGCCGCACACGATCCGCAAACTCTGCACCAGTTATAATGTAGAGCTAGGCTTGTCAGATGATTATGGTGACATCTACGCTGCCGAGATCACTACAATGAATTGTCGGGCACTACTGGTTTATCTGATTTATTTCCCCGGATAGAACGAAGAAGCAGAAGAAGTTCTTCATGGCGCGGAATTTGTTCAAATACCTAAAGGAGACCATGCCAATCATCGTGACAGGAAACTTCAACATCGATTTGAGCAAAGAGGAGAACATGGAGTTAGCGGACTTCATGGACAAGTACTTAAACCTCTAACTGGCTTCGGAACGCACTAAAGCAACCAATCTTAATGGATCATGCGTGGAACTAACGTTCAACCGGAATATTTGTCTGGAGAGCAAAAGTTACCGCTCATGCTTCTTCTTCCATCGACCGGTTCACACAATGTCCATAATAGGTCAGATTTGACATGCAACAAATAGTGTGAAAAATGACTACCGTTTTGATTCATATTACGGACACTTAAGGCCTTAGTGAAGTATAACTCAGCATAGACCATACAAAATAATTCATTCTGTATGATTTCTCAGCGTTATCATACAGAATGAATTAAGTCAAACCATCAGTTGAAGTCGTCAAGTCACTACAAAGACGTCTAAGGCAGGTGGACATTGTAAGTTTGCATATATTTCTATGGAACAAGTTTATTAAAACGAGCCTTGAAAGTGAGAACTTTTGAACAGCAAAAATTGAATCATTTCGTGTGAAATGTTTCCCATACAAAGTAGAGTGTCCGGAATTTGAAGCTGTCCGTAATATGATTCAAAATGGTAGATGTTTATCAGTATCAGCACTAATTTTGACCTACAAGAATTCTGTGACCATTTTCGGATTTTGATACAAAGTAGGCCAAAATAGTATGAAAAGGTCGAAAATAGGTGCTCTTCCCCTAGAAACCTTTCATAAGTTCGTGACGGCCTCAAGCCACGAATTAGAAGAAGCTAACGTTATCCAACGTCAACTTGGCGGTCGTATGTTGGAAACAACCTCTTACTTTTTTCATCTTCGCATTTCTATCACCAGCATGCTGATGGTGACGATTTTCCACGGTAGGAAGATAGAATAATACGATCCGTGGGTATCTGCAGTGGATTTGACCTCTCCTCGCAGCAAACTTTCACGAAATTAAGAACGATTCGAAAAAAGTACTAAGTCCAAACTGTAAACAACAGGACCAGTCAAAATTGATGCATGACGTCACAGTGCAGTGGAGTATTCAACTGAGGCTGTGAACCATTTCACCGTTTCGGTCAACTTTTGATTAAAATCTGACATTTCGATAGTTATTTTCTAGAGTGTCCATCCATCGAAATGTGCGTAGAATTTGATGAAAACCACTAAATTTCAATGAAAAACAATGATATTTTTCCTCACTTTCAAGCCTTAAGCTAAGTGTGCTGTTCCGCTCAAGAAAAGTAAAAATTTCTGCGGTAGAAATGGTCAAGAAATTTTCTACAGTGAGCTCCATTTGAAATGACATTTCTTTTCAACTGTGTACTGCGATCAAAGAAAAAAACTTTTCTTGACCATTTCTTGCAATAAATTTTCGCATCGAGATAGGCGATTACTTTTCTGTTGTAGTGCATACTTCGCTTTATCTTCTAAAATAGGAAAGCATTATAAAAAGAGAATAAACGAGTAATTGTTTTCATAAGAAGATCAATTTAGCAAGAAACACATAATTTATTTATTTAGTTGAAAAGTTTTAATGATTTTCTTTTCAACATTACCCGTTTTTATAAGACTATGCTGAAATAGCAGATTTGAAAGTACACTAAACTTAAGTCAATAATTTTCAGTAACAAACTTTTAGCATGACCCAAAATACCTTCAGAATGTTCAATCGTTTTTAATGTTCTAAAGTTTTTATGACTTTTGTTTGTTTGAAGCAAATTGCTTTAAAATTATGACTTAAGTTTTTACCATTTCCATTCAGAATTGTTATAGCGAATTTGAAAAAAATCCATAGCAAACCCGTAAATAGTCAAGCTAAGATTTGATTTTAAGTTTACTTCATCAGAATATGAAATTCTTATCTGAAATGTGTTTTGCTATAATTAACACATTATTTTGAAAAGTTAAATTATTTGTTTATTTCATTGAAAAAAAAAATATGTATTGTTAAATTTGTACTTCCATTTGAACCGAAATGCTAGTTTTGTTGAAAATATGATCAATCCCTGGACATGCTTAGATTTTTGTCTCGAATGATGAGCAAAATGGTCGGGAAATGGCCACTCTATTGTTTTCCCCTAAAATGGTTAAATTTAACTTTGCGGTCGACTCACTTCAATTTTGACAGACGAATGATATTTCAGATCACAGTTGACAGATAATAAGTTATTCTTAAATTTCCAAGAGCAAAGAATAACTTTTGAACTATCAAGTTTAACCATGCCCCAGAACAGGGTTGTTATTAACCGAAGGGGAAACAGCTATCAAACTGTCAAATTTTAACTAAAAGTTAACGAATCGGTGAAACGGTTCACAGCCTGAGTGTGTTCGAGTTGTCTAGTTGTAACATTCCGAGGACGGTATTATAATATGTGGAAAAGATGAAATGATTTCGGCTCCGTCGTGCCCTGTGACGCATGAGCCCACCAACTAAACGAGTTAAATAAATAAAAGGTCCTTGAATTTCATCTAACGCCTTTGGTTGCGGAATTCAGCCGGGTACTTACTGTGGCCTGCGTCGTCACAATTTATCCCACTGTTCGAGACAAAAAAAAATAACCGACCGAACTCAGAACGGAGCAGCGCCGAAGTGCTGCTAGGATAGGGGAAAATGTATCAACACGCCCCAATGCACAGTGGTCCAGGAATCAGTTTTACGCGGAAAGATGCATTTTGAGCTTTAGAATGAAACATTAGACAAAAACGGTCTTCTACAAAGTTGTTTGTATTAGTTAAGCCCTTTGTTTGGTGTTATTGAAAATTAGGGTGGACCACATTTTCATAGAAATTGTGTAACTAACTTTCTTATTTGTAGAAATTATATTATACATGCTTCAGCAAAGTTATAGACCATTCAATTTCAAGCAACTTTGCTAAACAAAGTTTTGTTGTATCTCTTGAATTGACCGATTTAGAGCTTTTTTCCTGCAGTGACATAGGGTGGTCCGAACAAAACTGGTTTTCTGGCTCTAGAGTTTTCAATTCAAATTTCTCATCAAAGTAGTCTATGAAACACTTTTAGAGCTTTAAAAAATGCGTAATTTGGTGGGTGAAGGAACTCGCTATCTCCTTTTGTTTAGGAGTTATTGTTGTTTTTCTCTCAAAATCATGCCTACTTTGATTGTGAATATCTCTGATTGGGGCAAACATAAAAAATATCTTTTGACGGCATTCAAAAGACAACATAAAATTGTATATTATATCAAAAAATTACAGATGTGTTATTTTTGTAACTCTAATAAAATGCCTTGAAAAACAAAGGTTTTTAAGCAGAAAAACTTTAATAACTTTTGAACTAAAATAGATATCATCAATATTTTTGCATGAAAATTTGCGTTTTGTTAAGTTCTTAAAGTCGTTCATAGACCGCTTTGACGAGAAATCTGAAATAAGAAAGATAGGGCTCTAAAACTATTTTGAAAATTTTCATGGTATGTATTTCTTTATTATTTTACATTTTGAGCATGAAAATGAAATTTTAGACAAAAATGATCTTCTACAAAATTGTTTCTAAAAATGTAAGCTTCCATACAGTGTCATTTGAAACTAGGATGGTCCACAATATCACACATATCATATAATCAACTTTTTTATTTGAAAAAATACTGGTATATGCTCTTAGGCAAAGCGGTAGAACTTGAAATTTTGATCAACTTTGCCAAAAAAAAGTTTTTCTGTAGCTCAAAATTTGACCAATCTAGAGCATTTTTTCCTAATCATCGCAGGGTGGTCCAGCAAAAATAAGTTTTTTAACTCTAGTTTTTTTAATATTATTTTCTCGTCAAAGTCGTCTATGAACGACTTTTAGAACTTAACAAAACGCAAATTTTCATGCAAAAAGATTGTTAATATCTATTTTAGTTCAAAAGTTATTAAAGTTTTTGTGATAAAAAATGTTTGACTTTCAAGACGTTTAATTAGAGTTACAAAAATAACACATCTGTAATTTTTCGATATAATATACAATTTTATGTTGTCTATTGAACGCCGTCAAAAGATATTTTTTATGTTTGCCCCAATCAGAGAAATTCACAATCAAAGTAGGCATGTTTTTGGAAGAAAAACTATAATAACTCCTAAACGGAAGGAGATAGCGAGTTTCTTCACTCACCAAATTACGCATTTTTTAAAGCTCTAAAAGTTTTTCATAGACTACTTTGATGAGAAACTTGAATTGAAAACTCTAGAGCCAGAAAACAAGTTTTGTTCGGACCACCCTATGTCACCGTAGGAAAAAAGCTCTAAATCGGTCAATTTAAGAGATACAAAAAAACTTTTTTTGGCAAAAGTTGCTTGAAATTGAATGGCCTATAACTTTGCAGAAGCATGTATAATATAATTTCTACAAATAAGAAAGTTAGTTTAATCATTTCTATGAAAATGTGGTCCACCCTAATTTTCAATAAAACCAAACAAAGGGCTCAACTAATACAAACAACTTTGTAGAAGACCGTTTTTGTCTAATGTTTCATTCTAAAGCTCAGAATGCATCTTTCCGCGTAAAACTGATTCCTGGACCATAGTGCAATGAAGGTGCTTCGGCGGATTTCCGACCGTAACCGATATGCAACAGTTTACGCGATGCGGGTGGCACTGGTTGCACTCGGCACTGTTCGGCACACGGTTTTTCCTCCCATAATTGACAGCGGAATGATTGAAGTTTGCTGCAACCACTATTATCGTCCGTTACACGTGGGGGGCTTTCGCAAAAAAGTCGGCTGATTCGATCCACAAAAACACCTCTAACAAAATGTCATGAATTTTTTGGTTAT
This sequence comes from Aedes aegypti, assembly GCF_002204515.2. Classification (NCBI taxonomy): domain Eukaryota; kingdom Metazoa; phylum Arthropoda; class Insecta; order Diptera; family Culicidae; genus Aedes; species Aedes aegypti. Next base: position 296,886,888 of record NC_035107.1, on the reverse strand, counting down.
AGCTTTCGTACAACTATTGAACAAATAATTGATGTTGAGCTATCCCAAGTAACCATGGAGCATTATATCATTGCAATGCAGCTGCATTGCCGTAAGCCTACCATTAAAGTAGTTTAAAAGTGGAAAAAAACCCTTTTACAGTTGCACTAATGCAAAAACGACGATAAAGCAATGAAGCAATATATAGAGTAACATTAGTGCGGCAGTGCAATTTATAAAGTGATATTAGTGCATTGATACATTTGTAATGTAGAGTTAATGCTATATTGCTTGACAACTCTTGAAATATGTCGAATAAAAGCAATGTTACATCAATGTTGTTGATATGCAGTAGAATACGTGCAATATTATAATGCTTGTGGTTACTTGGGATTAGAGGGTCTTGTTTCCCGGACTCAAAAAAATCCCGGGATTCGGGATTTTATTTTTCTAAATCCCGGGAAATCCCGGGATCCCGGGATAACATCAAATTCATATAAAATGTCTAAGAATGGTTGGAGCGGATTATAAAGCTAATTTTAGTTTTATAGAGGAGTTCCATAATAAACGAACCTGGTTTTGTGGCACAGTTGAATATTTACCAAAAAGAAAAACAACCAAAAACAATGCTATCTTACATTTCACTTACCATTCGGCTGCATTTTTATTCAACTGCATTTGGTTATTGATTATAGTAAATTTTAAATAAATTTCAATTGTGATGCGTATGGATTAGGTGATACCAAAATCTCTCATATTTTACCGAAAAAAGCTGTCAAAATCGATCTTTATTGTCATTCATGTAACTTATTTACAAGCCTTTTGAAGAGTTGGCATGATAGCCGCAGACATGTAAGACCAGGATAAGTGTAAGGCACACTGGAGCAAGTTCAAATGGCTGCTAAAAGATAAAAAGGTAAGATAACATAGTAAAATTTAAATATGAATTAAAATTTAACTACAAAAAACATTTGGTTGACAACTGAGACAAACTTTATACGAAGAGAAACCTGGTGAAGATTATTGGCACAATATTCAAAAGTTAGCATTTCTTCAGTCCTATCATTTAAACTTGAGATTTATATGAATTTACTCAAAAATTACTCTTATATTTCAAAATTAATTAAGCTATCTGTCAGTTGATATAGAAAAGTACACTCAAAGAACAAAAACAAAATAAATGTTTCTTAAATTGTATTTCAAGTTATCAATTTATATAGGAAACTAGTGGTCCCGGCAAACTTCGTCTTACCATCAAGTAGGCTGTTTAAACGTTATGGATCGTCCCATACAAAATTACAGTTCCGTTCCCCCTCTTTTTTACGACTTTTGAATATATTAGTATTTTTATGCACACAAACACGTTGGAACCCACGATGAACAAAACGAAGAAAAAACTTTCAAATCCGTTGATCCGTTCGCAAGCCATTTCAAGCCATAGCCATGCAGCTACGAACATCGATGACACGCTAAGGGGGGTCTACCAAGGTAGCATGCTGGCGCTTTGCCAGCTTCCCAGGTGGTCCTCACCTCCCATTGTCCGCTGAAGGCGGGCAGGGTCGACCACTACGCCCGCGCCCAGCTGCACCGCAGGTATCAAGAACTGATAATGCGGGCTTCACAATTTGACCTACTGAAGGCTCAGGCCCTATCAGCTACCACCAGCTGGGATTGCTGACGAAGGGGCCTCCTTCTGCCCCGAACAACCAGAGGCTCGTATCCAACCCAGTAGGCCGGCGGCACGACAGCAGCGCTACCAGGATGTTTTCCCCGCGGCCACTTAATCGCTGTAAGGGTCGATTTCGACCGTAAGGCACTGGTATGACCTACGTAGCCGACCGCGAACCCTTGGACCACCTGTTGTTTAGCGTCTGCACTAGTCACTCCTCGAGTCCACTTGCCACCTCCTTTGTAGGTCCGAGACGATGTAAGTGATAGCCGATTAAACGGCATTCCAGCCAAACTCGTCTTCACACATCCTCTGGACCAAATTGTCCGGAGTCGTGTCCCGACCGCATGTGGCAAACATGCAGTCACGCATTGTGCGGAAACGTGGGCACACGAACAAAACGTGTTCCGCCATTTCCTCTAAACCTGCACAAACTGGATATTCGGGAGAACCCGCATGACCGAAACGGTGTAAATACTGTCTAAAGCAACCATGGCCCGAGAGGACCTGTGTCAGATGGCCTATTGACCCGGATATCTAACCTCGGAATCAACCTGTGAGTCCACACTCCCTTGGTGGAACTGTCCCACGCACGCTGCCTGGTGCTCATGGAGGCCAGTCTGGCAGTCTTGCGTATGCCTCTTGTGCCACGCGTTTCGAAGCACTCTATGTCTTCCATGATAAGGATACCAATAGGTACCATACCGGTGATGACGCAGAGTGCATCGTGTGACACGGTACGGTACGCGCTCGCAACCCTCAGGCACATTAGCCTATAAGTTCTCTCTAGCTTGCTACGGTAGCTATCGGTACTCAAAGCCGTGCCCCAAGCCGGGCCACCATACCTCAGTATGGACGAGGCGACACTGGCCAGAAGCTTACGCTTGCTGGCGTACACCGCAGAGCTATTGGACATCATCCGGGACAGTGCCACAATAGCTGTGGAGGCTCTCTTGCAGGCATAATCGACATGGTTACCGAAGGTAACACGGTGTCTCTGGTAGAAAACATTAATATAAAAAAATCAGTATCGCTGAAACACCCACCAAATGAAAGCTTAGGCTTTCCCCTTTCATTTGAGACCGGTTTTGAAATGTTCTATCGGGGGGTCCTGAACATTTTTTTTTTAATTTTAGTAAGAGATACGTACCATAGGGGATCTTCTTCCACCAATAGTATGATACAATGAATCGCTTGTACCATATGATGACAACTCAATCAAACCGTAGAAGGCCATGACAAATATTTCTGGACAAACATTTGAAAACGGCTGGAGAGGTCTTGAGCCTTTTTTCAGAAACGTTGCTGTTGATCCCTTTTTAGCTCTCCCATGCAAACTAACACCACTATCAGAACGATTAGTGTTAGTTCTTCCTGATACTAGTATTGGTGAACGTGATCGAGTTGAATTGGGCTCAACAGTATCTTACAAAGCCATTGTTCACCAATGTCGATGTGCCCTTTTTAAATGTTTGTCCAGATTTCCATAAAACAAGCTTGTTTTTGTTTTGGCAGTGTTGCTGTTCAGTTGATTATAAATTCAGTAAAAAGTAAAATTGTATATTTTTTATCAAAATTTATTTATTCATACAAAACTTAAATGGTTGTAAATAGTATTTAAAATTTTAAATAAAAAAATGTTTGGAGATTTAAAAGATTTTTAATAAATAACCCTTATTTAGATTCAGTTGTATGCTACCGTCTTAAAATTCAAATATATTTTCATAAGATATTGCTTTTTACGATTAGTAATAAACAAAGCGTTTGAGAAAACATTTACTCATGGATCATTACATTACAAATGGTTTCACAGATTACACAAACAATTAAATTGGCATCACTAGTAGGGGAATTGGCGCTGCATTGCTTAAGTTGTCGCGTTCTAAGGTGGTATAGCGAATAATTGGCGATTGTGTCGCGTGATAAGTTTATAAATTCATTGTTTTGGGTCAACATTTTGGTTTGCTGATTAGAGGTATGGCTGTTAATAATTACAATAAATATATCCCAATTTCACACCTATTAATAAATATATATTTACGCTTCACTCTGTCAGGAGACCTGAAACATGAAACCAAAAAGCCACGAACACAATCGTTCGATGATTTGCATATTGTGCTTAAAGAATATGTGTCTGCAACCGTTATCAGCAATAGTGGTTGATATTATTGAACAGCACATTTTTCACGACATCAAGATTAAAGTCTGGTATTGTCCTACAAAAAATATGTCGAGCTTGCACGTTTATTCGTTCAGTAACCAATTTAAACTTTTGAATATAGCACTGTATAAATATAAATACAATTTAAAATCAACCACTCGAAGCATGTAATGATGTGAGAATAACAATCTCACCAAAACTAAAGGCAAAGCGTGGTAGACACAGTAATGCAAAAAGTAAGTGCCAATTGAATTGGTTGGTTGTCGAATCTACACGGTTTACCACCCAATGTACAACATAAAAAAACATTTGTTCGCTGATGACTTGTTTTTGATTTAAAAAAAATGTGATTTGAGCACCAGATGAACGTTGCAGTTGAGCAGCTGTCTAAGGGGTTTGGATGTTGCAATCGCCCCAATCATCGCCTTCAAAATCAGCAGACTTAACCAATCAGTTCAGGGGTTTTTAGAGGTAACACATCTGCACTTTGATTTGAACGATAATGCAGAAACTGAATTAAAACCTGTAATATACTGTAATAACGTTCAGGGGTTAGTTGATTATGTGACGTCCAAACAGGGGGGTTGGTCTGGGCATCTGCAAGCGATGGAGAAGGGTCCTTTACGGTTACCCTCTCGATTATCGAGCATAATTCCGACGTCATCGGGACTCAAGGCCGTTGTAAGGATACTGGCGTAAAAATACTGTTGCTGCTTGCTGTTGCTTCTGGCGTTTCAGATAAATATGGCAATATTGAAAAAAAAAAAATTGGAAGACACTGTTGCTTTTGAATAATTTTAGGTGCTTCATTGCTGGAGATTTTAAAATCGTCAATCTGTTTTACGTAATAATGGGAGATAGTTCAACATTTCCTTGCCCATACTGTACCAATGTAGCTGCTCATCCAAGAATACTTGGTTACATGTGCATCCGCGAAATGGAAAAGTCTCGGCTCGGACCATAAACTGGAGGAGCAGTTCTGCAATTGTATTTACTATCCACTGCTCGATAGATCACCCGACGAACAAATTGCCCGCCACCTTTCTTGCATATTTCACTAGGTGTTGTCCATCCAATTGACAAAAAAGTATAATACATTGATCCAAATAATGTCGAGGAATGGGTAAGCATCAGCAGTTTGATTGTGTGATTCATAAAGATGACTTTAAAATTAATTCTTTTATTACAGGTGAGGATCATCAGTTGCCCAAGCCACAGCAAATGTGGATTCACCAGCTGAAACTGTCAAAAGCTTTTGAAAAATCGGCATGTTTTGGAAGTAAAATGGGATCCAAGTTTGCTAGCAATTGAAATTTATCGTACTGTTCTGTAAATTATCAATTTTCAATGAAAAAATGCATTTCAGGCGCTTGATCATTTCGATCAGACACATAAAAGTTGTTTTCAAAGGAGTCTGGATGATGATTTTGCAGAAAAGGTTGAGAGCAAAAACGTGGATTGCTCACCCAATAGCTGGAAGTTCCACATTAGCGCTATCATATCCTGGAGTTTTTTAAAATCACAGGAAGTGGTTTGAGCAAATACGGGAAACAACCCAGTGAAACTGTGCAAACCGTTCGTTCTTCAAGTTGCATGGAGTCATGTTAAGGTTCCGGAGAACTCCGAAGCATGTGATCGACAGCATCTTTGAGCTGTAGTAATGTACAATAGTGAGCATTTGTAGGCCGTATTAACCGTATTTACTGTATCGATATGTCGTGTTTGTAATTGGTTTAAATAGAATGGTATAATGGTAAATCCTTTTTATTAATTGGTTAACTATTCGTAGTAAATTTTCTCATGGCTACCTAGATAAGCATGAAAGAAAATGACTATGTGAACCATCATTTAGAAATCAGTACTGAAAAAAACGGCATTGTACTGTTTTGAAAAAAATGTTCAGGATCCCCCGATAGAACATTTCCAAACAGGTCTCAAATGAGAGGGAAAAGCCTAAGCTTACATTTGGTGGATGTTTTAGCGATACTGATTTTTTTATATTAATGTTGTTCTACCAGAGACACCGTGGTAAGCTTATCGTCGATCATCACCAGACCCCCCCACCCAAGTGTTTGACGGAGCGCTTCAAAGTGATCGTGCAGTCGCCTTCACTGATCACCGCTTGCTGCACCGACTTTCGGTTGTTGACAAAAACAGCCTCAGTTTGTGGTGAGCCAATTCCAGTTTCCTGAAGCTCATCCCCTCCTCCACAATTGCGATCGAGTGGGCTGCAGTCAATTCCACTTCTTCGATCGATTCACCGTAGACCTCCAGCGTAATATCGTCGGCAAAGCCAACGATGACCACACCCGCCGGGAATTTTAATCTCAACACCTCGTCGTACATGACATTCCATAACACCGGACCCAGGATGGAACCTTGCGGGACTCCTGAGGTTATGTTAAAGCACTTCCGACCCACCTCTGTGTCATAGACTAATACCCGATTCTGGAAGTAACTTCCGAGAATCTTGTACAGGTACTCGGGTATCCCCAGACGCAGGAGCGCATCAGCAATAGCCGCCCAACTGGCACTATTAAATGCGTTCCTTACATCCAGAGTCACTACTGCGCAATAGCGAATACCCCTCCTCTTACGCTGGAGTGCTATCTCAGCGATTTTCTTAACCGTCAGAATAGCGTCTACGGTGGACCTCCCTTTCCGGAAGCCGAACTGGTTGCTTGAGAGACCATTTATACCCTCAGTGTACCTCAACAGTCTGTTGAGGATGATCTTCTCGAGCACCTTCCCCGCCGTGTCAATCAGGCATATTGGTCTATACGCCGACGGGTCACCGGGTGGTTTCCCCGCCTTTGACAATAGTACCAGGCTCTGCCTCTTCCACACATCTGGAAATACTTTCTCGTCCAGGCATATCTGCATAGCAGATCTGAACATACCGGGAGCCTCCAAGATTGCGACTTTGAGGGCCAGGTTCGGAACTCCGTCCAGACCAGGTGCCTTCCCCATGCTTAGGGATTTTGCAATCCCTACAAGTTCCTCATCGGTTACTCTATCCTCATCGCCAGCCCCAATACCCGGCTGTACTACGAAAGGAGACCATGGGCTAGGGTTGTGGCGTGGAAAGAGCCCCTCGAGATCCCCTCCAGCATCTCTGGAGATTGCTCTGTAGGAGCCATTAAACCTCTTGTCTTCGCCATAACGATCCTGTAGGCATCACCCCACGGGTTCGTGTTGGCACTCTGACAGAGTCCCTCAAAGCAGGCCTTTTTGCTTGCCCTTATCTCGGACTTCAGCGCGACTTAGGCAGCGGTGAACACCGCCCGTCGTTCTTCACGCTCCTGCTCGGTACGTGCTTGCTGCATCCGTCTCCTGGCCCGTAGGCAGGCACGGCGCAGGTTCGCAATTGCTTGAGTCCACCTGTACGTCGGTGGTCTCCCATTCCTAGGGTGGACTTTTCTATGCATGGTCGCATCGCATGCACGCGTAAGCACCGCTACCAGTTCGTCCCCGCTTAGGCCGAGTAGGTTACGCTCACGGCGAAGCGCCTCCCTAAGTACTTCATCATTGGAGTGCGATGTCTTCCACCTACGAGGGCTTGGCCTTGACCTAGCCGCTTCCTCAACCCGCTGCCTGCTGTTGTTGTAGTCGATACTGTAGCGAACCGCCAGGTGGTCGCTGTGAGTGTAGGCATCGTCTACCCTCCAGTTCGAACTACTCGTTAGGCCAGGACTACAAAAAGTAACGTCGATAATCGACTCCGCTCCGGTTCGGCTGAAGGTACTTTTGGTACCAACATTAGCCAGATCGATGTCTAGCACGGTCAGTGCCTCTAGCAGGATTTGACCTCGCTGGTTCGTGTTACGGCTTCCCCATTCCACGGCCCAGGCATTGAAGTCACCCGCTATTACTACTGGCCTTCGCCCTGTCAGCACGGTCGTCATACAGTCCAGCATCTGCGTGAACCGCTCGGTCGACCAACTCGGAGGCGCATAGCAGCTACAGGAGAGGACCCCGTTTACCTTGGCGATCACGAAGCCCTCGTAGGTAGTAGACACCAACTCCTGGACGGAGTATTTACCCGTCGTCCATATCGCCGCCATTTTTCCGGATCCATCCACGACCCAGTTGCCGTTGCCGGCGGGTACTCGGTATGGGTCCGATATGATGTCGATGTCCGTCCCCCACTCAGCAACTGACTGATACAGCAGTTGCTGAGCTGCGTCACAATGGTTCAGGTTCAGCTGCGTTACCTGCACTGTGACTTTTCGTTTATGGCTCTTTTGAAGGTCGGGCACCTTGAGCCTCCCGTTGGATACTTGTTGTTCACGGACTTCCCGGAACAAATCAAGCACTTGGGAGGGTTCTTGCAGCCTAGTACCTTATGGCCTTCCTCACCACAACGCCTACACAACTTGGTCCTATCAGGGCCTTCACAGCCCCAGGACTTGTTTCCTGGTTCCCTACATCTAAAGCAGATCACCGGTTGCTCATGTATGTTCAATGAGCATACTGACCAATCAACCTTGATCGTGCCTGCCTTAGCGGACTTATTTGCGTCCGCCACAGGTAGGTGCACTAAGGCCACCTGAGTATCTGCCGGACCTTTCCGTAGCTGAACGGCAGCGGTGGGCACCTGAATCTCGCACTGTTGCCGCAGTGCCGTGACGACCCAGACAACCAAAATGTACGTATAACGAAATCACCTGGAGGCTCTGTATGTGCAAAAATTTCACTTATAGGATGTCGAGAAAAGGCCTTCTACGTACAAAAGTGGAGGCGATATGCGTGCATACATTATGTGATGAATAACAACATACATTGCGAGTGTATAAATATTCTACCGAACTAACCTGTGATCTTATGCGACTTAACATATGATAATAAATGTTGATTTGACAGCTGCTACGGATTGATTCGACTTACTTTGTACAAGTGTACGGGACGAAGCAAAATGTACAAATGAACTCAGAAAAAAGTGTTTTAGGCGAGGAAACTCATCAATCTGACGAGTTTATCCACGGTGTTTTGCGAGTTAGATGTAATTAGTATGAAGAAACGAGTTATAACGTGAACTATTATGCGATTTCTGGTTGTCTGGGGAGCTCTTCTGCGTTGGTGATCTCGTCAAGGTTCATCACCTTCAGAGTCACTGACTGCGTCAGAGCCCTCACCTCGACACCCTCAGGACCTATTCCGCCAAACTTTTGTATGAAGTGGACGAAATTAGCTGATTCCATGAATGGAAACGCCAGCGAGAGTTATTACCATTCGGAAAATTTCAGCTGGCGTTTCACATTGTGATATTAACAAAATGCGCCTCGCACACTTTTCCAGCATCCAATTCACAGCACAGTATCGAATTGGTCGGCGTTAAGTCAAAGTGGACCAAGTGACATTTTTCTTATTTTTGAGAAAAATGGACTTAAAGCGTTAGACTTTAGTAATTTTTTAATTCGTTAAAATGTTGGTTAAATATGTCTACACATTTTTATGTTACTTTCAAACAATATAATGTGAACTGATAATCACAAAAAATCATAATCCAAACTTCTGATAGAACCATTTTTTGATGGACTATGTGTACTTGGTCCATTCTGACTGAACAAAATAACGTTCATTGAGTTGGTTTACTCTGACTGAACAGTTTCCTGAAAAATAACAATCATTTAATACTTGCATGGTGAAACTGGGTGCATATCTCTAAGATAAACAGATTATCAAGACCCTTCGACACCAGTATTGTAAATTTTTCAATTATCCATATTGTCAATTCCTAAATCAGCTGCATTACGATAGCTTAAGGTTTTGCAACGTTAGGGCATTGAAGACCAGAAATATTCAAATATGCGTTCAGTCAGAGTGGACCAAGTGAAAATCTTGAGTACCGACCAAAATATACTGGTCTATTAAGCGGGTTTCAGGACATTACATACATACACCATAGAACTACCCTAAACTTCTATCGGACTCTGAAATTTACTAAAAAAAATGCAATAATAAAACAGTTTATTGCTTTTCAACACTTGATCCGCTCTGTCTGCACATAAATTGTTGCAATAGGGTCCTAAAGCCCTGTCCCAATTTTAGTGCCAAACGCTTAAGTTTAGGCCAAAAACACATGTTTACTCAATTTTCTAATGTTTTCCGTTAGTTTAAGCTCAAAAAACATTATATTAGATTTTGTCACATCCTTTGGCTAAAACTCAAATTTTGGGTGTACACCCGATTCTGTTTTTGCACGGATTTTTTTTTACACGGCCGTGCAAAAAAAGTTTCCATACATTTTTTTCCGCCAAAACCTTATATTTGCATGAAACGTCGAGAAATGGTGTTACTTTTTTTGCACGGTTTTTGAAATTTTGAACTGAAAACTTTTTTTGCACGGTACGCATCCCCCGTGCAAAAACAGAATCGGGTGTATTTTGTTTTCCGTGTCCCTTACGAAATGTCAGATAGGAACAACCCCAGTGGTCGAACTAAAACCCCTGTGGTGTTTTTGTCGACTAAGCGAACGTCAAACATGATCAAAAGTGTCAAGGTGGACATTTATGGACCAAATTTTTAAATTAAAGTTTAAACATGACATAGCCATTATTTGAGCGGGAAAAATTGCTAAAGTAGTTACAGTAACATGCTTTTTCGTGTTATTAAATAAAAACAAAATTTCATTAAAAATTTTAGGACCCAATTCCAGACCACCCATCCCAATATGATAAATGGTCAAAAATCAAAATCAAATGCATCGAATCAAGTAACATTTATGAATTTCTATTGATAGATGAGTAGAAGGATAAGTTAATGTCAAAAAATCTGATAAATCTCTTGAAATGTTTTTAATTTCCTCACATTCCTCAGCGCGCCTTGGTCCACTCTGACTGCATACTTTTATCGATTTTTATTGATCACACATCTCTCGCAGTTTACAGCATTCATCAAAGCTGATCAACGTGAAATAAGGTAAGGTAGTATTGCATCTACTGAAAGAATAATCCAATTTTCCGAAGTTTTGTACTTGGTCCCCTCTGACTTAACGCCGACCAATTGATTGATTGATTATTATTGCGGTGCAAATTGAAGAGCAACACAAAACTGGGATCAGCTTCTAGGAAAGCCAAACAACATTATCGTGCTCGCCATTATTACCGGCATGAATCGAGCTTTGTTGGGACGGTGCGTTATGTCCTTCTCCACCCTATACCCACACTATCGACAATCGACGATAGGTGATTGATATTAGGGCGACCACGAGAGCGCAACAGGGAAGCGTTTTTAGATGATTGAAACAGATTTTTCTCCCCATCGACCGGGCTAGTGGCAATAATTTTTTTTTTTCGATTCCACATTCAAAATGCCGCAAGCGATGATATCAATTAAAGACAATGAATATTCATGATTTCGTGACAGCCGCAAAAATGTATTTTGGGTTTAGGATTGCGCACAATTTATTACAACAGGGGGATTCCAGTGTCGACCGCAGCAGAGAGCAGGATCCTATTCTGGGCACATTTGATTCCCTGCGGTAGGAGATTTTTTTGAAAGCTACACACTTTTACTATTTTTCGGATGTAGGATCTTAGCAGTCTGTGAGCTATATTACGTTTACAATATTGATAAGGTTATATATTCCGAAAATTGACAGCTACAAGACGTTGTAATTCTCGCTGAACATTACTAAAGGACCAAGGGGCGGGACAGCCTACTGATCTTGAGCTAGATAATGAGTTGATTTTGAGCAACTCGACCCGCTGGTCGTTATGTGCACATAGGAACCGTAAGTGCCATGTTGTTTGTTTCGTAGTGAAAAATATTCGCATTGTGTCGTATGCAGCCTACAATCCTCATCGGAGGTCTTTTGCTGAACAAAAATGCTCTCTTTCAGTTTGTCCAGTTATTACACTAGCTGTTATTGAACCAAAATAGAGTTGATTATGTTGTAGTGTCAAGAAGAATTTGCCAATGATTCACTGTAAGCGCTTTCCTCCCATTGTAACGTTGATGTAAAACTATATTCTTTGAGATGTGCAAGCAGTGAATTAGTTTTTACCTGAGAGAGACTCGCGAAGAGGAAAAATATCAACGTCATATGCAGCCCAGATTCCCCTCTCACGAAACGTCAAATGCAGCCCACCGTTTTTATGGCTGAAAAAGTGAAAAGTATTGTGTTCAAAGTAAACTGTTATTAAGAACCTCAGTCGGCGGAGCAGTTTTTTCCAAAGTTGCTGATAAATCTTAGCAGAAGATCAATTATTTCTAATGTCTGCTACGTTTGCTGGCATGAAATTTCACACAAACGGTTATTTATGATTCTATGTGATGCAAACTCAATCATTTTTTGCTGAGAGATTCATGTATGGATTTGAACAGCATGCGCATAATTGGTATAAACACAAAGTGGAATAAGAAAAAAAAACTCAGCAATCACAGAAAAAGAAGACCGTCTTCGCGAGTCTCGTCTCAGGTTTTTACTACAGGATAGAAGTGTAGCAGGTTCAAATACACTTCGACTTGAGGGAACCTTTCATCAATGAATTGATGTATGAAAGTGTTACATTTCATTTAACTCTAAAATGTATTGAAGTCAGACCACATGTCCCAAGACATGGACACAAATTGAATAAGGCAGGAAAATCAATCAGCACTGATATATCGCATTTCTTTGTGAGATCTTTTTCTTTTTGTTTAGTGAGACTACCCAGAAGAGGCTTTCATCTCTACGTAAAATCCTACACACTTAGATTAAATTACTGGGGTCGGTAAAAAATTACTGGGTTTTGGCTCTCTGCAAAATTTCAGTAAAAAATCTCTGTTTTTCGATTTCTGACATTTTTTTTAGTTTACTGACTTTTCCGGTAGTTCAAACACCCAGTTATTTTTACCGAACAGATAGAGTGTGTAATATAAATTGGGAATCCATTCGCAAATAATGTCGAAGAAATCAAAACTAACATCCTTTTAGTTGTACCTCACGTTCATTGCTTGTTAAATTCCAAGCAATTCCGACAGCAGGGAAGGCGAATTAGCTGATTTCGAGACAATAGTGAGTAACTCAAAGCTTGTTCGATGCGCAAAGCAAGGGATTGCTATACGATTATCTTTTTTGTTGCCTCTTACAAAACGATAGCGGAGCTCACCCATACGAATGTGCACATCAACAGAGTAGCAGGTCTGAATGTGGGGAAATGAACAACGGCACTCAAATTCAACGAATTACTTGCGTTTCATTCTAAAAAAATGATTCACACTTCCTTTTTGTCTGTTATGTATGTATGGTTTGATTATCAGAAGAAACATTTGCATTTCTGCAGCTCATTACCATCATCAGCTTTAGAAGATTTCATTGTGCTTCATGCGTTTTGTACCGTTTTCTCTCGTAGGAAAAGGTAAATGGGGCTCTGCACAATAATCATTCTTTCTCTTTCATTCTTTTTTGAAATTAGTAAACAACAAGGCCAGTAAACGTCAAAATTCCATACAAAACCAAAACAGTACAGAGGCCTATATCCGAAGAATATAAGTGTGTGAGTGAAATTTGGCTCTGGAGTATAAGGAGACACAGCTCAAGCTTTCAGATTCCATAGTGAAAAAATAGGGCGCACAGAGGAGGAACGCTTGGAATGCGGAATACGCTTCCATTTTTGTTTTTGCTTCTGAAAACATTGAAAACACATATGTACATGCTGTACATGCGCTTTTTCTGATCGCAGTACGCAGTTGAAAAGAACTGTCAGTTCAAATGGGAGTCGCTGTAGAAAATTTCTGCAAGGAATCGATGAGAAATTTCTTTAGCGATTCCTTTTCAGTAGCAAACCAGGCTTAACAGTGGAATACTAAAGCTTTTAGGAAGTTTTTCACTATACATCGAAAGGAAATCTCCTTGACTAGCGTTTCATACAAAAGAACAAAAGGGGCCGTCCATAAATGACGTAACATTTATTCACTGATTTTTTACACCCCCCTTCCCCCACAAATGCTGGTATTCCCCCCTGGAAAATACGTAGCATATCAAGCACCCACCCCCCCCCTTCATTTTGTTAATTTGTTTTCCTTAGTGACTGGGTTGAAACAAAAAATTGGAATTGAGAAGTTCAATACAAAGTTTGATATTAATTACTGACTGAAATGTAAGAATAATCTAATCATATACAGTAGCGCTCAAAAGTAATTTGGAAAAGTTTTAAATAAACATTTCCATTGATTTTGGTTTCCAGGTTCATATAGGATAGTTATATTTCTTTTGCTGTTCTTACCACAAAAAACAAGTTTACTATAAAAATATTTGAAAAAAAAAAATGTTTGATTAGATTGATGAAGCTCGTTACTGTCGAGTTAGGGTCCAATATATTTTACAATATATTTAGCAAACATTTCGTTATATTAGAGGATTTTTTTTTTTAATTATTCGTTGTTAGGAAATAGAATGAAGATGATAAAGAAAATATATAAATTCGAAATGAATCATCGTTAATATTATCCAATTTAAAATCATTTTAGCAAACAGTGGCCAGATACATAAAAGATTACACTTGAAATATTTGGAATGTTTAGAAAATTTTATTGAATGTTATACAAATACAATGACCTCTATTAATATTTCAGTTATATTTTATTATTGTTTTCATACTGAAATAATCTTACACAACCTATAATGAAAAAGTAGAATAATAAAAAATCTTCAAATTACCGAGTTATTGGGAAAATTGAATGATATGGCAATTTTGATAACACTTGAATCTATTCTTCTTCTTTCTGGCGTTACGTCCCAACTGGGACAAAGCCTGCTTCTCAGCTTAGTGTTCTTATGAGCACTTCCCAATGCCAATTGACCATTTTTGCATGTGTATATCGTGTGGCAGGTACGAAGATACTCATTGCCCTGGGAAGTCGAGAAAATTTCCAACCCGAAAAGATCCTCGACCGGTGGGATTCGAACCCACGACCCTCAGCTTGGTCTTGCTGAATAGCTGCGCGTTTACCGCTACGGCTATCTGGGCCCCAGATCTATTATCCTCATTAATATTCAGGCTATTCCATCAAGAGCATTGATATATCAAAACAAATGATGAGTTGATTGGGTGGAGATCTCCTGCAATATTGAAGGCATAATTCACGGAATAAATATTTTGTTTTAAATGTAATATTTGCCAAGAAGAGCATATTTTATTTTGTTGAATTTATTTCTCCTACAGAAAATATGGATAAAACTAAAACGCCTGACTTTATGACATGTTAACAAATGGCAAAAAATGTACTCCAAGTAGTTAGAGCATTGATTTTAAATCAATTTATTAAACTTTTTTGTTTATTTGTAAATTTATTAATTTAGACACGAATATAACATAATATTCACATAATTATTCAAAGCTTCAAAACATCTGTTTGATTGCATTTATCAAGAAAATCTAAAGTTTAATAGATATTTTTCAATCTTGTCATATGAATGTTTTGAAGCTTAATCATAATTTTATAACCCAAGTTTATAAGTAAAACATTAGAGAAGTTTGATAAAAAATAATTCTATGCAATATTTTTCAGCGCTTTTCTTTTAACGGACTTGATTCATAATGCTACGTCCACTAGCTAGGACCCCTCCCTCCCCCTCGTCACTCTTCGTCACAAATACATGAAGACCCCCCTCCCCCCTAAAAAGCTACGTCATTTATGGACGACCCCAAAAGAAGAGGTTAATGCGCGTCAGTTATTGATTAACCCGTTAACGCCCAACGTATCTCACAATTGGAAGTTAGCTCCGTTTTTGTTATGCATAGTCGTATTCCCATAAATTAAACCTTATTTCGCCAAAAAACAATCAAGTCTATGGTAGGGATCCAAAATAAATTCTTGAAAGTGTGTCGTCCATATCTAGTTGTTCTATAAGTTTATTTTCGAGATTGATCTAATATATTTTTATACTCTTCGACCCATTACAATGTAAACCATTTGAAAAAAAAATGCAGGTATGCGTGCCAGAACTAAATCATTTAGTGACTTCAATTCAATTTTCTGCTCTACCACGTAAGTAAGATACAGACATACATACATTTCCATACATCTACATGTACAATTATGCCCACTTACACCCTTATAGGCCTATTCACATGAGGTCTCAAATCAGCTGATCGGGAAGCCTTTTGACATTTCTTCTATGAAACTGACAGGCTCGTGTTAGCACCGGTCCTCCACCGATGTAAACAAATGCATAGACGGATTTGTCACATGAAAAGGCCTATACCAAAAACAGAATAAAATCTTACGTCAAATATTTTGATCATAAAAAAAAACTTCAGATGTTTCACTTGCCAGATGATAATGAAAACATAACTATCAACATATTTTTTCTGGGGCAAGTTATTAGTATACAATGTGGCTCGGATCTGACAGCGATCGAAATATATATTTGGTAATATCAGAATTTCGTTAGTGCTAATCAAAAGTTAGTCCTTCAGTCCTGTCGGGGTGTATGTGGGATCTAGTGATTCTTTGTATGAGAGATACGCGGAAGTAAAATGGAATGATTTGGCAACATATCTGCAGTGCTGAGTTTGCTCGGCGTCGAGTATAATATTGTTACACGGACATGACTTCCTCATTGCAAAGAAGTGTATTTTGTTTCGTTATAGTTCTTTGAGCTACATTTCCAAATAATAAACAGCAGAGAAAATCAACAATCAAATATTGTATTGACAAAATTGCAAAAAAGGAAAATATTCAATATTTTGCTTCATGCAAAAAAACTATAAGGGTACATCCCTATGGGGTTGTACGAACTGGTGACGTAGGACCACGACGGTTTATGTAACTGATTTTGATGTCGTTCTTGTTGCTCGTTTTGACTTCATACTGTTTTCAGTGCTCGAAACTTTCGTAAATATTTATGCATATAACGATTTGCAGCCAAGTGTACGTTTAATCATGTCCCAAATATACTTTATATTTATCCGAAGAACGTGAGTTCGTTTTGTATGAACATTTCAATTTGGTCAATCATTCGTCATACTTATCTATGAGGATGTGAAATTCCACTTCAGGTTGTATGATCATTTTGATATTATATTATGAAATATATGATAGGATTGGAAAGAACAGTAGTTTCTCAATGTTCACCATGCTAAACTAAATAGCGAATATTTAATAGTAATGTGTCTATAGGAAATTATTCAAGGATTGTAATGAAAGCTCCGGTCATCGCTTTGTTGGTCTTATGGATTGAGAGAAATATTATTCATTGCTTGGCAATGTGATAAATAAAGTCGGAAATATTATTCTGTTAACTCTTTTACGCACATTCGGTGGCCCTGGTGGCTTTGTCGGATGTTGTCATAGATGAATCGCACTACAGAATGTTATCAGTTGATTGCCATGGTTAAACGGAGAATCCTCAAAACAAGTGTATAAATTTGAATAAGTTCTCTGCTTATACGACGAAACAGCTGAATGTTTTGTGGTAGGGATGGCACACATCAGAAACAGGTAGTGGATCACACGGCTGAAGTCGAAATCTGTAAATGTAGCTCAATTTTGAAATCTTGAGTCGAAATCTAGAAGCGCGGGTCAAGCTAGGGTGATTTCAAAAACCAGACGCTGATCAACAGCTCAGCATGGCTGGCTGCGAGGTGCTCCTCGCTAAGCAGGTTCGGATGAATTCTTACCAGCTCGAAAGCGAAAATGGAATGAAACCGAATCCGGCGAAGGAAGCATATTTTAAACCCTTAGATTAGCAGATGATGCTCCTCCCTTTCGTGCTCATCTCTTTCTAGTCGACCAATCTGGGAAATGGGTATGTGCCAATAATGAGTTGGGCTTTGAATTACTTGAAAATTGCCGAAAATGATAATGCGTGAAAAATTGGTCGAAAATGAATAGTTGACATTTACTAAATTTTCAATAGTTAGCTTTAGATAATCAATAGTTTCTTAAGTATGAAGGTAAATTTATGATCCATGGATGTCAAAATGATGAAAATTGTTCAATGAGAATTTGTTTTCAAAAGCATTCTAAATATGTCGCAATTTTGTTACATGTGATTATTTTCGTAATTTAAGTATTCCCATAAAATATGGAAAATTAAAGACGCTGTCCTAAATTCCACTCTATTTTACAATCGTTGTGAAATGTTGAGCACTCACCTCGACGACACTGCAGCAGCGTCCGCGAATTCAGTCACAAATTTTCGTGTCATCAATTAATTATTCATGACAAATTAAATTTTGTATGAAGCAGTGAGATTGATTGAGGAATATAAGATGTAATAAGGTCGGAAATATTATTATTTCAACTCTTTTCCACAAATGTGATGGCCCTGACAAGGGCCGATGGCTTTCTTAGCCTCGATGCGGTCACAGATAAATAGCACTGTGGGATTGATCAGTTGATTGCCATGGTCCGTGGATGGCGCACAACAGCAACGGGTACTGGACCTCCGGGCACAAGGCGAAATCTGGAAACGATGCTCACTCTTGAAATCTTGAGCGATTTCATGAGTCTGACGCTTGATTCGCTGCTCTTTTCTCTTCGGATCAGCTTCTGGAATTTAACTCCTAACGGGCTTGCTTCTTGACCACCGATCACCGGACGCTGGATCGCTAGCTTGAAGGACGTCGCTGCACAGGATCGGAGGAACTCTTGCCAGCTCGGAAGTCGAAACGGAATGAAATCGAATCCAACGAAGGAAGCATGCTATATACCCTTAGATTAGCAGATTATGCTCCTCCCATTCGTGCTCTTCTCTTTCTAGTCGACCAATCTAGAAAATGGGTATGTGCGAATAATGTGTTGGGCTAAGAATTACTTGAGAATTGCGGAAAATGATAATGCGTGAGAAATTGATCGAACATGAATAGTTGGAAGGATTGACATTTACTAAATATTATTTAGTAAGCTATTGATAATCAATAGTTTTCTTTAATATGAAGGTAAATTTCTGATCCATGGGTGCCAAAATGATGAAAATTGTTCAATGGGAATTTCTTTTCAAAAGCATTCTAAACATGTCGCAATTTTGTTACATGTGATAATTTTCATAATCGAAGTGCTCCCATAAAATATGGCAAATCAAAGACACTGTTGGAAATGCCACTCTAGTTCACATTCGTTGTGAAATGTTGAGCACTCACCCCGACGGCAGAGCAGCAGCGTCCACGAATAGTCTCAAATTGTCGTGCAATCAATTATTCATAACAAATTAAATTTTATACGAAGCTGCGAGATTAATTGAGGAATATAAGATGTAATAAGGTCGGAAATATTATTCTTTCAACTCTTTTCTACAAATTTGATGGCCCTGACAAGGGCCGATGGCTTTCTTAGCCTCGATACGGTCACAGATAAATAGCACTACGGGATGTTATCAGTTGATTGCCATGGTCAAACGGGGAATTTGCTTATACGACGAACCAGCTGAATGGTTCGTGACGTGGATGGCGCACAACAGCAACGGGTATTGGATCCCCGGGCACAAGTCGAAATCTGGAAACGATGCTCACCCTTGAAATCTTGAGCGATTTCACTAGTCCGACGCTCGATTAGCAGCAGCTCCTCGGATCAGCAGCTCTGGGGGCTTCTGGTATTTGGCTCCTAACGGGCTTGCTGCTTGACCACCGATTTATCACGAGTCGAAATCTGGGAGCGCGGATAAATTTGCTGCGGCGATGACGATGGTTTGGAGAAGCGCCCAAGCCATCGTCATCGCCGTCGCAAATCATTCTTGCGTCTTCCTCTTCCGACGACACAAATTGGACTGAGACGCGGGTGCAAACGCAAAGCGAGAATGACTCGCCCGATCGTGTTCACAGTCCGACCGCAAAAAGAAGACTAAGGGAAGAAGCAGGGACCCGTTTGCTTTTATAGTGGGAAGCGATACCGTCGAAAAATGCTCGAACGTGATTGGTTGGATAAGAAAGGGATCAACATTTATCAAATTTTCAATAGTTTAACAACAAAATTCACTTATCGAATATATTACTAACGATGCGTAGATACATTTCTGATCGAATGATACTAAAATCGTAATAATTGGTTCATAAACAACTGAGTTATTAACGTTCAAAATCTCCCCTAATTTCGTTACATGTCTCATTTTCCGTACTTTTAAAGTGCACCCCAATATAGAAAACAAAGACGTAGTCCTACGTCAAAAACTTTTACCGAAATAATTTCAAGCGGATTGCATTACTCCTTAAGAAAAATTCAAAACAAACATTACGCATGCTCGTTTGGCTCACGCTTTGACAGTTCTCGCTGCTCGATTGGCTCACACTTTGACAGAAATGTCAGCTTCCGCGAATCTCTCTTATAAAGGATCGCTAGGGCCTACCAACCAAACGAATTCAATCGCCCTTCCTGCGATCGTATGGGTTCTGATGTAGACTGTATGAGATGAATACACAGTCCCGACACTGGCGATTTCCTCCACAAAACCGGCTCTTCCTTCCACAATATAGCAATAATAACTTCACACGCGACGTACAGCAATTACACATTTACTTAAGGAAACAAATCTTCACGGTTCACATTTATTACACTTAACTCTAACATGAAATTACTAAGACACTAACAAATTAAAACTTAGGTCTAGACATTGAGTGAGATGACCGCGCGACCGGACTATACGGAGCTAACTGGTCTGCCTCTGCATCTCTCATCAACCAACTAACCCATTTGCTCAACCTCGAGCCTAACTCCGACACCCGAACCTTCTACCTGACGTCATCGATTCGAATCGGTTCAGGTACCGAAGTAGTTATATCGTAGTAGCTTCTCCACATCTCTCAGCTACGTAGGTCCAAAGATCTCTCTCAGCAGACCCAGGTTCATAGGCGTAGCTAGGCATCTGAATCCTCTTCAACATGCTCGCCCATCCTGAAAGCGCGATGATTTCTGAAAATATAAAACCTCTTCGACCAGAATTGCTGCGAGTTGCGTAAGGAACTTATCGTTGGACTGCGACGTCTTGGTTTGGTAACGGGAGTAGGCAAGTCCTTTCAACAGGACGTTTCAAATAGCCATTGCTAGTCTTGAGAGTGACTACCCTAACTACCTCATCATCACCAGGGTGAAGCTGATGAATCCTAGCCATCTTCCAACGTAAAGGGGGTTGATTATCATCTTGGATAATGACTAGTTTCCCAGTCTCGATCTCTACAGGTGGTTTCCACCTTTTCATCCTGCCTTGCAATTGAGCTAAATACTCCTTCTTCCATCTTCTCCAGAAATGTTGAAATTTTTGTTAGACAGCGTGCCATTGTTTAAGTCGGTTAAAGGGGATTTCAGTGTAGTCATACTCGGGAAGGCCTTGTAGTGATGACCCAACGAGGAAATGGGCTGGCGTTAAAAGAGTTAAATCTTCAGGATCTTCGGTTAACTGTGTTAAAGGCCGTGAGTTCAAACAACTCTCTATTTGAACAATGAGAGTGTTCATATCCTCGAAGGTCAAAACGTTTTCGCCAACCACCTTGAGCAGATGTTTTTTCGCAGAACGCACTGCGGCTTCCCAGAGGCCGCCAAAATGTGGTCCACTGGGGGGGGGGGGGGTTGAAATGCCATTGTATGCCCTCTGTGTTGCATTCCTTGACTATTTTTTCGTGACAGTCTCGATTTCTCAGCAAATTCATCAATTCGGTCAGCTGATTTCTCGCTCCGACGAAATTGGTTCCGTTATCGGAGAAAATGTCACTTGGTTTCCCTCTGCGTGAAATAAATCGTCTCAAGGCCTGGAGAAACCTCTCCGTGGACAAATCTGTCACCAATTCCATATGGATGGCCTTGGTGCAAAAACATACAAAAAGTAAGAGGTTATTTCCAAGATACGACCGCCAAGTTGACGTTGGATAACGTTAGCTTCTTCTAATTCGTGGCTTGAGACCGTCACGAACTTATGAAAGATTTCTAGGGGAAGAGCACCAATTTTCGACCCAACACTGCTTTTCGACCTTTTCATACGATTTTGGCCTACTTTTTATCAAAATCCGAAAATGGTCACAGAATTCTTGTAGGTCAAAATTAGTGCTGATACTGATAAACATCTACCGTTTTGAATCATATTACGGACAGCTTCAAATTCCGGACACTCTACTTTGTATGGGAAACATTTCACACGAAATGTTTCAATTTTTGCTGTTCAAAAGTTCTCACTTTCAAGGCTCGTTTTAATAAACTTGTTCCATAGAAATATATGCAAACTTATAATGTCCACCTGCCTTAGACGTCTCTGTAGTGACTTGACGACTTCAACTGATGGTTTGACTTTTCTATTCATGATTTCCATGAGCTGTCCGGAATTCGAATCAAAGTGTCAGGAATATGAGGCAAAAGTGAGGAAGTGTCCGGAATAAGAATCATGAAAAGGCCACACATTTCGTTTTATTTAAAATTATTCAAGTTGCAGAAGCGTATTCTTTACCCACCATTCGATAGTTAAGGGTATCCGACGGTCGATAGCGCTGAGAAATCATACAGAATGAATTATTTTGTATGGTCTATGCTGAGTTATACTTCACTAAGGCCTTAAGTGTCCGTAATATGAATCAAAACGGTAATCATTTTTCACACTATTTGTTGCATGTCAAATCTGACCTATTATGGACATTGTGTGAACCGGTCGATGGAAGAAGAAGCATGAGCGGTAACTTTTGCTCTCCAGACAAATATTCCGGTTGAACGTTAGTTCCACGCATGATCCATTAAGATTGGTTGCTTTAGTGCGTTCCGAAGCCAGTTTGAGGTTTAAGTACTTGTCCATGAAGTCCGCTAACTCCATGTTCTCCTCTTTGCTCAAATCGATGTTGAAGTTTCCTGTCACGATGATTGGCATGGTCTCCTTTAGGTATTTGAACAAATTCCGCGCCATGAAGAACTTCTTCTGCTTCTTCGTTCTATCCGGGGAAATAAACCAGATAAACCAGTAGGGTAATTCGCCAAATGTCGAACGGTTAAGACAGACGTTTTCATGTTATTTCATTTTTAATGTGAATTATGATAGAAAGCTTGCTAAAACAGCACTAAACAGTGTAGACGATTGTTTAACATTGTTTCTGTTACGTTTTTAATGCAGTACTAAAAAAATGTTATAAAAAATAATATATTTAAAAAGATAGCTTTATACCCAATTGTTGAACACATACATAACCCATCTAAGCCTAATGTTGAACGATTCTCGCCAAATGTTGAACGATTGTCGCCAAATGTTGACCGTTTTACTTCCCCATTCAAAAACCGATTGTATATCAAACTGTTAAATTTGCTTTTAATTTACTCTACTGAATTTTGCCGTGTTACGCCACATTTAGACTATGACCTGCTCAGAGTGTTGATTTTTATTTTGAAAATGTTCGACAATCTTACGTTTTGTATGACACGTTATAACGATAATAATAATCATACAATACTTTCTGAAGATTTCCAACCATATGAACGCTGTTAGTATGATCTACATCTTAGACATTTGTCAGTTAAGCAAGTTTTGGATAGAATAAAATAAAAGAGGTGATAATTCATACTGTTTATTTTTATGACAAACTCATAATAAATTTTGAAATTTTATGTGTTATTAAAAAAAAAACTTAATAGTATTAAATTTTATTTATTTGTTTGCTGCTTTCCGTCTTTTTGTTTTGAATCAATGTCGAATTCATCGTAGTTTTAGCATACTGCAAGGATCATTTCACGAAAACCGCATCACGCATTTGAATGTAGTATGATCAATGACGAACTTGTTTGGATGTTTTAGTTTGTTTCTTCTTGGTTGCACTCAGGTGTAACTTTTTCTTCAGCTTTTCCATTTTCTTTTTCTCTTGTTGATTCTTCCTCTCCTCATTTTCAATTTTCTTCAAAGCTCGTCGTTGTTCAAGAAGATTTTTCCGCTCTTGCTTCTGCTTTTCCATGTTGGCTTTTTTGGTTGCTCTTAGTTCATTGGTTTCCTGACGGCGAATTGCGGCGTTCTCCTTTTCTTGTTCCTTTCGTTCGAGTTCTTGAAGGCGTTCCGCTGCGGTCAGAATGAAATGTCGCTTTTGTTTGTAGTTACGTTTCATCTCCTTACGTTTAGGTGTTGGTGGCAGTTCAAGGAAATTAGTGATGCTAATGCGTCGACCCATCTGTTCACCAGGTTGTAATTGATGTCCTGCGTTCGAAGAGGCATTCTCGGCAGTAGGTGGACTCGGTGTTGAACCTAGTTGTGGCGGACTAGCAAACGGTGATTTGTCAAGCAGTGTGGATTCTGCGTTCAGGGTATCATTTGCTACTGACACGACGCCCAGCATCGGAGGTGGAGACATCTGTTCAAATGTAGAGTTCGTTGTGAATGTATTATCCAGAGCTACCATTAGGGAACGCGATACTGCTGACGAATCCATTATCGGTGGCTTTGCTGAGCTTTGTTCAACTGACACGCGTGGAGAGACTCGCAAGGTTTGATGGCAGGAACTTCCTGATGAATCTGAACTTCTTGGAAACGTTGAAAAATCGGATGCAAGTGGAGCACAGATATCGAGGGCCGGAACAAATGAACAAGTCGGTTTGGGAACATTTGAATCGGGTGACAACGAAGAACTTAACGATTCTGGTTGAATGTCATGAACTCTTTGCAAGCAACGACTGTAGTCGATTGCGTTTTCATCGAATGGATAAAGTCCGCATTTCCGGAATCCAGCACGAACTGTTGTTGTATTTATTCCGGTTTTGATTGAATTTTCAAGTGCAGCTCCAAAGTGATCGATCGTAAACATTTGACCTCCATTCTTCATCTTCCATTGATCAATTTCCTTAGTCCACTGATTTTTAAGAGGTTTGAATATTGCCACATCACAAGGTTGCATAATGTGTGTTGCGTTTGGAAAAAGAGCAATCAGCATTATTCCCAAACTCTCACAAAGTTCAGCTGCATCGATACCGGTATGAGAAGAGTGACCATCTACGAAGTAGATTACCGGGAACGGGACATTTCGCGCTACCAGCGACGGATATAGAATATTCTGAATGTACGCCAGGAAGTTTTCTCTGTCCATCCAGCCACGCTCAGATTTGCCAATGCCTCAGTCAGCAGGAAAACTCCTCAAAACCTGCTGTGGCAAACGCTTGTAAGGAAGAATAGCGTCAGGTGGGAACATGTACCCATCTGCATCGAAGGTGAACAATACCGTGATGTTTTTCTTTGAGTCTGCTTGTTGAACCAGGTACACGTTCCGGTTTCCTTTAGAAGCAATAACTGATTTCGTCACTGGGTCGAATA
This sequence comes from Aedes aegypti, assembly GCF_002204515.2. Classification (NCBI taxonomy): domain Eukaryota; kingdom Metazoa; phylum Arthropoda; class Insecta; order Diptera; family Culicidae; genus Aedes; species Aedes aegypti. Next base: position 296,861,898 of record NC_035107.1, on the reverse strand, counting down.
GAAACATGGTTTCGTCTCCGTTCAATACCCTACGGGGGTCTTTCAGAATATCAGATAGGTTGTTCTCGGTAATATATCTTCCGATATGTCGGAACCATTTTCTGATATCTGCTTCGGAAACTGTCGCTGCAGCACGGGTTATGTTTTTTGGCTTACGAATTGACAGTGCATCATTGGCTCCACGGCGTTTCATGAAGAGCTCCAGCCATTTATATCCTGTAAATAGACGTGTTTCAGTAAAGAAACATGGATTAAATGAACGCGCATTATATTACCGGGAGTGTTCTCCTTGAAAACCGTAACCCGTTGCGCAGAATCCAGAAATGATTTGACCTTCGAAAACAAAGCATCTTTCGTACAGGGAAATCCGCGCCTCTCCATCTCCTTTATCCAACTTGCAAGTTTGCACTCCTCATCGGTTGTGAGAACAGGATTAGGTCCGCGAGGCACTTTCCCTGACCACTTTGGGCTGAGACGGAAATGAATCGTCCCTTTCGGCACTCCATAGACTTCAGCGGCTTTTCCCAATGTCATTACCTTCGACTTTACAGCATCAATCGCGAGATTGAGGTTAGACTCTAGATACTGTTTCTGCTTCGGCCGTTTTCGGGAAGCCGGTTCAGCAGCCTGTTCCTATAGGAAATAAATTATATAAAACAGTTCTGTAGTTGTTCATGTGGCAATTATTTTTGTATATTTTTACCTTGTGATCGGTATCCATTGTTAAAAACACTTTACGATGCGTTGTTAGCGAACACTTTACGATGCGTAGGTAATCTCGACTATGATGTAAATAAACAAACGGTGATGGCATGGATGCCAGAAACAGTCAAATTCGAAAAAAGAGTCAGGATATAACCTGGGATGTAATTAATTGTAGTTAACTGAATCGCGTTTTTTACCAGTGCATCAAACATACTTTTAGGAAATTTTGCTAATAATAATTATTCAACAGATATTTAAAGCAATAAACAATATTATGTTGTGTAATGCAGTGTTTCATTTTAATATAGTTGTTTGGTAAGAAAATAAAATATCTGGCAATGCTGTTGATGAAACCAAGACTTTGGGGTTATGATAGTGTTCGACAAATAGAAAATGTACGTGAAACGAAAGTGCAACTGAAAATGTTTTTATATAATTAATTGGTACGAGTAAGTTGTACGGATGTATATTAGACTGATGCAAATTTTGAAGTTTTTGCTCCCCTATGCTTAAACGATGTCAATTATGATGAAAATGATCCTCCCAAAATTTGAAGTGATTCGGAAGAAAATTGATTGTGCACACGCCATTTGAAGTTTATATGGAGATTACTATGGAAAACGCCAATCTTTTGGGTTCAGCCCTCTATCTCTTCGTCATAACATTTTATGGAAAAGTGATACCACTCATCTCATGTGAAAACTTCCCAGCTACAACTTTGCCGAAGATCACATTTTGATGGGACGTAAGGATAATTTGTTATTATTGATAACAAAGTCTAAATCATGCTGAGATGATCATTCAACTGCTTTCAGAGCAACACTGCTTTTTTGCTGCAGAACATAGTAGCCTGGATTACTTTGATCTATTCTTCCCGCCAGGAGCACCACTGTTGCCTGCCGAACAGTTGGTGAAGCATGCTACATGCAAACCAAGTTTATAATGATGAATAACAATTTATCCTGACGTCCAATCAAAAAGTGGTCTTCGACAAAGTTATAGCTGGGAAGTTTTCAAATGAGGTGAGTGTGTTCACTTTTCCATAAAATTTTATGACGAAGAGATAGAGGGCTGAACACAAAAGATTGGCGTTTTCCATAGTAATCTCCATATAAACTTCAAATGGCGTGTGCACAGTCAAATTTCTTCCGAATCAATTCAAACTTTGGAAGGATGCTATTTACCATAATAAAAATCGTTTAAGCATAGGGGAGCTAAAATTTCAAAATTTGCATCACTCTAATGTATATAAAATAACTTAAGTAATCTTTTACCGATACCGTAGGTAAGTGCTAGAACCAATATTCATTATGTGTTTTACCGCATAGCTTATTCCATAGCCGTCCCAGCTTAAGTTTTTATTTAAGGGAATTCAAATTTTCGTGTCACCTACTGAACAAAATTTTTCGTAAGTTTTTTCGTTAAGAAATTAATGTGCTGAATAAATTTATTGTGTCCAATAAAACAGCTAACTAACAATATAAGCTGAATATTTAATTGAAACTATTTGAAAATGGTTCAATTCCCTGTTATAACAAGCATTCTACAGATCGTTCAACATTTGGGTGGTGTTCAACAATTGGCGAATTACCCTAGTGCCCGACAATTCATTGTAGTGATCTCGGCAGCGTAGATGTCACCATAATCATCTGACAAGCCCAGCTCTACATTATAACTGGTGCAGAGTTTGCGGATCGTGTGCAGCACAGCTGATCCGCAAGTTGCCATTCCAGCATCTGGCCGTGAAATCGCGCAGGACTTCTTGATCAAGACCGATCTGCGATTCCAGAGCTCGGCCATCATGGCCCTGCAGAAAGCGAGCGTGGCCTAACTGGTCGGTTTGTTTGAGGACACCAACCTGTACGTGATCCACGCCGAGCGTGTCACCATTATGCCGAAGTACATTCAGCTGGCTCGTCGTATCCGTGGCGAACGCGCTTAAATTGCATTGAAGCACAATTTCAAACAACAACCCTTTACAGGGCCACAATTGATTAATTAAATAATTTAGTTATCAATTGTAATTTCGAATGATAAGTTTTCAACGGAGATAAATGGCAAACAAAGTTTTATCTAGGTTCCCGTCGCACAGGTCGGGCGGCGGTAGCATTTTTGCAGTCTTCTCTGTGTGTGTATTTCGATTCGTCAATTTCTTACCAAATCAAAACGTCAACAAAGCTGTTGCTGATAGGTTTTAGCTCTTTGTACGCCAAGTTGATACTGATCGCTCTAGCATGCGACGACAACGGCATCATTCAATCATCACTAAATGCGAGGCAATGGATTCTTCATTCAAGTGCCGTTCGCGATTTATCCGACTCATGCACACACTGTCGACGATTGTCAGCGCGCGCACAATGGGAATTTTATTTCTTAACACTGTGATTCTCGCGAAGCATTATTTAGCCGTGATAAATGATTGCATGCAAATTACTGACCAAAATCTGAATCAATCACATCCAGTCACCAGTAATGTCGCTCTTCACGGTGGAAAATTCTCACAACTCTTTCAACATGAAATGGTCGTCCTGAAAAGGACGGTTGGGGCTAGTCACCGTCGATCAAACTGGGTTGTCAATCCATTGTTAGACAGAAACACACCAAAAGATTACCAAAGACGATTAAATCGAAATGCGGTCGGTAATTTTGTGCTTCCTTGTTTTCGTTGGTTTTCTCACTCCTCCGACGGCAATTTTCAAGGTTTCTAGACGCGTTCTCCACGAATTTAATGGTCTAGCTGGATGCATATGGCCATTAGCGTAACTTGAACTCAAATCTAGAGGGGGCTTGACCCTTCTGATCGAAAAAATCCCTTAAGTAAAGCGTATGCTTAGCAGGGTCTAAGCCCCCCTAGCCACCCCGTATTTACGCCAATGCATATGGCCATGATGAGCGATTTCGCGGAACCCGCAGCATTTAGCTTGGATTGGGAATAAACAAGAGCAGAAGCAGCGGAAGCGACGAATGTGTAAAATTTATTCCGATAGGAGTCCTTCTCCAATTGCTGGTCGACGATTGACTGATGTGCGCGGGGCTCATTGAAGCTTGGTTGGCTTTGACTGAAAACGATAGAATAAAGAGGAGTAAGAAGAAGACCAAAAGGGGCGTTTCCCTTTGCATGACGAAAGTGGCTAAGATATCGAGCAATGATGTCTGTGCTAGGAACACACAAGAAAAATGTGCTTTTCTATGGAAAATAAGACATGCCTTGCTATTTATCGATTTTTATATTATGCAACCAGGCTTGGGAACTGTGACCACTATTTACCACAGTTCATTGATTCTGCCAGTCAACCAAAACACAAAGCAGCAGCAGTATCAATACCAGAGAATTTGTGCATAGTATAATCATACTCTCTGATCAATACCATCAGGCGTTGCGCTGCCAACGGTTCACACACTGCTTGAATGTTTTTGTCTATCCTCTATGATCGTTTCAGAGCAGCCATCCCAAGGTGAATGATCGAAAAAAATGTTAAATATTCAATCGCTAATATTTCGCTTGTGTTTTCAATTAATTGAAATCTATTAGTATAAACAGCAAGAGCACAATCATTCAGTTGCGATACATATAAAGGGTTTATTCACTAATTTCATAACGCCAAAAATGGTCATTTTGGACACCCACCCATCCCCTCGTAACGCATTTTGTATGGATAATTTTCAAATTTTGTATGAGTTGTAACATCTTAAGGACACCCACCCACCCCCTTCAGCGTTATGAAATTTGTGAATGGGCCCAAACAAGTTCAATTTTATGCCGCCTTTATGGAGCAAAAAGTCAAAAACCCGAAAACCGGAAAAATCGTGTTACCACTGTGCTCGAACCTTTTCGCATTCGGGTTTAAATAAACGTTGGGAAGAAGAAGATTACAGTTTTGAAGAGCCGTGACATTTTTTTTGTATTGAACTGTCATGGTTTGCTTTGGATTTTGATGGTCGTGTAGAAAGATGTGAATGTAGAGCAATGTGATGGATTTTTCTAAGGTGGTGCAGATCATTGATGCGTGCCACTAGTTCTGTCTTTCATTCTCCCGCTGTTCTTATGCAGCGCAAATAGTGACGTCACTATTTGCGCTGCATAAGAACAGCGGAAGAATGAAAGAGAGAACTAGTGGCACGCATCAATGATCTGCGCCACCTTAGTAAAATCCATCACATTGAATGTACAGGGGTTAAATGTTTACTACAGTACATTTCCCATCCCTGTATGCGACATTTGTTGGCAAGTAAAGGTAACATAAGGTCCGTCCTACTCGTGTTGAGATTGGGTACTACTTTTAGCACTGCTTTCGGTCCCTTGGTACTTCAAAAGGTACCAATGTTTGACAGATCGCAGTACACTTTTCACGGCATTCTAGATTTTGTGCTATCACCTTATGTGCCATAAAATTTTGAATGAACCATCTTACGAAGCTGATCAAATAACAGGATATTGGAAATTGTGCACCTTATCGAACGCGACGATTTGTAATCGTCGCCGGTGAAACCGTCGCCAAAATCGTCGCCAGCCAAACAACCGCTGTGAATTTGACGTTTAATCAGTCTTACCAACACAAACGCCGATCGCCTCCTTTGATTCATTTTCTGGCGTTTGATGTTTCTACCAAGGGTGGTACTGCAGCAATGTGATGGATTTTACTAAAGTGGCGCAGATCATTGAAGCGTGCCACTAGTTCTCTCTTTCATTCTCCCGCTGTATAAGAATAGCGGGAGAATGAAAGAGAGAACTAGTGGCACGCATCAATGATCTGCGCCACCTTAGTAAAATCCATCACATTGGTACTGCAGCTCTTTATTGCTACCCCAACGTGTAGCTGGTTCTAAAATGTAAACAACCATACAAAATTACGACCAAACAATGGTTTCATCATTATTCATCAGTTATTTTAAACACAAAACCAAATGTCTTTTATGGATGCTGTTCGACAGAGTCTATGAATGGAGAGTTGCGCGAAGAGGCTTCTTTGAATGGTTGTTCTTCTTCGTCTTCGAAAAAAGCCCCTATCTTTTTGCTGGTCTGCTCGATAGGTAGACGGTTTGACAGTTCGATAGGTAGATTTGGTTTCACTCTTCGCGCAACTCTCCATTCATAGACTCTGCTGTTCGATTGTGACAATGTTTACCAACACGAAGAAAGTTCTCGAAAATTGCAATGCGAGCCCAGAAAATGATGTTGCGGAATAAAATAGTTGCAACAAGAATAGGAGATGACAATGTCTTTGTTGCTGCGTGTTGGGTGACAATTGATTCACTGGCTGGCGACAATTTTGGCCGGTGAAACGACAATTACAAATCGTCGCGTTCGATAAGGTGCACAATTTACAATAACATTAGAAGGCTCAAGCCAAAGGCCCAAGCTGACAATGCACAGTGTTGTGCAGTTTTGGTGCTGGCTACTACAACATCACAATCTGACAGTCCCTTGGTCCAATGCTTCGTTCTTTTAATAGGCTTTTGATTGTCATCCATCATAACAGGATTAGAAACCATGATCCATAACAATGTTCATTCAGGGCCACATATCCTCTCTCTTCTCCGTAATAAATATGTTTGAAGTGTTTGAAACTGTGTGTAATGAAACTTGGTCTATTCTCTATGGACCGATGCACGAGTTCACTCATTTGACGCTTGAGCGATGCCGAATGCATTGGATCCCATGTGTAGTAACCGTAACGAAGTTCAATAATCCCACTCATAAATAATGATTCCATCGAAATAATGATTCCAGATCGAACCGACGACTACTCCACGCAAAAGTACTTTCAAGACTGAAAACTTCGTCCTGCTTCTCCTCAACTCGCCTGTCGATTTCGTTTCCTGCATCGCCCATACATCCATACAATCCCGTTCACAAGCCATCAACTATTTTACGCATACCACTTTACTCATTCACGATAATCATCGAATCCGATGTGACGCTCATTGGCGTTCTTCGAACACTCTCACAAACTTCCTGTTAGTTAAATTGTACACGCATAATGAATTCTGAACAATTATGCAGCTCATTTACTACACCATGGTCACATAAATAACACGGCACCGCTAAAACGTCAAATAAGTGAACTCGTGCATCGGTCCATTCTATAATTAAAAGTTATTCATACATGAAAACCGTCATGGCTATAAAAAAGGCATTCAAGAATCAAATGTCCGAAATTTTTCATAATTTCGTGTGAAATTTGTTTTGACGTAGCACTACGTCTTTCTTCTCTATACAGGAGTGAAATTGGAATTTCGAAACCCAGAGCGTTACGTTGGCATGAAATATTTTTAACGCTTATAACTTTTTGCTGGATTAAAAAAAATCTTTGATAAGCACCTCAATCGAAGGACAAGACATCAAAGGTTCATGTCGTTCACTTAATGAATCCCACATACGTGTCCAAAAAATTAAATAACTGTTTTAAAAGAGAACGTTGATTTCAAGCAAATCTATAAATAGGGGTGCTAGAGAAAAGTTTTTTTTCTTAATTCGTTTATTTGGAAGGCTCAGGTGCCGTAGGGCATAACAGAGCCGAAATCTTTATAGAGAAAAGTTGACGTTATTTGCTTTTCACTCTCCAATTGGCTCGCATCTCAGCAGGCAACAGATTGGCTTGCTCTGACCGGGCGTGCTTCTCAGGCACAGACATCGATTGCGAAGGACGCCCCCGTTTGTCTTGCTTCGCTCAAATCAAACTGTCGAGTGAGCGAGAGAAGATGCCGTCCGAAGCCAAAACCATCACCGCTGCCGCCGCGAAGACGAAGAACACAGGAGAATTTGCGGTCGAACTGTGAACACGGTCGTGCTAGTCATTGTTGTTTTGCTGTTCACCGCTTGTTTGCGTTCACCCAGCCATCGTCATCGCCGCCGAAAATTTCATCGGCCGAGGAGCTGTTAAACCGCGCTTCAAGATTTCGACTCCTGATAAAATCAGCAAGATTTCAAGAGAGAGAGCAAAGTTTCCAGATTTCGAGATTTCGACTTAAGCCCGGTGATCCACTACCCGTTGCTGTTGTGCGCCATCCACGCCACGAAACATTCAGCTGGTTCGTCGTATAAGCAAATAAGCTCAAATTTATACATTTGAGTTGAGGATTTCCCGATTGACCATGACAATCAACTCGTCCCCTTGATGCTAGATAACTCGAAATTTGAAATTTTTGACTTCAATTTGTCAAAACAGTTTTCTTAATTAGATCTGCAAAATATCCACAGGTCTTAAGCGTGTGATTCAAAATATACAAGTTAAAGATTATTTTTCAATCATAATCTCTGCGTTCAACCATCACCTTGTTAAACGGTCATACTTTTAAAGTTACACATCTCAAAATTTTGATTTTCGAGTTATCTAGTTGTAGCATTAAGGGGACGAACTGATAACAACTGTTATTTATCTGTAAAAGCATCGAAGCTAACAAAGCCATCAGCCCTTTTCAGGGCCATCAAATTAGTGGAAAAGAGTTAAAAAAGAAATATTTCCGACATTGTTTATGACTTCTTATATACTTAAATCAATTTCACAGCTCTATACAAAATTTCATTTGTCATGAATAATTTATGACTCAACAATTTGTGACTGTATTCGCGGGCGCTGCTGCAGTGCTGTCGGGGTATGTGCTCAACATTTCACAACGATTGTAAAATGGAGTGGCATTTCCAACAGCATCTTTGATGTCAGCGTCATATTTTATAGGAACACTTTGATAAGAAAAAAATATCACATGTAACAAAATTGCTACATATTTAGAATGCTGTTGAAAAGACATTCTCATTGAACGAGTGTAATATTTTGGCACCCATGGATTAGAAATTTACCTTCATAATGAAGAAAACTATTGATTATCAATAGCTCGTATTGAATATTTAGTTAATTTCAACCCTTCCAACAGTTCATGTTCGATCATTTCTCACGCATTAGCATTCTCCGCAATTTGGAAATCCAATCTCCCTTATGCTCCTTACCATCCTTACCATAATAATGGAGTTCTGTGAAATTTTCAGCCTTTTAGGTGATGATTTGAAGGTGGCCCAAAGACAATTCTGGTTTATACGGAAATTACTATGGAAAATTTTTGAGACACGCTAGTATTATAATGTAAGTAGAAACTTATCATCCCATATTGAAAACTCATTCATCAAACCTTATTGAAGGATGTTGCTGAAAAACAAATCCCTTTTTAGCTAATTTTGTTTGGGATTTTTGTACATGTTTGTAGGGCTATAATCTCATATTAAGCTAAATAATAGCAAACAAACTCATTAATGTCTCTCCTGCTTTCCGTCGGATTGAATTTTTCTCTTCAGCACATTTCTTTATTATGGTTTGAAGAATGAGTTTTGACAATGGTATAATAAATTTGTACTTACATTACAGTACTAGCGTGTTTGGAACATATCTCAAAATTTCTCCATAGTAATTTCCATATAAACCTGTAATGTATTTGGGCCACGTTTAAATAATTACCTAGAAAGCTGAAAATTTCACAGAACACTATTTTTATGGTAAGGATGGTAAGGAACATGTGGGAGATTGGATTCTTAAACATTTTTAAATTTTGAACCACCCTAATACCCATTTCCCAGATTGGTCGATCAGAAAGCGAAGAGCACAAAAGTGAGGAGCATCATCTGTTATTTCAAGGTAATAAAACATGCTGCCTTCGTCGGATTCAGTTTCATTCCATTTCCGCTTTCGAGCTGGTAAGAGCTCATCCGAACTTGCTTAGCGAGAAGTACTTCGCTGCTAGAAACCTGCTGAGCTGTTAACCTTAAAGCTGTCAATAAAGCATCTGGTTTATGAAATTCAAGATTAAAAGATTGAGCTTCGTTTCCAGATTTCAACTTAATCCCTGTGATCCGCTACCCTGTTGCTGTTGTGCACCTACTTTATACCACGTAATCGAATGAAATTTGAGAATTTACTCGTAGACGCCGCTGCAGCGCCGTCGGACCGTAATAACATCATAGTACTCAGCATTGTATGGCATTTCTAACAGCATCGTTGATTTATCAAATAATGGGGAAACACTTCCTCAATTCTCGAGTACGGAAATTCGGAAATGTATTACAATTGCAACAGATTTTTAATACTGTTCACTAAACTGATTCTTGACCAGTTGTAACAAGCATCTATTGATCTGAAATTTTTCTACATGTTAATTTCAATGAAGAAATGCATTGCAAATGTCATATTATATTAAGCAGAGCATTCATATTAACGCTTGTATTGGGTTTCGAATTCCGATTTCCATAACTTTTACGAATCAGAATATTTATCAGAATTTATCAGAAAATTTGAAATTTTCTCGAAGGCATTTATTGTAAACTATTGAAATAATGTTTTATTGTCCATCCGAACGCGTCCATGAATTTTCAAAGATATGTGAATCCCTAACCAAAACATTGTAGCAGTCAGGAATTTTGTAAATAGTTTTGTATTTAGTTTGTGTAAATAATGTGAATAGAATAGGTTGTAAGAACATGCAGTGTTTAAGAAATAATTTGAATTTTGAAAAGTATTCCCTTAGCGTAGGCAAACGAGCATTAAACAACTTGCAAACGCTTCCCTGGGTCGAAGCCATTTGTTTTCTCGATAAGGTGGGAAAGGGAAGGCAGCACGACTAGCATACAAGTCACTCAAAATAATCCAAACGTCAAGGCTACGTGAAAACATACGTAATTTTTTTCCATCATACTTTTAACGTAGCACTTACGTGAATCGAAGGTAATCATGAATGAACTCATGAGCTCTGATTTCACCGAGGCATCCGGTAGTTGTTACGTGTTATTTTCGTGAGTTTCATAGGATGTATGAGTGAAACATAAATGAGGCTCCAGTGCATTGTATCAGATATAAATATATAAATAAAGTTAATTTCATTAGATTTTATTATGTTTATTGAGAAAAACTTAGGTCGAAGTTATTTTATATCAGATATTTTTAACGCTGCTGGTTTATTGAGTTATTATTTCACATGCAGTCTGGACAGTCGTAATCGAGTATTGTTTGCCCGTAATTGGGAGTCCGGCTGCAGCTTCGCCGTTATTTTTGGTGTTAGGTTTCTGCAAAATATGAAAATCTATATCATTTGAATTATTACACTTTAGGAATGTACTTACGTTTGATATTAGGCAAGAGACAATCGAACAGCATCAGTTGGAAGTTAACGAACAGATTTGAGTTTGTTCCGGAGTTGGTCCATTACAAGCATGGTTATTATCTTTTAAAACACCAATTATCACATACCAAGTTCACACTTTTACAGCAATCTAATTTAATTTCAATTATTTTACTTCAAAACTGCACCAACTAGGGGTCATGCACAAATTACGTCACGCTCTAAGGGGGGGGAGGGGTCAAGCCAAGCGTGACAAGTCTTACAAAATTTTTGGAGGACTCATACAAAAAACGTGACAAAGGGGGGGGGGGAGGTGGTCAAAAAAGTTGAAATTTAGCGTGACATAATTTGTGTACCATCCCCTAAAGGATTGCAATATTAAAAATGACTAGTGAGTTTTATTTTTTTTATGAACACCATCTTTACACACAGCTACCTGAGCTACAAAATGAATACAAACAACTGGAGCTGTGTGGGCTGCAAAACGGTGAGTCGACAACAAGGAAGGAGCGTTCAACACAGCTCTGGTCCTCACAAGTTCCTACCTCACGCTTCCACGGGTCAAAAGATGACAAAGACCGCCAGCTAAGGGTTGCGTACTTAGCTGGTAGTGCAGCCTGGGCACTGTTGTCCTTCTGACATCAGCTAGATTGAGGAGGTACGTCTCGAGCGTCTGTTCACCAGGAGGTGCGGCTCAAACAGCGTCTGTTCTGGTATCCAGCGGCTGAGCAAGAAATGCTGAATCGCGCACAGCTAAATCCAAGGTGGTAGCCCCATCAGCGCGATCGTCCTAGTGTTAGTTGGGACGTTAAACAGAGCTGGCACGATGGCGCTCCGGCGAGACAGGAGTGTTGGCGTAGGCCCAATAAGCCACCCGTAAAAAACCTTATTGCGAATAACATAGGAGATAATACGACCCGGAACAATCGGCAAAGACCCACGCGACGAAATAAGGATTACGATTGGAAACTTGGAACATGGAACTGCAAGTCACTTGGTTTCGCAGGTTGCGACAGGATAATCTATGACGAACTACATCCCCGTAACTTCGATATCGTAGCGCTGCAGGAACTTTGTTGGACTGGACAGAAGGTGTGGAAAAGCGGGCATCGAGCGGCTACCTTCTACCAAAGCTGTGGCACCACAAATGAGCTAGGAACTGGCTTCATAGTGTTGGGCAAGATGCGACAACGCGTTATCGGGTGGCAGCCGATCAACGCAAGGATGTGCAAGATGAGGATAAAAGGCCGTTTCTTCAACTACAGCATCATCAACGTACACTGCCCACACGAAGGGAGACCCGACGACGAGAAGGAGACGTTTTACGCGCAGCTGGAGCAGATTTATGACGGATGCTCGCCGCGTGACGTGAAAATCGTTGTTGGCGACATGAACGCACAGGTAGGACGAGAGGAGATGTACAGACCGGTGATCGGGCGGAACAGTCTGCACGCCGTATCTAACGACAACGGCCAACGATGCGTCAACTTTGCAGCCTCTCGTGGTATGGTAGTCCGAAGCACCTTCTTCCCCCGTAAAGATATCCATAAGACCACCTGGAGATCACCCGATAACCTAACCGAGAACCAAATCGACCACGTTCTAATCGACGGAAAATTCTTCTCTGACATTACCAATGTTCGCACATACCGCAGTGCGAATATAGATTCGGATCACTACCTAGTTGCTATATGCATGCGCTCAAAACTTTCGACGGTGACAAACTCGCGTCGAAGCCGAACGCCGCGGCTTAACATCGAGCGGCTACGGGACTCAGAAGTAGCCCAAGAATACGCGCAGCAGTTGGAAGTGGCCCTACCAACGGAAGAGCAGCTCGGCGCCGCCACTCTTGAAGATGGCTGGAGGCACATAAGATCCGCCATAGGTAGCACCGCAACAGCAGCACTAGGTCCAGCGGCCCCGAATCAGAGAAATGACTGGTACGACGGCGAATGCGAGCAGTTGAAGAATGAGAAGAATGCAGCATGGGCGAGAATGCTGCAACACCGCACGAGAGCGAACGAGGCACGGTATAAACAGGCGCGGAACAGACAAAACTCGATCTTCCGAAGAAAAAAATTGGGGTGGGTAATGTCTATTACATTACCGCGGGGTTGACGTAGAACTACGATGATTAATAATTTGATTTGTCATGTGTATGAATTTATAAGTGTACTAGTTTTGTGTTGTTATTGATCAGATGAAGTTTTCAGAAGTTAACTCTTTTTGGACTCATTTTGGTAGTCCTGAAAAGAACCATTTGTCGTTCTGTGGTTGCGATAACCAGTGTTTGGTGTTCCAGGAATAATTCCAGATGATTGAATTTGTTTGTTTGGTCGTTGCTTCCTTGTGTTGCTTTGTTGGGTGATCGGTTTCTGGCTCCAGCTGTAGTTCGCCAAACTCCTCCAGTAGATTAGATGTTTGATAGCTCGGGTGCTTCGATCGTGAGAATCGATAGTATCGGTCCAGTGCTTTGGTCTGTAGCAATATCAATTGCATGAGCATTTAGGCTCTGTACATTGATACTCATCAATATGCAGGCTTGGCCGCTATGATCCAGTATTTCACGCAGTTTGTCTCAAAGTCTCAAATCGATGATTGCCTAAGCGCTACAGCTCATTCCTTAAGTCAACCCTCTTGGGAGAATTGCTGCCTTTGGCGTGATGGAACTTGAAAAAATTGGAAGAGTTTGTCAAAAATAGTCCTTGCAGTGAAGTAACACGCGACAAACCAACATATACCAATTGCTGATCCTGGCTTTTGTCACAGTCGTACACGACCTCGAGGAAAGTTGCACCTTGAGGCTTATGAACAGTTAAAGCACAGGCACTAACCATCGGGAACTGAATGCGTTTGCATTTGATTATGCCGCACAGTTTGAAAGTAAAATAAAAATTCTCTATACAGGAGTGAAATTGATTTAACGAAATTCCTTGAATGGCACCTCAATTGAAAGACAAGACATCAAAGGGTCATGTCGTTTACTTACATAATCCCCCATACCTGTCCAAATAGTTTAATAACTGTTTTAAAAGAGAACGTTGATTTCAAGCAAATTTATAGGGGTGCTAGAGAAAATTTGACGTCATTTGCTTTCCATTCTCCGTGTTGCGACAGGAAACGAAAGGCTAGACCGATTTTTGGTAGCTGATTTATTGTAGCTTCAAAACTGTAACGTGAATTAATTTAGTTAAGCGTTCTATTAGGTTTATAAGTTAACTTACTTTTCAGTTGCCCTTCAAATTATAATTTTCCTCAAATTTCACTGTCCAACTGACTTCCTTTTAGGTTAGTTTTAGCTCCTGGGTAGGTGTACAATGAATCTCATATTAGGATATAAATTCAATGTTAATTCAATCTTCTTACCTCCACTAGTTCGTATTTAGGCTAAGAAACTAGTTTTAAGCACAATAGATTATTTATAATGTAATATAACTTTTAGATAGTAGAAAAATAGCTTTAATATAATTCACTCCACGCTCTATGCATATAATCGTCGTTTTGTTGTTATCGTGATCTCTTTGACATCGACCAGTGACACCTTATCAATCCAGTGAGGGAACCGGTTGAGATAGGGTGCGCAACTCGACGGTACCGGTAACAGTCTCCCCCCGGTGCTTCCCTGCGTCTTCTGGGGCAGCACCTTGTCCATGTACGTCGAGGACAGCCAGCCTAGTCGTTGGTCGTCTGAAGATTCCCTGTCGGGTTCGCACGGCAGCTTGTCGGACTCGGCCATCTGATCCTTCGAATATCTGGGTTATCCTTCCTCGTATCCATTCACTACGCCTAGCGCCATCTGCAACCAGGACGAGATCACCAACCTGTAAGGGTCTGGTTTCGTTGAACCATTTTGGTTGTCTTCGGATGACTGGTAGATACTCTACCAGAAAGCGTTGCCAAAACTTGTCCAGTTGGCATTGGATTCCTCTCAGAGTATCGGGTAGATGTTTTTGAGATTCACCTACGCTCACATCACTCTGTTTCGCTCCACTAGACGCTCCCAAAAGAAAGTGATTTGGTGTCAAAGCTTCAGACTCCTCGGAGTCCAAGGGCAAGTATGTCAGAGGCCTCGAATTGACAATGCTTTCTGCTTCTACAACCAGTGTTTGCAATTCCTCATCGCTCAATTTCCCTTCTACGTATGCATCCTTCATGGCAGACTTAACAGACTGCACCAACCTTTCCCAAGCACCCCCCATATGTGGAGCTCCAGGAGGAATGAAGCTCCACTTCGTGGTCGTATTGGTAAACGTCATGGATAACTCCTTTCCGATCTGCTCTCGGAGTATGCGTTCCGCCCCCTGGAAGTTTGTTCCGTTGTCGCTAAATATTTCTATCGGCGATCCTCGGCGACCGATGAAACGTCGTACACAGGAGATGCACGACGCAGTGGATAAGCTATACGCTATCTCTAAGTGTACGGCTCGTACAGTAAGACACGTAAAGAGGGCGATCCACCTCTTCACGTTTGAGCGTCCTACTTTTGTGAGAAGCGGTCCAAAGTAGTCGAGACCAACGTAGCTGAATGGACGAACGTTCATTGCCAGGCGGGCTGGAGGAAGGGCTGCCATCGGCGGATTGCTAGGTCGAGCCTTGCGGATCTTGCATAGTTGACAGCTAAAAGCAACCTGCTTTACGAGCCGACGTAACTTC
Source organism: Aedes aegypti (assembly GCF_002204515.2). Classification (NCBI taxonomy): domain Eukaryota; kingdom Metazoa; phylum Arthropoda; class Insecta; order Diptera; family Culicidae; genus Aedes; species Aedes aegypti. The sequence continues at coordinate 296,846,436 of NC_035107.1, read as the reverse complement.
GAAATGGTATAACGCTGTCGAAGTTCGTTGACGATGGTTTCGTTATTTCCATGACGGTAGCGACGATGATAGTCTTCTATCAGGAGGTTGACTGCTCGATGCTTCGATGGTAGAACTATCGGATACCTGGCATCGTAGGTCACATTCTTCGCAGCAATAATGCGGCTTCGTTGCCGCACCAATCCAGCTTCATCCAATATTGGCATCAACTTGAAAATATTACTTTTCCGATCAATGGGTGTTTTCTGCATATCGGACTTATTCTGCTCGAGGGTGACTACTTCGTCAGGATAACTTTCTCGCTGTACAAGTTTCCAAATTGTATATTCTCCGCTCAGCAGCTCAGGTTGTGCAAGCGGTCCACGCAGTTTCTGTTCTGGTTTGGTGATATTGAAGAGGAAACGTAAAACGTATGCTGTGGCACGCAGCAATTTGTTCCACGATGAAAAACGTTCGAAGTTCAGTGTCGTATCAACCGCAAAATGGAACAATATTGAAGGTCTTATGTCTTCAGTAGTTGACCCAATCTCGTCTTCTCTTTGAGGCCAAGTTTCCTCGGGATGTCGCAGGAATTCTGGTCCGTTAAACCATTGACTATCCTTGCTAAAGTATGGTCCACTGCCCCACTTTGTGGCTTCATCCGCAGGGTTGAGCTTGGACGGCACCCACCGCCATTCGTTTGCATCCGTACTCTCCAATATCTCTCCTACTCGGTGAGCTACGAAAGGCTTGTAGCGTCTCGGATCCGACCTGATCCATGACCTCGCTGTCGTAGAGTCCGTCCAAAGGAACCTTTTAGAAAATGCGATAGGGTGACTATCTTGCACGAATTTTAGAAGACGAGCACCAAGTACACATCCTTGCAGTTCTAACCTCGGAATGGACATTGGCTTGAGCGGAGCCACCTTGGTTTTAGCAGAAACTAAAGCACATTGGAAGGCTCCATCTCGGGTAGCCGTCCGAATATACGCTGTACACGAGTAAGCAATTTCGCTGGCGTCAACAAAAACGTGCAGTTGAGCAGCCTTGTACGTTTCTTCAGTTGCTCGTGGGAAATAGCACCTCGGTATCCTTATGGATGCTACGAACTCGATCATTTTTGTCCAGCGAATCCAATGATCAAATACTTCTTCACCTACTGCTTCGTCCCACTCCGTACCGGCTCGCCACAGGTCCTGTATAAGCACCTTCCCGTGGATAATGAAGAACGACAGAAGCCCCAAAGGGTCAAACAGTGACATAACGCACCGCAGTACTTGTCGTTTTGTTGGGCGGGTACCGTTACGAAAAAGTTGTCTGACTTCTTCGCTCATGGAAGCGGAGAAGCTCAACTCGTCTGTCCTTGAAGACCACAGCATTCCGAGTACTCGCTCTACATGTTCACCAGATTCCAGGTAAAGATTTTTGCTGTCTTCCTTTGCTGATTCACCTAGTGTTGCCGTGACACTTTCGCTGTTCGACCTCCAATTTCGTAGATGAAATCCACCGTTATGATGAACCAGACGAACTTCAGCTGATATCTTCTTCGCCTCACTTTCACTGCCAAAACTGTCCAGATAGTCATCTACGTAGTGGCTCTTTATTATCCCTTCGACGGCCCTCGGGTATTGCTGTAGATGTTCCATGGCATTCAGGTTTTTCACATACTGCGCAGATGCCGGTGAGCACGTGGCCCCAAACGTAGCGACATCCATTATGTATATCTCCACAGGTCCATCAGAATTTTCACTCCACAAAAAGCGCAGGGAGTTTCTGTCGCCTGGTCGAATCCCGACCTGATGAAACATTTGCTCTATATCCGCACTGACAGCAACAGAATACAGCCGGAAGCGAAACAGTACAGCTGGCAACAATGTAAGTTGATCCGGCCCTTTGAGCAAGACGCTGTTCAACGAAACTTCAGAAACCTTCGCTGCTGCATCCCATACAAGGCGTACCTTTCCAGGCTTGTTTGGATTCGTCACTGCACCTAAGGGTAAGAACCATATCCTTCTTGGGTCCGCAGTTTCAAGGTCGGCAGAAGTTGCGCGATGAGCGTACCCTTTCTCGACGTATTCTTTTATTTGCCGATTGATATTTTCTTTCAGAGCAGGCTGACGTTCCATCTTACGTTGGAGGCACTGATGTCTTCGCAACGCCATGCCGTAGCTGTCCGGTAACTCTATCTCGTCGTGCTTCCAGAGTAAACCTGTCTCAAAGTGGGTACCAACTCGCTTAGTTGTTGATTCCAGCAACTCTCGAGCTCGTTTGTCTTCTGCACTGAGAGAAGTTTCGAGATACTTTACTCCACTTTCCTCAACGGCGAAGAACTGTTTTACGGTCTCGTGTAATTCGTCGTCTTTCGTACAGCCACAAATATGAAAGCTGAATCCTCTATTACTCTGTGGACCTTGCCGACCATAAACGCACCAGCCCAATCGTGTCTTAACGGCAATTGGTCCAGATCCATCTCCTTCGTTTATCTTAAGTGGCACAGCAAGTCTGATATTATCAACTCCGATCAAAATCTCCGGTCTGGCGTTGCGATAGCTTTGGATCGGCAGCTGCTTCAAATATGCGAACTTCTTTGCTGCTTCTGATAGTTCGAAAGATTGAGTCGGTAGATTTAAGTTCCGAACCGTATGAGCATCTACTAACTTATATAAGTGCTTCTGCTCCATTCCTGATATTGTGATGGTTACCAGCTGAGAATCTTTCTCTACCCGCGATGTGTTCCCAGTCCATCTTAAGCAAATAGGATTTGGTTCTCCGACTAGACCAAGCTGCGCTACCAGAGCACCGTCAATAAGCGTTGATGAAGAGCCCTCGTCCAGAAAAGCAAAGGTGTTGATTTTCCCGGACTTTCCATGTAGCGTCACTGGTATGATGCGGAATAAGACACCCGAATCGAGAAGCTGATGAGTGTGAGTGTTTCCAATTTGTGTTGCTGGAGTAGTGGATTTTCCGTGCAGTAGTGGATGATGTTTGAACTGACATCCACTTACATTGCAACGACTATTAATCCGGCAGGCTCTTCTTCCATGACTGAACAAGCAGATTTGACACACGTTCAGTGTTCGGATACGCCGCCATCGATCGTCAACGGAAAGCGTTCGAAACGCTTGGCACTCCCGAAGTTTATGGCCTTCTTTGTCGCAATGTAGACACTCACTAGGCTTGTTCTGATTTGGCGTCGAAGATGAAGTTCCGTCAACTTTGGTAATGTGCGAGTTTACGTACCCCTTTGTTTTCTCCCTTCCTCCTATTTTTCGTGAATCCGGTTCGTACACCACCACACTTGATGCGTCCTGCATTACACCGGACATATATTCGCTAAAGGTTTTGAGATCTACCAAGGCACGTCCTCGCTTAAAGCCAGCCCACATCAGTTTCTGATCCGCTGGTAATTTCCCAATAAGCTCCTGCAACAGTGTAGGATTTGACAAATGAGCCCTCTCATTCGCCGCTTCAATGTGATCGCATAATTCTTGGACCGCCATCCCATATTCTATGAGCGATTCCAACTTGTCTCCTCGTATGCTGGGCATCGCTTTAACCTTCTGCAACAAAACGTTGATTAACAACTCCGGACGCCCGTATCTCATACGTAACGTCTCAATTACTTGGGGTACCGCTGCCGGAAACACTAAACGGCTTCGTACACTTTCTAGCGCACGCCCTCGCAAGCATCTTTGTAGGCGGAGCATGTTCTCTCCATTTGTGTAGCCGCAAGTCCTCGTCGTATATTCGAAGTTGGAGATGAATATCGGCCATTCGGCTGGATCCCCAGAAAACGTAGGAAGATCTCGGGCCAACGATTGACGAGACGTTAGCTGCTGTTGTGTAGGCGGTTCGTCCATCCCTCTCTCTAGATCATTCATGTCAGGAACCACTGCCGGAGAAGGATAGGCTCCAACTTGAGATTGTTGCAGCAAAGGTTGCTGTGCTAGATATTGCCGCACCACAGGCTGCTGCATATTATATTGATGTGCTGATAGTGGCTGTGTCAACGGCTGCTGAAGCGAAGGTGGCTGCACTACATACTGCTGGGCTGAATACTGCTGCACCAACGGCTGTCGCATTGAAGACTCCTGCACTGATGACGGTTGCATTGAAAACTGGTGTATAGGAGGCTGTTGTGCTGTATATTGCTCTTCCGGTGGTTGTTGCGCTTGAGGTTGCTGTATCGGGGGTTGTTGTGCTGCAATTTGTTGCACTGGAGATTTCTGCACTGAATACTGCTGCACTGGAGGCTGCTGCACTAAAGGCTGCTGCACTGAAGGCTGCTGCACTGAAGGCTGCTGCACCAAAGATTGCTGCACCGAAGGCTGCTGCACTGGAGGCTGCTGCACCGAGAATTGTTGAACTGATGACTGCTGCACCAAAGATTGCTGCACTGAAGGCTGCTGCACTGGAGGCTGCTGCTCGGAAGGCTGCTGCATCGAAGGCTGCTGCACTGGAGGCTGCTGCACTGAAGGCTGCTGCACCGAAAATTGCTGCACCGAAGGCTGCTGCACTGGAGGCTGTTCTAGGGGCGGACGCAATGACTGTTGTTGTACAAATGGTTGGTAAACCAAAGCATACTGCGTTTGCTGACGTAGCAGGTGCGAAGGTTGGGTTTTTGTAGAGGGGAGAGGTGTGCATTGGGTAACAGTCGGCTTTTCTAACAAAACATTGTTAAATATCGGATTTGAGTTGAGGATGGTTGGAAATGATGTCGGTTGTAAAACATGGTTTTTGTGTGCTTTATCGGTTTGGCTTTCGGAGGCATGACACTTACCTGAAGAAATTTCGTTCGTACGCTGCTTTGGTACAGCGCCTAACGTCACTGCTCTGGGTTGTACTACCTCCATCTGGGTTGTGGGTGTCGGCACCGTCGTTAAACGGTACACGGTTGAATGCATTCCTTCGATTTCCTCCCTGCATAGCCTTAATTGCTGCTGCAAATCTGCCATCTGAGGCGATGTTGGCTCGGATTGCTGTAAACACCGCTCCAATCTCACTCGTAATTCGCGGATTAGATCCTTGGCGTTATGCTGATTGACTTCCGGATACGGTTGAAGCTCGCTTAGGTCACACGTCTCAAAGGCAGGAATAGTCCTATCTCGGAGAGGTGAACTGTGATGTTGACTGTCTAAATTTGACGGAAACTCTGAAGGTAGTTCCTTTTCCACATCTTTTACTGCCGCAGCCTCGGAGTCCTCTTGACGCAGAATCGAATTTTGCTGCTGAATCGTAGTAGCTGCTGGCAGATAGTTTCCTCCTGCTGCGCCAGTTTCCCGATCCGCGCTGTTCTCTATCCAGTCTCGAACTCTCCTTTGGCTACTTCCGCGACTTGCTTGGCTCCGACGTTCCTCTTCGGCGGTAATCGAAGCTTCCAACAGCCTTCGTTGCTCGTCTAAGAACTTCCTTTCCAGTTCTACTTCTGCGCGCTGCTTCTCCAATTCCTGACGTTCGCGTAGACGGGCCATATTTTCCGCCAAATGCGATGACGATCGACTCGTAACGCTGACTCTCGACGAAGCACGAGATGATCGTTTGCAGCGGGTACATACCCACGAACGATCGGCGATCGATCCTGTGACTCCAGCACAACTGAAGTGCCACCACACATCGCAAGCATCGCATTGGACCAAATTGTCCGCTTCGTCCGGACGGTTGCAACCAGCACATCCATCCTTCTTGTTGGTGGTAGAGCGATGACTCATCATGAAAATTTTGAAGAATGTTGCGACAGGAAACGAAAGGCTAGACCGATTTTTGGTAGCTGATTTATTGTAGCTTCAAAACTGTAACGTGAATTAATTTAGTTAAGCGTTCTATTAGGTTTATAAGTTAACTTACTTTTCAGTTGCCCTTCAAATTATAATTTTCCTCAAATTTCACTGTCCAACTGACTTCCTTTTAGGTTAGTTTTAGCTCCTGGGTAGGTGTACAATGAATCTCATATTAGGATATAAATTCAATGTTAATTCAATCTTCTTACCTCCACTAGTTCGTATTTAGGCTAAGAAACTAGTTTTAAGCACAATAGATTATTTATAATGTAATATAACTTTTAGATAGTAGAAAAATAGCTTTAATATAATTCACTCCACGCTCTATGCATATAATCGTCGTTTTGTTGTTATCGTGATCTCTTTGACATCGACCAGTGACACCTTATCAATCCAGTGAGGGAACCGGTTGAGATAGGGTGCGCAACTCGACGGTACCGGTAACACTCCGCTTGGATCGCATCTCAGCAGGCAACAGATCGTCTTGCTCTGACCGGGCGTGCTTCTCAGGCACAGACATCGATAGTGAAGGACCTCCCCGTTTGTCTTGCTTCGCTCAAATCAAACTGTCGAGCGAGCGAGAGAAGATGCCGTCCGTAACCAAAGTCATCATCGCTGCCACCGTCAAGAAGAAGAAGAAGAAGAAGTCCACAGGAAAATTTGCGGTCGAACTGTGAACACGGTCGGGCAAGTCATTCTCGCTTTGTGCTTCAACGCTTGTTTGCGTTCACCCAGCCATCGTCATCGCCGCCATCATCAGATTTCCACTTAATCCCGGTGATCCACTACCTGTTACTGTTGTGCGCCATCCACGCCACGAAACTTTCGGTTCGTCGTATATGCAAATAACTTGCTCAAATTTATACATTTGAGTTGAGGATTCCCCGTTTGACCATGGCAATCAACTGATACACTGAGAAAAATCTACACGTCAAGGTCGTGTGTTTTACTTATAGATTTGCGCAATGAGGAAAACCACATGATTTGAGTGTGGTAGCCATATGGATTTCATCATTGATTTCACGGTATAATAACATGTGTATCAACATTAGGTTGTCATGTGAAACAAACATGAATTTCCAAATATTAAATCATGAAAACCAACTGATTTGCTTATTGAATTCGAAATGTAGTGGCTTTAGATAGTCATGTGTGATAGAACATAAATGTCATGGGACTGAAAGAAGAAATTTTGTAGAAGAACTTTTGCTCCCCAAAATATGGATCCGAGGCTCCTCTGCTTGTCGCAAGCTCTCTTGATTTTTATTTTCAAACCCGTGAGCCAGCAACAAGCGGGGCGCCGCAAATCCATAATTTGGGAAGCCAGGGATAAGCATATTCCATTTTTTCGAAACCGAAAGCCAGGAAAATCTGTTAGTGGAATCCGATTTTTCTACTAAACTTTACATTATAATCAATGTTTTCTTATAGAAAGGTAGAATTCTCGTATATCGGTCAACTTCACTAATAAAAGAAAAATCGAATTCACAAATTTTCATCTAACACTTTCAGCTTCAAAATTTGCTTCTTCTCTTTGGAAGCATGATGATGACTGTCGTTCGACACGAGGTCCAACCGCAATTCAATTCACTATGCATCCCATGGGTTGATCACAAACAATTTAGAAGCTTTGAACATGGAAATCGATAGCATAGCTCATGGATTTCATCATAACAATCTCATTGCGCATATCAATGAATCGACCAACTTGAACATGATGATTATGACACAAGATAACCATAAGCAAAACACACTGAATCCGTGTTGGAGTGATGATCTATGCGTCCATAGGTTGACACATACGAATCTGAAGAGAAAGCTTCGGGAACTTATGTGGAAAAAATATGGAATCCTTGTTGTCGGTTGATGAATCAATCCATGAAGCAAAACAAAGGAATTTAATGTGTAACACACACGAAGTTTGCAAGAAAATCATAGCAAATCGATATGGACGTTCATGAATCGATCCATAATTTTAAACACACAGATCGAGCGTGTGGATTTTTATCAGTGTAACATCCCGCAGTGTTATTTATCTGTAAGAGCATCAAAGCTAACAAAGCCATCGGCCCTTTTCAGGGCCATCAAATTAGTGGAAAAGAATTGAAAGAGAAATATTTTCGACTTTATATATGATTTCTTATATTCCTTAATCAGTTTCACAGCTTCATACAAAATTTCATTTGTCATGAATAATTTATGACTAAACATTTTGAGACTGTTAATCTTCAAGCTGCCAATCCAGCATCTGGTATGTGAAATCGCTCAAGATTTCTATGTTGACCGTCGGACCGTAATAACATCATATTACTCAGAATTGTATGGTATTTCTAACAGCATTGTTGATTTATCATATAATGGAGGAACACTTCCTAAATTCTCGAGTATGGAAATTGGAAAATGTATCAAAATTGCGACAGATTTTAAATACTGTTCAATAAACTGTTTCCTGACTAATTGTAATGAGCAACTATTGATCTGAAATTTTTCTACATGTTAGTTCATTGCAAACGTCATAGTATATAAATCAGAACACATTAAACATTGATCAGAAATATTTAAAATTTGCACGAAAGCAAAACATGCGTGATTTTAATTTATTGTAAGCTATTAAAATAATGTTGATATTTTTACTGTCCATACGAACGCGCATGTGAATTTTCCAAGATATGTAAATCCCTAACCAAGCCATCAACTTCATGTACCTTATCCTAGATTGGTCAATCAGAAGAAGGCAAAGAATACGAAAGGGAGGAGCATCGTCTGCAATTCAAATTATGTAAAACATACTATCTTCGACAGATTCGGTTCATTTAAGGGACGAATGACCTTCGGATTAAAACCCCTTTGTAACAACAACAGGATTCGGTTCATTTCATTTACACTTTCGAGCTAGTAAGAACTTCTCGTGATAAACACAGTATAGCTAGTAATATTTTATAATGTGCTTACCACATACTTGCTATAATCTCTTAATTCATCTCGTAGCATCATACAATATCTGATTTATCACGAATAATCGACAATACGACAATTTGAGGATGTTTCGAGAACGCTGCTGCAGTGCCGTCGGGATGCAATAACAGCATAATGCTCATCTTGTACATCCCTTGCCAAGCCATCAATTTCATATAGCCTATTTCTCAGATTAACGCAATAGACAACATGTAGAAAAATCAATTCAGATCAATAGTTGCTCATTACAATTGGTCAAGAAACAGTTTATTGAACAGTATTTAAAATCTGTCGCAATTTTAATACATTTCTAAATTTCCGTACTCGAGAATTTTGGAAGCGGGGCCGTGATGTTCGGGATGGATTGTCCTCCATGACTGGTCTTCTTCTTCTTTCTGGCGTTACGTCCCAACTGTGCCAATGACCATTTTTGCATGCGTATATCGTATGGCAGGTACGAAGATACTCTATGCCCTGGGAATCGAGAAAATTTCCTTTACGAATAGATCCTCGACCAGCGGGATTTGAACCCACGAGCCTCAGCATGGTCAAGCTGAATAGCTGCGCGTTTACCGCTACTGCTATCTGGGCCCCTGGAAGAAAATTCTGCTAAAAGTGAACTTTTTCAAAACAACTCTTATTGATTGGAATATTTATCAACAACTCTTTGTTAAGTTGAATCATCCTAAATAACTCTTTGCTCCATCGCCAAACCAAACCATTTCTTTGAATTCATCAAGTACAAGAATATGAATGGTAAGAAGAGGCAGATGGTGTATATTTCGCTGGCGTTACTTTCCAACAGGTCGCCGGTTGGCGCTGACTACTAATCTGTCCACTGAATGATTTTCAGTTGTTGCTTTCGCTCTCTGGTTCCGTTCGCTACTCGCACACAGCTGTGGCTTTCACGCGCTCTTCTTTGCTGTTCTGCTGCTTGATCCGTTCGTTATGCCGTTCGATTTGTGAATGAGCTGGGAGCATTGCATTAAATTCATGTTTATTTGTCAGATTTTTTACATAGTAACAATTTTTACATATTAAGAGTTTGACCTTCAGGTCCTTCAGCTTTGATTTTGGTTGATTTTGTTCTCGTTGTGGAATAGATTTGGTTTTACCCTAGTGTAATTAATCGGCCTTTAAGGCTCTGGTAGTTTTAAGGAAAGAAAAAGTAAAGAAAATTTGATAACCTAACTACTACTATTTACACTACAAAAAAATTGATAACCTAGGGGGGAACGAGGTCCCGGATGACCTGCTGGCCAGATTGGTGGCAACGAGCCCTGAATTTTTCAATCGAGTCACCAAAGCGCTCCTCTAAAGTTTTGATCTCGGCCAGACGGTGGACCTCGGTTGTCCTCGTTCTCGGAGGACTGTTGAGGATCATCCGGAGGAACTTATTTTGGGTCCTCTGGAGCCTCAGATGGTGGGTTTTAGCGCAACTCTCCCAGATTGGTACGCCATATTCAATTACTGGAAGAATGACCTGTTTGTAAACAGCAAGCTTGTTCCTCAAAGACAGAGTTGACTTCCGGTTGATGAGTGGATAAAGTGCTTTTAGCAAGATGTTGCTTTTGATGACCGTTTTGTCAACCTGCTGTCTGAAGAGGAGCTTGCTGTCTAACGTTAGCCCAAGGTAGTCGGCTGCATCAGACCATTCCACCGTTGATCCACCGAGGGTGATTTTACAATCCTCAGCCGGAACAAGTCTGGGGGATTTGGAATAGGGGAAGAGGATGACCTGGGTCTTCGCTGCGTTGATGCAGATCTTCCAGCTGTTCAAATAATCTGACAAGACGTTCAGGCCTCTCTGGAGTCGAGATGTTAGTGCTCTCGTGAATCTGCCGCTGTAGACGACTGATGTGTCGTCAGCGAACAGTGACAGGGAGCCGCCTTCAGGGAGCTGAGGCATGTCCGAGGTGAACAGGTTGTATAGTAGGGGACCTAAAATACTGCCCTGTGGAACACCTGCGGGGATGTTGTGAGGGTCTGAGTTGACTCCATTGAGGGAAACCCTGAACGTCCTGTTAAACAGATAATTTTTGATGATTTTCACCAAATAGTTGGGAAGATTGTATCGGTGCAGCTTGTACACCAGGCCGTCGTGCCAGACGTTGTCGAATGCTTTTTCAACATCGAGCAACGCCATGGCGGAGGATTTGGCAAGGGACTTGTTCCGCCTGAGGATGTTGGTTACTCGAGTCAGTTGGTGCACGGTTGAACGACCGCGTCGAAAGCCAAACTGTTCCTCGAGCAAGATGTTGTTTTGATCGGCTGCCGAAAGCAGCCGTCTGTTGATCGCTTTTTCAAAAAGCTTTGATAACCCTGAGAGAAGGCTGATGGGTCGATAGCTTTTGGGGGAGGAAGGATCCTTCCCAGGTTTCTTAATGGGGATGACTTTTGCTGACTTCCACGACGAGGGGAAGTAGCTAAGTCGAAGGCACTGATTGAAAATCAGTGCCAGATGTTGGTAGAACTGGAGACTCAAATGCTTGAGCTCCAAGTTCAGGATGTTGTCGAAACCTGGGGCCTTCATGTTTTTGGATGTTTTGAGATAGGCCAGCAACTCGTCAGCAGTGATCTCCAACTCCTCCGAGAAGTCGTTGGGAGATTGGTGTAGGTTAGCTGCGTGTTCGGAAACAGCAGCTTCGTGTGGGCTAGGAATGTCTAGCCCTAGATTGTGGGAGCTGACGAAATGCCGACCTATCTCAGCAGCCTTCTCCGCAGGGGTTATCAAGCGATCCTTAGAGTCGGTGTTGTCTAATGGGATCAACGGTGGAATAGGTCTGGGTTTGGATTTTAAAAGTTTGGTCATCTTCCAGAATGGCCTAGCACAATCTGGGAGAGAGCGGATCTTGTTGGAAAAATCATCGTTCCTGAGGTCCACCATTCTGGCCTTGATTATTTTGGATATGCGATTGACTTCGCTTTTCAACGCAGGCAGACCAGAGCGTTGGTACTGCCTGCGTTTGGTGTTCCTTAAACGAATGAGATCTTTGGTAACACGATCGATAAAAAGGGTGTTGCTCACCTGACCAGATGCTGGTACATGCTGTTCTCGGGCCACGGAGATGGCCTCTTCGACGCTCTGCAGGTGCCGGTCGATGTCTTCAGCGGACGCCAGGGGAGCCTCGTACTGGATGTTAGCGTCGACACACCGCTGGAATTGGCCCCAGTCGACACGGTGGTAGTTGCGCCGGGTGACCCGATGCCGGTTGACCAGGGAACCAACTTCTGCCACCACCGGGTAGTGGTCCGAGCTCAGGTCCTGGTGAACGACCGGTTGGGAGATGTTGTCGGCCATGTTGGTCAGGAAGATATCAATGGTCGCATGGGCCCCGGACCGGCTCAGGCGGGTGGGTGAATCCGGGCTCAGGATGGTGTAGTGGCCTTCCTCCAGGTCCTGTTGTAGGATGAGGCCGTTCCTATTTCGCCGGAGGTTTCCCCAGGTCTCGTGCCTTGCGTTCAGGTCGCCAGCCAGGATGAACTGCCCCTGCCGCCGTGTCAGTTTGACGATGTCTTGCTTTAGGGCCGCCGATGTTCCGTCGTTGATGTTGGTTTGCTTCGGGCAGTACGCCGCGATGATCGTGATTGGGCCGATGGAGGTTTCCACCCGAACACCTACGGCCTCGATGACTTTTAGTTGGAAGCTCGGCAGCAGGGTGCAGTTTACGTTCCTCCGCAGAGCAACCGCAACGCCTCCACCTTCGGATCCGCACCGGTCAAGCCGCACGAGCCGGAAGTCGGGGATGAAGATGTTAACTTCCGGCTTGAGGTGCGTCTCCGTGATCACGGCTATGTCGATGCCTTCTTGGTCCAGGAAGGCGGACAACTCTCGGTTTTTGCTCCGGAGGGAGCAAGCGTTCCAGTTGAGGATCTTGGTGGTGGCCTCACGGGCCATATTTGGCGAGAAAGGCGAATACCACCGAGTTGGCGGCGTTGATCTGCTCCGACTTCGAACGGCAGGCGCGCAGCCGTTGGAACAAGTCCCTGGTGTACTCCAACATTTGCTCCGGAGTGTACAGGGAGCCGTCGTCGGAGGGAGGAGTGCCGGGGACACTGCGTCCAGGATTCCCCCATCCAGGAGGGGGCGCATTCTGCACCGGTGGGGCGGCGGCGGCGGCCGCGAGGCGATGCTGAACGGAAGGGGCCGGCTGGCGGGATGCCTGCCGGTGGGTTGGTGGAAGCGGTGGCAGATTGGGCACTTGGTAGCGGGGCGTCGGGAAGTGCTCCTCAGTCAGCGGTGGAGGTGGTTGGCGCTGGCGTTGCCGTCCCAGCTTCTTCGCGGATGCTTGCTGGCGGATTGCAAGAAATTCCGCACGTTTTGGGCAGTTGCGGCTGCTGCCCTCGTGGTTTGCACCGCAGTTGGCGCACTTCGGTTCGGTGCCCTCCATCGGTTGGCAAGTCGTGGTGGCGTGCGCACCGGCACATTTGCCACAGCGGGGCTTCATGTGGCAGTTTCGTGTCCCGTGACCGAGCGCGAGGCAGTTGCCACACTGCGTCACGTCTCGCTTCTTCGGGCGGTAGCGCTCCCATTCCACCACGATGTGGAAGAGCGCTCTCACCCTCGTCAGGCCCGCCATGGTGGTGGACCCCTTCTCCAAGTGGACCAGGTAGAGCTGGTCCCGATGTCGTCCTCCTTGTGCTCTCCGGATGGGGAACACATTCGTTGGCTTGAGTCCAGCCGCCTTCATTTCGTCCACGATTGCCTCCGGGGTGAACTCCGGCAGCCCTCGGACGAGAACTTTCAACGGCTTGCTGCCGGGGGCATCGTGGGTGTAGAATTCCACCCCTTTTGCCTTCAGCAGCTTGCCGGCCTTGTCGAAGTCGGCGCCCGAAGCGCACATGATTTTGGTGCCGGTATGGCACAGCTTGAACAGCGGCCGGATGTTGTTGGCCGCTAGCTCGGATCGCAGCGCCGAGAGGTCCTTCGACGCCGTGAAGAGGGGGGGAACTTTCGCGCCCGGGGGGGCTTGGTCCACAGGCAGGGAGGCAAACTGGTTGTTTGGCAGCAACCTGCTGTATGCCGCCGGGTTGGCATCTTCATTCCTGGCTCGTTTCGGCGCGCAGGTCTGCCCGCTGTCGGCCAGCGGGGCGTGGGTCGAGGCGGAGTCCGCCTTTTGCTTCCGATTGCGACCCATCACTATGGGCCGCGGTTGCTCTGCTTCAGCTAGCAGAGATGCTTTCTGGCTAGCCACCCCTAGGAGGTAGGTTAGCGCCGGAGAGCAGTCACGGGGGCGGGAAATCGCGAATAAAGTGCACTTCGCACACGCACGGAAGAGAATTCGAACTTGTGTCTCGCAACTCAAAAAGAACACGCAACCGTTCACAACGGCAGTTCGATTCGAATATTTATCAACAACTCTTTGTTAAGTAAAATCATTCTTAATAACTCTTTGCTCCATCGCCAAACCAAACCATTTCATTGAATTCATCAAGTACAAGAATATGAATGGTAAGAAGAGGCAGATGGTGTATATTTTGCTAACGTTACTTTCCAACAGGTCGTCGGTTGGCGCTGACTACTAATCCGTCCACTGAATGATTTTCAGTTGTTGCTTTCGCTCTCTGGTTCCGTTCGCTACTCGCACACTGCTGTGGCTTTCACGCGCTCTTCTTTGCTGCTCCGCTGCTTGATCCGTTCGTTATGCCGTTCGATTTGTAAATGAGCTGGGAGCAGAACAACCAGTGGTTTTATTTGCTCGAGCTCCGTTCACCGATGGCGAGTGGTGGGGCTCTCGCTTGGTTGTTTCGTCACTCCGTTCGCTACTCGCACGCGATTGGTTATTGCTTTCGCGCTATTTTCGTTGATGGTGTGATTCTTCGCTTTTGATTTTTCATGCAAAATGACCAACTTTGATAAACTATATCGCAAAAATTCAAAGACCGATTTGAATGAAATTTTCACAGAATATCAGTCATAACTTAAATTTTAACATATATTTTTGAGTGATTCTTCCAATCACACGTTGAAAAGCAGTAACGGTTTGACTAAAGTGAATTTTTTGACGATTTTTTATAATTGACATAACTAAACATATTGAAGGAATAGCTTCATGGTATCTTCAGAAAAGTTGTAGATTTTGACGAGATGAATAAGCTTGCTGAAGATAGTTTTTGTGTAAGGCTATCAGATTTTAAGATAAAAAGTTTGGAATTTTTCGTCGAAAATTACAGTTTAGTCAAACCGTTATTACTTATAAACTTGTGATTGGAAAAATTTTCAAAAATATATGTTAAAATTCAAGTTACATCTGATGTTCTGTGAAAGTTTCATTCGAAAATATTTCCTAAATAACTGAGATCTAACTTACCAAAGTTGGTCATTTTGTATGGAAAATCGAAAATGTTGCAAATGCATGCGAATAAGTTGGGGCCTTCCTTAGCCGAGTGGTTAGAGTCCGTGGCTACAAAGCAAAGCCATGCTGAAGGTGTCTGGGTTCGATTCCCGGTCGGTCCAGGATCTTTTCGTAATGGAAATTTTCTTGACTTCCCTGGGCATAGAGTACAATCGTACCTGCCACCCGATATACGAATGCAAAAATGGCAACTTTGGCAAAGAAAGCTCTCACTTAATAACTGTGGAAGTGTCATAAGGAGCACTAAGCTGAGAAGCAGGCTCTGTCCCAGTGAGGACGTTAATGCCAAGAAGAAGAAGAAGAAGATGTGAATAAGTTCTCTGTTTATTCGACAAACAAGCTTAATATTTCACGGGTACACAACAGCAACAGAGTAGCGTACACAGGGATTTAGTAGAAATCTGGAAACGTAGCTCAATCTTAAAATCTTGAGCGATTTCACAAACCATATTCTGAATTAACAGCTCAGCAGGCTTCTAGCAGCGAGGTACTTCTCGCTAAGCAAGTTCGGAGGAGCTCTTACCAGCTCGAAAGCGGAAATGGAATGAAACTGAATCCAACGAAGGCAGCATGTTTTATAACCTTGGAATAGCAGATAATGCTCCTCCCTTTTGTGCTCTTCGCTTTCTGATCGACCAATCTGGGAAATTGGTATGTGCCAATAATGTGTTGGGCTTGGAATTACTTGATAATTGCGGAGAATACTAATACGTGAGAAATTGGTCGAACATGAATTGTTGGAATGATTGGCATTCCCTAAATATTCAATACGAGCTATTGATAATCAATAGTTTTCTTTATTATGACGGTAAATTTCTGATTCATGGGCGCCAAAATTATTACAATTTTTCAATGAGAATGTCTTTTCAAAAGCATTCTTAATATGTCGCAATTTTGTCACATGGGATAATTTTCCTAATCAAAGTGTTCCCACAAAATATGGAACATAAAAGGCGCTGTTGGAAAAGCCACTCTATTTTGCAATCGTTGTGAAATGTTGAGCACTCACCCCGTTGGCACTGCAGCAGCGTCCCGCGAGTTCAATCTCAAATGGTTGAGTCATACATTATTCACGACAAATGAAATTTTGTATGAGGCCGTGAAATTGATTTAGGAATACTAGAAGTTATAAATAAAGTCGGAAATATTTCTCTTTTAACTCTTTTCCACAAATTTGATGGCTCTGAAAAGAACCGATGGCTTTGTTAGCTTCGATGTTGTTACGGATAAATAACACTGCTCGGACCAGCAAAACTCAGGGGGCTTCTGGTATTTGCTCCTAACGGGATTGCTTCTTGACCACCAATGATGATTTCATCACGAGTCGAAATTTTGAAGCGCGGGTGAACAACTCCTCGGCCGATGAAATTTGCGGCGGCGATGACGATGGCTGGGTGAACGCAAACAAGCGGTGAACCACAAAGCGAGAATGACTCGCCCGACCGTGTTCACAGTTCGACCGCAATTTCTCCTGTGGACTGCTTCCTCTTCTTCTTCTAGGCGGCGGCAGCGGTGATGGCTTTAGCTTCGGACGGCATCTTCTCTCGCTCGCTCGACAGTTTGATTTGAGCGAAGCAAGACAAACGGGGGCGTCCTTCGCTATCGATGTCTGTGCCTGAGAAGCACGCCCGGTCAGAACAAGCCGATCTGTCGCCTGCTGAGATGCGAGCCAATCGGAGAGTGAAAAGCAAATGACGTCAAATTTTCTCTAGCCACCCCTATTTATAGATTTGCTTGAAATCAACGTTCTCTTTTAAAACAGTTATTAAACTATTTGGACAGGTATGTGGGATTCAGTAAGTAAACGACATGAAGCTTTGATGTCTTATCTTTCGATTGAGGTGCTAATCAAGAAATTTCGTTAAGCCAGCGAAAAGTTATAAACATTTAAAATATTTCATGCCAACGTAACGCTCTTGGTTTTGAAATTCCAATTTCACTCCTGTATAGAGAAGAGAGACGTACTTCTACGTCAAAAGCGCCATCAAGAAGAACGAGATCGCGAAGCGATGGAAGAGCTGTTCCGCGCTAAAGACACACGGAAGTTCTACGAGAAGCTTAACCGTTCGCGCAAAGGCTTTGTGCCACAAGCCGACATGTGCAGAGACTTTGACGGAAATCTTCTCACGAACGAACGTGAGGTGGTCGAAAGGTGGCGGCAGCACTACGACGAGCACCTTAATGGTGATGTGGCCAGTAGCGGAGGTGGCACGGAAATAACTTTGGGAGCACGCGCGGACGACGAAAGACTTCCGCCTCCAGATCTCCAAGAGGTAGAAACGGAGATTAGACGGTTGAAAAACAACAAAGCCGCTGGAGTGGACCAACTTCCTAGCGAGTTGCTAAAATACGGTGGTGATGCACTGGCAAGAGCGCTGCACTGGGTTATTTCCAAGATTTGGGAGGAGGAAGTATTGCCGGAGGAGTGGATGGAAGGTGTCGTGTGTCCCATCTACAAAAAGGGCGACAAGTTGGATTGCGCCAATTATCGTGCGATCACAATTTTGAGCGCCG
Source organism: Aedes aegypti (assembly GCF_002204515.2). Classification (NCBI taxonomy): domain Eukaryota; kingdom Metazoa; phylum Arthropoda; class Insecta; order Diptera; family Culicidae; genus Aedes; species Aedes aegypti. The sequence goes on along the minus strand of NC_035107.1, from coordinate 296,828,855 downwards.
CCTACAAGGTACTCTCCCAAATTCTATGCCGCCGTCTATCACCAATTGCTAGAGAATTCGTTGGACAATATCAGGCAGGATTTATGGGCGAACGAGCAACAACGGACCAGATATTCGCCATCCGCCAGGTGTTGCAGAAATGCCGCGAATACAATGTACCCACACATCATTTATTCATCGATTTTAAATCGGCCTATGATACAATCGATCGAGAACAGCTATGGCAGATTATGCACGAATACGGTTTCCCGGACAAACTGATAAGATTGATCAAGGCGACGATGGAGCGAGTGATGTGCGTAGTCCGAGTATCAGGGACACTCTCGAGTCCCTTCGAATCTCGCAGAGGGTTACGGCAAGGTGATGGCCTTTCGTGTTTACTGTTAAACATTGCTTTAGAGGGTGTGATAAGAAGAGCGGGGATAGACACGAGTGGCACGATTTTCAGAAAGTCCGTTCAGTTACTTGGTTTCGCCGACGACATTGATATCGTAGCACGGAACTTTGAGACGATGGCGGATACGTACATCCGACTAAGGGCTGAAGCTAGGCGAATCGGACTGAACATCAATGTGTCAAAGACGAAGTACATGATAGCGAGGGGCTCAAGAGAAGACACGGCACGCCCCCCACCTCGAGTTCATATTGACGGTGATGAAATCGAGGTTGTCGAAGAATTCGTGTACTTGGGCTCACTGGTGACCGCCGACAACGACACCAGCAGAGAAATCCAGAGACGCATCGTTGCTGGAAATCGTGCCTACTTTGGACTCCGCAGAACGCTCCGATCGAGCAAAGTTCGCCATCGCACGAAGTTGACCATCTACAAGACGCTGATTAGACCGGTACTCCTCTATGGGCACGAAACATGGACCCTACGTGCAGAGGATCAACGCGCCCTTGGTGTTTTCGAACGGAAGGTGTTGCGGACCATCTACGGCGGAGTGCAGATGGAAGACGGAACGTGGAGAAGGCGGATGAACCATGAATTGCACCAGCTGCTGGGAGAACCAACCATTGTCCACCTCGCAAAAATTGGGAGGCTGCGGTGGGCCGGGCATGTCACCAGAATGTCGGATACCAACCCGGTGAAAATGGTTCTCGAAAACAATCCGACCGGCACAAGACGACGTGGTGCGCAGCGAGCAAGATGGGTCGATCAAGTTGAGGACGATCTGCGGACCCTTCGCAGAATGCGTGGCTGGCAACGGGCAGCCATGGACCGAGTCGAATGGAGACGTCTCCTACGTACAGCAGAGGCCACCCAGGCCTTAGCCTGACTGGTAAGGTAAGTAAGGAGCTGTGTCATGGGTTCGATTCCCAATCCCCCCACACAAAAATCAGTGGGGGTTGTGTACAAGACACTAACTACGCCAAGTTATTTTCTGCATTTGAATTTAAGTCGATTGTCATAGTTGCAGCCTTCCTTTAGTTCAAACTAAATATCGTAACGGTCGCAACATTATAGATTTCCAATTGACACCCAGTATATTGCCGTAAGACGTAGTTAACGTCAAAATTTTAAATCTTTCATTACGTGGAGAAAAAAGGGGAACCAAAGCTGGCAAATTTTGTGTTACGTAATATGTGAATCATTCCTCAACAATAGAAAATATATTGCATCCCAGCGTCCTCGGGAACAGCTTCAAATTGCCGTATTGTCAATTATTCGTAATAAATCAATTGTTGTATGCTGCTATGAGATGAATTAAGAGATTATAGCAAGTATGTGGTAAACACATTAGGGAATATTACACATATAACTCTTCAAAACACATTTGTTGGCTCTGAAAAGGGCCGATTGAATTGTTGAATTTGCGTCACACGGACACATTTTGACGGCGCACTGGTTGCAATCCTCCTCGCCCGGTGAGATTTTCGGTGCTGATGACGATGTGCGCTTCAACGGAGCCTGTGGGGTATCAGGGCGCCCTCCACAGTATTGAGTCCTTCCTGTGCTACCCGGAGCAATGGTGCAGGTGACCTTGTGCTTCTCCGAGATAATCGGCTGCCCTTCTTCAGTCTCTATCCTGAGGCTTAATAAGGGTGGGATTATGAATATGTTGACATTTAATTTAAATTATCACCTATATGGATTCGCATTATGCGTTTTACACAGTGTATTCTGTGCTCTTTCGCCTTTGGCGACTTTAAATAGATACCGATCTGGTTTTTTCGTTGCTGGTCTTTTTCGTGCTGAGATTGCAAAAAGCTTAATCCTGCCTAGTTTGGGTAGTGGCTACGGTTAGGTTAGCTCAGATCAATCTTCAGCATAAAAGAACAGCAACGATCAATCTTTGCAGACTCATGCAAAATGGTGCAGCCCAAGTGGCGCTAGTTCAAGAACCCTACTTTCGTAGAGGAATCTTCTATCTAGGTAACCTTGTGGACCCAGTTTTTGCTACTTTCAGCAAACTTGAAATGGCAAACTCGTGCTCCATGCCCCGCGCATGCGTGCTCGTAAATAAAGCAATCGTTGCTACACTCATTTCTGAGTTGACGACCAGAGATGTATGTGCTGTCACAATTGATGTTTCTGTTGGTGACCTCAACAGGAAATACGTCTACTGTTCGGTATATTTACCACATGATGAACCATCCCCAACGGATGACTTCAAACGAGTTGTCGTACACTGCGTAACAAAAGGCCTTCCGCTGATTGTGGGCAGTGATGCCAATGCTCATCACATCATCTGGGGCAGCTCAGATATCAATTTGAGAGGCTCCAGTCTTTTTTTTTTTTTTTTTTTTTTTTTTTCCTTCTAAGCAATGGGGGGATAATCTGCTCAACAGACTCCGGACCGAGGTCCGGGAGTGTGGGGTTGGGGACCATTTACTACGTACAAGCAGTAAACAGGACTACACCCCCGACCCACTAAACCATTTCCATTGCCGCCAAACCCTTCGTCTCTCCGGGACCACCAAGAAGGCATTGCTTCGGAGAGGGGCTATTGCACATCGCATCCTCCAGGTTAGCTGCGTAGCCATGCAGCAACGAACATCGACGACACGCTTATGGGGGTCCACCAAGGTAGCATGCTGGCGCATTGCCAGCTTCCCGGGTGGTCCTCACCTCCCGTTGTCCGCTGAAGGCGGGCAGGGTCGACCACTAAGCCCGCGCCCAGCTGCACCGCAGGTATCAAGAACTGATACTGCGGGCTTCGCAATTTGACCTACTGAAGGCTCAGGCCCTATCAGCTAGCACGAGCTGGGATTGCTGACGAAGGGGCCTCCACCTGCCCCGAACAACCAGAGGCTCGTACCCACCCAGTAGGCCGGCGCCACGACAGCAGCGCTACCAGGATGTTCTCCCCGCGGCCACTTAATCGCTGTAAGGGTCGATTTCGACCGTAGGGCACCGGTATGACCTACGTAGCCGACTGCGAACCCTTGGACCACCTGTTGATTAGCGTCTGCACTAGTCACTCCTCGAGTCCACACGCCACCTCCTTTGGAGTTCCGAGACGATGTGGGTGATAGCCGATGAAACGGCATTCCAGCCAAACTCGTCTGCACACATCCTCTGGACCAAATTGTCCGGAGTCGTGTCCCGACCGCATGTGGCAAACATGCGGTCACGCATTGTGCGGAAACGCGGGCACACGAACAAAACGTGTTCCGCCGTTTCCTCTAAACCTGCACAAACTGGACATTCGGGAGAACCCGCATGACCGAAACGGTGTAGATATTGTCTAAAGCATCCATGACCCGAAAGGACCTGTGTTAGGTGGAATGTTAGTTCCCCATGGCGCCTATTGACCCAGATATCTAACCTCGGAATCAACCTGTGAGTCCACACTCCCTTAGTGGAACTGTCCCACGCACGCTGCCATTTGACCATGGAGGCCAGTCTGGCAGTCCTGCGTATGCCTCTTGTGCCGCGCATTTCGAAGCACTCTATGTCTTCCATGATAAGGATACCAATAGGCATCATACCGGTGATGACACAAAGTGCATCGTGTGACACGGTACGGTACGCGCTCGCAACCCTCAGGCACATTAGCCTATAGGTACTCTCTAGCTTGCTACGGTAGCTATCGGTACTCAAAGCCGTGCCCCAAGCCGGGCCACCATACCTCAGTATGGACGAGGCGACACTGGCCAGAAGCTTACGCTTGCTGGCGTACACCGCAGAGCTATTGGACATCATCCGGGACAGTGCCACAATAGCTGTGGAGGCTCTCTTGCAGGCATAATCGACATGGCTACCGAAGGTAAGCTTGTCGTCGATCATCACCCCCAAGTGTTTGACGGAGCGCTTCGAAGTGATTGTGCAGTCGCCTACACTGATCACCGCTTGCTGCACCGACTTTCGGTTGTTGACAACAACAGCCTCCGTTTTGTGGTGAGCCAATTCCAGTTTCCTGGAGCTCATCCACTCCTCCACAATTGCGATCGAGTGGGCTGCAGTCAATTCCACTTCTTCGATCGATTCACCGTAGACCTCCAGCGTAATATCGTCGGCAAAGCCAACGATGACCACACCCGCCGGGAATTTTAATCTCAACACCTCGTCGTACATGACATTCCATAACACCGGACCCAGGATGGAACCTTGCGGGACTCCTGAGGTTATGTGAAAGCACTTCCGACCCACCTCTGCGTCATAGACTAATACCCGATTCTGGAAGTAACTTCCGAGAATCTTGTACAGGTACTCGGGTATCCCCAGACGCAGGAGCGCATCAGCAATAGCCGCCCAACTGGCACTATTAAATGCATTCCTTACATCCAGAGTCACTACTGCGCAGTAGCGAATACCCCTCCTCTTACGCTGGAGTGCTATCTCAGCGGTTTTCTTAACCGCCAGAATAGCGTCTACAGTGGACCTCCCTTTCCGGAAGCCGAACTGGTTGCCTGAGAGACCATTTACACCCTCGGTGTACCTCGACAGTCTGTTGAGGATGATCTTCTCGAGCACTTTCCCCACCGTGTCAATCAAGCATATTGGTCTATACGCCGACGGGTCACCGGGTGGTTTCCCCGCCTTTGGCAATAGTACCAGGCTCTGCCTCTTCCACGCATCTGGAAATACTCCCTCGTCCAGGCATATCTGCATAGCAGATCTGAACATACCGGGAGCCTCCAAGATTGCGACTTTGAGGGCCAGGTTTGGAACTCCGTCCGGACCTGGTGCCTTCCCCATGCTTAGGGATTTTGCAATCCCTACAAGTTCCTCATCAGTTACTCTATCCTCATCACCAGCCCCAATCCCCGGCTGTCCTACAAAAGGAGGCCATGGGCTAGGGTTGTGGCGCGGGAAGAGCCCCTCGATGATCCCCTCCAGCATCTGTGGAGACTGCTCCGTAGGAGCAATTGCACCTCTTGTCTTCGCCATTACGATCCTGTAGGCATCACCCCACGGGTTCGCGTTGGCACTCTGACAGAGTCCCTCGAAGCAGGCCTTTTTGCTTGCCCTTATCTCAGACTTCAGCGCGACTTTGGCAGCGGTGAACACCGCCCGTCGTTCTTCACGCTCCTGCTCGGTACGTGCTCGCTGCATCCGTCTCCTGGCCCGTAGGCAGGCACGGCGCAGGTTCGCAATAGCTTGAGTCCACCAGTATGTCGGTGGTCTCCCATTCCTAGGGTGGACTTTTCTAGGCATGGTCGCATCGCATGCACGCGTAAGCACCGCTACCAGTTCGTCCCCACTTAGGCCGAGTAGGTTACGCTCACGGCGGAGCGCCTCCCTAAGTACTTCATCATTGAAGTACGATGTCTTCCACCTACGAGGGCTTGGCCTTGACCTAGCCGCTTCCTCAACCCGCTGCCTGCTGTTGTTGTAGTCGATACTGTAGCGAACCGCCAGGTGGTCGCTGTGAGTGTAGGCATCGTCTACCCTCCAGTTCGAACTACTCGTTAGGCCAGGACTACAAAAAGTAACGTCGATAATCGACTCCGCTCCGTTACGGCTGAAGGTACTTTTGGCACCAACATTAGCCAGATCGACATCTAGCACGGCCAGTGCCTCTAGCAGGATTTGACCTCGCTGGTTCGTGTTACGGCTTCCCCATTCCACGGCCCAGGCATTGAAGTCACCCGCTATTACAACTGGCCTTCGCCCTGTCAGCGCGGTCGTCAAGCAGTCCAGCATCTGCGTGAACCGCTCGGTCGACCAACTCGGAGGCGCATAGCAGCTACAGAAGAGGACCCCGTTTACTTTGGCGATCACGAAGCCCTCGTAGGTAGTAGACACCAACTGCTGGACAGGGTATTTACCCGTTGTCCATATCGCCGCCATTTTTTCCGGATCCATCCACGACCCAGTTGCCGTTGCCGGCGGGTACTCGGTATGGGTCCGATATGATGGCGATGTCCGTCCCCCACTCAGCAACTGACTGGTACAGCAGTTGCTGAGCTGCGTCACAGTGGTTCAGGTTCAGCTGCGTTACCTGCACTGTGATTTTTCGTTGATGGCTCGTTTGAGGGTCGGGCACCTTGAGCCTCCCGTTGGGTGATTGTTGTTCACGGACTTGCCGGAACAAATCAAGCACTTGGGAGGGTTCTTGCAGCCTAGTGCCTTATGACCTTCCTCACCACAACGCCTGCACAACTTAGTCCTATCAGGGCCTTTACAGCCCCAGGACTTGTGTCCAGGTTCCCTGCACTTAAAGCAGATCACTGGTTGCTCATGTATGTTCAGTGAACATACTGACCAACCAACCTTGATCTTACCTACCTTAGCGGACTTATTTGCGTCTGCCACAGGTAGGTGTACTAAGGCCACCTGAGTACCTGCCGGACCTTTCCGTAGCTGAACGGCGGTGGTGGGCACCTGCACTTCGCACTGTTGCCGCAGTGCCGTGACGAGCTCTTCTGCGTTAGTGATCTCGTCAAGGTTCATCACCTTCAGAGTCACTGACTGCGTCAGAGCCCTCACTTCAACACCAGCGCCAAGGACCTCTTCCGCCAAACTTTTGTAGGCGGCGCCCTTGCGCTCCTTGTCGCGCTTAAGCTCGAGGATCATTTCACCTGTACGAGTGCGTCTGACACTGCGTACGTCGGCTCCTAGATCCGCAAGCTTCGCGTCACTGCGCATCGCCTTCAGGACTTCCGAGTACTTGGACTCTTCCGTCTTGATGATGATCGCATCACCCTTTTCGCGCTTGGCACCTACCCTCCTACCTTTCTTAGGTCTGGTATCCCTGCGCTCCTGTTTCTCCTGTTTCTTCTTCTTCTTCTTCCTCACTACGGTTGTCCAGGGGGCGTCCCCCCCCTGCTCCGCCCTGACCTGTGGTGATGGAGGACCTCTCAAAGGTCGCAACCCCCTGTTCCCATCACTCCGTGAGGGGCCAGCCTTTTCGGGCCCACCCTTCTCGGCTTTCCGGGACGCCTGGCTGGGGTCCGATTTTCCGGCACTTCTGCCGGTTTTCGGGGTCAGTATCCGCCTGGCCTTACGAGCGCCGCCGGGTAGCTCCTCCCCTGACGGCTGCCTCGCGCGCTTCTGCGATTGCTTGTTGTAAGCATTCGCTTCCACGCTTTGGGGGCTGCCCGCGAAAACGAAGGGTTCCGTCTGGGTAGACTTCGGCACCTTCAATTCCACGGGTTCTGCCGCAACCACAGTCACCATGGGTTCAGCATGGTTCTGCTTGGCCGCCAACATTGACTTACGAAGTCTAAGCAAGGCCTGCTTGAGGTCCTTGCTGATGTTAGACTTCGAGGACGCAAAGTCAATTATGGAGTCGAGCTGCTGTGCAGCCACTTCCATCGCAGAGAGCCCATCTCTACTTTTATTGATGGCCCTCATCAACCACGCTCCATCCATAACTTCACCCGATGCGTTAGCCGGGGATGAAATATGGGTTCCAGCACTGGCACTACGTGCACTGCTGCCTCCTCCTGCTTCTACTCTCCTCAACGGAGATCTAGCTAGCCCACTTCTTGCGAAGGGGTTCGCTTCCCTACTACTGCTACTACCTGCACTACTACTATTGTTTTGATTAGATATTGTACTCATTTTTGAATCCCACGAGTAGCACGGGAAAAGAGGTCCACCACGCCAGAGCCCTGCATTAACGCGGTAAGGGACAAAATACTGTGAGGGGTGCCCAGGTGCCCCACAGGCTCCGTTAATGGCCGAACATTGAGAGGCTCCAGTCTGATGGAATACTTAAGTAGTACAGACCTTGGATTACTTAACATAGGCAATCGCCCAACCTTCATGGTTTCTAATAGAGAAGAAGTGTTAGACATAACCCTCTGCTCGAATAGAATCAGTCACGAGTTGACGAATTGGCATGTATCAGATGAGGAATCATTATCTGATCATCGCTACATCTTCTTTGAACATTCAAATGTAACTGCGCAGACTTTGCGTTTTAGGAATCCCCGATCAACAAACTGGGAACTCTATATTGAATTGGTTGCGACCAAATTTCATGGATATTCTCCGTCCATTGAAAATCCAAGTGATCTGGATGATGCCGTTGATACTACAACATCCTACATTATGGAAGCTTTTGAAGAAGCATGTCCTCTGCGGTCTGTAAAGACTACAAGAGGGACCCCATGGTGGAATTCCGATCTGACTAGACTCAGGAAACAATGTAGAAGGAGTTGGAACAGACGCCGTTCAGCTGGATCAGAGTCGTTCAAGTCGGCTCGCAAGGCTTACAAGAAGGCTCTTCGTTCTGCTGAACGATCCGGCTGGAAAAACCTTTGTACAAATGTTTCCAGTTTGAGTGAAGTCAGTCGGTTGAACAAAATTCTTGCAAAATCTAAGGATTTCCAAGTGAACGAAATTCGCTTACCTAATGGTGACTTTACTTCTTCCGATGAAGAAGTTTTAGAATGTTTATTCAATACACACTTCCCCGGATGTGTGGACATAGCATCTACGGATGAACCAAATGTCTTTTCATGTAGTTACGAGTCTCTGGCCTCGGCTCGCAGTATCGTAACTACTGAATCGATTCAATGGGCACTTAATAGTTTTGCTCCTTTCAAATCTCCAGGAGCGGATGGAATTTATCCTGTTCTGCTCCAAAAGGGGTTTGAGTTTATCAAACATGTTTTGAAAAAGCTACTTGTAAGCAGTTTTGCTACCGGGTATATTCCCAGATCCTGGCGTGATATTACTGTAAAGTTTATCCCGAAAGGAGGCCGTGCGTCGTATGAAGAAGCGAAGAGTTTTAGACCAATCAGTCTGACCTCTTTTCTTCTGAAATGTCTGGAACGCATTATCGATCATCACATCCGTGATGTTTATTTGGCAAACATGCCTCTTCATGTGAATCAACATGCTTACCAATCTGGAAAGTCCACGGTGACTCTTTTACACAAAGTTGTATACGATATCGATAAAGCATTCGCTCAGAAGCAATCCTGCTTGGGTGTTTTCTTGGATATTGAGGGTGCCTTTGATAACGTGTCTTTCGATGCCATATTGGAAGCAGCACGAAACCATGGGCTACCTACAATGATTACCAATTGGATTCATCAAATGCTCAAAAACCGACATCTCTTCTCGACATTGCGTCAAGCAGCGATTCGAAAATTGAGTGTTTGCGGATGCCCCCAAGGGGGAGTCTTGTCACCACTTTTGTGGAATCTCGTAGCAGATACGCTATTGAGGCAACTCAATAATAGCGGTTTTCCAACTTATGGATTTGCCGACGACTATCTAGCTCTGATAGTTGGTATGTGCATAAGCACCCTATTCGACCTGATGCAAAGTGCTCTTCAGGTAGTCGAGAGTTGGTGTCGCCAATATGGCCTTTCGGTTAACCCGAATAAAACATCTATTGTTCTGTTTACGGAAAGACGAAACCTCGATGGAATTCGACCTTTACGTCTTTTTGGCACTGAGATTAATGTGACTGATCAAGTAAAGTATGTCGGAGTCATTCTAGATTCCAAACTTTCATGGACACCTCACATTGATTTCAGAGTCAAAAAAGCTTGCATGGCCTTCGGTCAATGCCGGCGAACCTTTGGTAAAACTTGGGGCCTCAAACCCAAATATATCAAATGGATTTACACAACAGTTGTTCGACCAATATTGGCATATGGATGTCTTGTGTGGTGGCAAAAGGGCGAAGTGATAACAATCCAATCAAAATTGGGCCATCTCCAAAGGATGTGCTTGATGGCGATGTCTGGTGCGTTCTCTACAACTCCCACAGCAGCGCTCGAGGCCCTTTTCGACGTTGCGCCACTACACATATATCTTAAACAAGAAGCACTTTCTTGCTCTTACCGTTTATGGGTACTGGATCTACTGGAGAAAAATCCAGTGAATCGTAGATCTACACACACTTCGTTGTTTCCACTTTTGGTGAATTGGGACAAAATTGTCCTTGCCCCAAGTGATCTCACAATTGCTTGTCACTTTCCTTACAGGACATTTACCACACAATTCCCTTCACGGGAAGAGTGGACGTCTGGCTATTTGGAAAGAAGTATATCAAACAATATAGTATGTTACACTGATGGCTCCCTTCTTGAAGGTAGAGCTGGTGCAGGAGTATATTCTCGTGAGCTAAGGCTGAATCAGTTTTACTCACTTGGTAGAAACTGCACCGTTTTTCATGCGGAAATATTTGCCCTTATGTGTGGAGTGCAATCAGCACTTCAACAGCGCGTAATGGGTAAAGTCATATACTTCTGTTCAGATAGTCAAGCTGCTATAAAAGCTCTCGCTTCGGCCAACTCAAGGTCGAAGCTTGTTATCGCATGTCGAACTCAAATTGAGGAACTGAATTCAGTCAACTCTGTAAACCTTGTATGGGTACCTGGCCATTCTTCCATCGTTGGAAATGAATTGGCTGATGAGCTAGCTCGCGATGGAGCATCGCATGACTTCATTGGCCCTGAGCCGGCTATTCCAATTTCGAAGTGCTGGGTGAAGCTTCAGATAAATTCTTGGGCGGCAACTCAGCACAAGCAATATTGGAATAGTTTGGAGTCATGTCGTCAAACAAAATTGTACATTACTAAGCCATCTCCAAGGGTGGCGAAGTATTTAACAAATCTGTCAAAGCAGAATTGCAGTCTCTTGGTCAGAGCGTTGACAGGCCACTGCCGACTCAACTATCACATGGCAAATATTCAGCGTGCTGACTCATTTGTGAGTGATAGTTGTGACTCCGATTATGGAACTTCGTATCACCTGATATGTAACTGTCCAGTTTTGGCGCAAATGCGATTCCAATTACTTGGTAAACACTTATTAAGTGAAACTGAATTCAGAAGCCTGAGTCTTCAGGACATTCTGTTATTCTTAACCCGCTGTGGTAATAAGCTATAGGCTCTCTTTACGCTCATGCGTTTTGCAGTGTCCTTTTTAGGGCGCTGTTCGAACCCATTGTGGTATGGAGCTACATGCTCTCAATTCGCTTATGCGATTTTCCCTCTTCCAGGGACCCCACTCCTATTTCCTCCCATCTTTTCCTTCCCTTTCCTCTCCCATCGGGTAGATGATGAAATAAGCTCAAATATGACAATGGCACAAATCTCCCAAATGGCGGGGAACGTGCCTCTGGAGCCGGCCTTCTGATACCTGATACCTGATGCCTCGGGAACAGCTTCAAATTTCCGTATTGTCAATTATTCGTAATAAATCAATTGTTGTATGCTGCTATGAGCTGAATTAAGAGATTATAGCAAGTATGTGGTAAACACATTAGGGAATATTACACATATAACTCTTCAAAACACATTTGTTGGCTCTGAAAAGGGCCGATTGAATTGTTGAATTTGCGTAACACGGACACATTTTGACGGCGCACTGGTTGCAATCCTCCTCGCCCGGTGAGATTTTCGGTGCTGATGACGATGTGCGCTTCAACAAGCGGCTTTGGTCGATTTTCTTCAGCCATCTCGTACAAACTTGCCGCCGATTGGTGATCAACAGGTTGCCTCTGGTAGCGAGGAGCTGAGCAGGTTTGGAGGAGCTCTTACCAGCTCGAAAGCGAAAACAGAATGAAACCGAATTCAGTAGTAGTAGTAGTACAAGCTTTATTCATGTATGATTTTGTCACATTCAACGTTTACATTCTTATAGTTTAAGTGGTATAGCATTTGCTTTACATCTTTAGTAATGTTTCATCAATTTTTAGTTTAAATCAAATTATGCCATATTTTGATGGCAAGTATAAGTGTTTTGGCAAAAGGCCGTTTTTTGACGTAGAAGTACGTCTTTCTTCTCTATACAGGAGTGAAATTGGAATTTCAAAACCAAGAGCGTTACGCTGGCATGAAATATTTTAAACGTTTATAACTTTTTCCTGGCTTAACGAAATTTCTTGATTAGCACCTCAATCGAAAGATAAGACATCAAAGCTTCATGTCGTTCACTTACTGAATCCCACATACCTGTCCAAATAGTTAAATAACTGTTTTAAAATAGAACGTTGATTTCAAGCAAATCTATAAATAGGGGTGGCTAGAGAAAATTTGACGTCATTTGCTTTTCACTCTCCGATTGGCTCGCATCTCAGCAAGCGACAGATCGGCTGACCGGGCGTGCTTCTCAGGCACAGACATCGACAGCGATGAACCCCCCGTTTGTCGTGGTTCGCTCAAATCAAACTGTCGAGCGAGCGAGAGAAGATGCCGTCCGAAGCTAAACCCATCACCGCTGCCGCCGCCTAGAAGAAGAAGAGGAAGCAGTCCACAGGTGAATTTGCGGTCGAACTGTGAACACGGTCGGGCGAGTCATTCTCGCTTTGTGGTTCGTTCACCCAGCCATCGTCATCGCCGCCGCAAATTTCATCGGCCGAGGAGCTGTTGACCCGTGCTTCAAAATTTCGACTCGTGATGAAATCATCATTGGCGGTCAAGAAGCAATCCTGTTAGGAGCAAATACCAGAAGCCCCCTGAGTTTTGCTGGTCCGAGCAGTGTTATTTATCCGTAACAACATCGAAGCTAACAAAGCCATCGGTTCTTTTCAGAGCCATCAAATTTGTGGAAAAGAGTTAAAAGAGAAATATTTACGACTTTATTTATAACTTCTAATATTCCTAAATCAATTTCACGGCTTCATACAACATTGCATTTGTCATGAATAATTTATGACTCAACCATTTGAGATTGTACTCGTGGACGCTGCTGCAGTGCCGTCGGGATGAGTGCTCAACATTTCACAACGATTGTAAAATAGAGTGGCTTTTCCAACAGCGCCTTTTATGTTCCATATTTTATAAGAACACTTCGTTTAGGAAAATTATCCCATGTAACAAAATTGCGACATATCTAGAAAGCTTTTGATAAGACATTCTCATTGAACAATTGTAATAATTTTGGCACCCATGGATCAGAAATTTACCTTCATAATAAAGAAAACTATTGATTATCAATAGCTCGTATTGAATATTTAGGGAATTCCAATCATTCCAACAGTTCATGTTCGACCAATATCTCACGTATTAGTATTCTCCACAATTTTCAAGTAATTCCAAGCCAAACACATTATTAGCACATACCCATTTCCCAGATTGGTCGATCAGAAAGCGAAGAGCACAAAAGGGAGGAGCATCATCTGCTATTCCAAGGTTATAAAACATGCTGCCTTCGTTGGATTCAGTTTCATTCCATTTCCGCTTTCGAGCTGGTAAGAGCTCCTCCGAACTTGCTTAGCGAGAAGTACCTCGCTGCTAGAAGCCTGCTGAGCTGTTAATCCAGAATCTGGTTTGTGAAATCGCTCAAGATTTTAAAATTGAGCTACGTTTCCAGATTTCAACTAAATCCCTGTGATCCGCTACACTGTTGCTGTTGTGCACCCATGAAATATTTAGCTGGTTTGTCGAATAAACTGAGAACTTATTCACAACTTATTCACATCTTCTTCTTTTTGGCATTAACGTCCTCACTGGGACACAGCCTGCTTCTCAGCTTAGTGTTCTTATGACACTTCCACAGTTATTAACTGAGAGCTTTCTTTGCCAAAGTTTCCATTTTTGCATTCGTATATCGTGTGGCAGGTACGATTATACTCTATGCCCAGGGAAGTCAAGAAAATTTCCATTACGAAAAGATCCTGGACCGACCGGGAATCGAACCCAGACACCTTCAGCATGGCTTTGCTTTGTAGCCGCGGACTATAACCACTCGGCTAAGGAAGGCCCCAACTTATTCACATGCATTTGAAACTTTTTCAATTTACCATACAAAACGACCAACTTTGGTAAGTTAGCTCTCAGTTATTTATGGAAATATTCTTGAATGAAACTTTCACAGAACATCAGATGTAACTTGAGTGTTAACATATATTTTTGAATAATTTTTCCAATCACAAGTTTATAAGTAATAACGGTTTGACTAAACTGTAATTTTCGACGAAAAATTCAAAACTTTTTATCTTAAAATCTGATAGCTTTACACAAAAACTGTCTTCAGCAAACTTATTCATCTCGTCAAAATCTACAACTTTGTTGAAGATACCATGAAGCTATTCCTTCAATATGTTTAGTTATGTCAATTATATAAAATCGTCAAAAAATTCACTTTAGTCAAACCGTTACTGCTTTTCAACGTGTGATTGGAAAAATCTATCAATAATATATGTTAAAATTTAAGTTATGTCTGATATTTTGTGAAAATTTCATTCAAACCGGTCCATAAATAACTAAGATATAGTTTATCAAAGTTGGTCATTTTGCATGAAAAATCAAAAGAGTTTTTTTTTCTCAGCGAAGAATCACACCATCAACGAAAATAGCGTGAAAGCAATAACCAATCGCGTGCCAGTAGCGAACGGAGTGACGAAACAACCAAGCGAGAACCCCACCTCTCGCCATCGGTGAACGGAGCTCGAGCAAATAAAACCACTGGTTGTTCTGCTCCCAGCTCATTCACAAATCGAACGGCATAACGAACGGATCAAGCAGCGGAGCAGCAAAGAAGAGCGCGTGAAAGCCACAGCAGTGTGCGAGTAGCGAACGGAACCAGAGAGCAACGAAGCGAAAGCAACAACTGAAAAACATTCAGTGGACGGATTAGTAGTCAGCGCCAACTGGCGACCTGTTGGAAACTAACGCCAGCGAAATATACACCATCTGCCTCTCCTTACCATTCATATTCTTGTACTTGATGAATTCAATGAAATGGTTTGGCGATGGAGCAAAGAGTTATTTAGAATGATTTTACTTGACAAAGAGCTGTTGATAAATATTCCAATCAAAAAGAGTTGTTTTGAAAAAGTTCACTTTTAGCAGAATTTTCCTCGGAAAATTTATGCTTTACCAAAGGGTTGTTAATGAAATTCCTGCAGCAAAGGGTCGAGTTTCTCCCCACGAATATTTCCAGCCAGGACCAGTCATGGACCCCGCTTCCAAAAATCTCGAGAACGGAAATTGGAAAATGTATTAAAATTGCGACAGATTTTAAATACTGTTCAATAAACTGTTTCTTGACCAATTGCAATGAGCAACTATTGATCTGAATTGATTTTTCTACGTGTTGTCTATTGCGTTAATCTGAGAAATAGGCTATATGAAATTGATGTCTTGGCAAGGGATGTACAAGATGAGCATTATGCTGTTATTGCATCCCGACGGCACTGCAGCAGCGTTCTCGTCGATTATTCGTGATAAATCAGATATTGTATGATGCTACGAGATGAATTAAGAGATTATAGCAAGTATGTGGTAAGCACATTAAGAAATATTACTTGCTATTCTGTGTTTATCACGAGAAGTTCTTACTAGCTCGAAAGTGTAAATTAAATGAATCGAATCCTGTTGTTGTTACAGAGGGATTTTAATCCGAAGGTCATTCGTCCCTTAAATGAACCGAATCTGTTAGAGATAGTATGTTTTACATAATTTGAATTGCAGACGATGCTCCTTCCTTTCGTATTCTTCGCCTTCTTCTGATTGACCAATCTAGGATAAGGTACATGAAGTTGATGTCTTGGTTAGGGATTTACATATCTGGGAAAATTCACATGCGCGTTCGTATGGACAGTTATATATCAACATTATTTTAATAGCTTACAATAAATTAAAATCACGCATGTTTTGCTTTCGTGCAAATTTTAAATATTTCTGATCAATGTTCAATGTTTTCTGATTTATATACTATGACATTTGCAATAGACTAACCTGTAGAAAAATTTGCTCATTACAATTGGTCAGGAAACAGTTTATTGAACAGTATTTAAAATCTGTCGCAATTTTAATACATTTTCCAATTTCCATACTCGAGAATTTAGGAAGTGTTCCCCCATTATATGATAAATCAACGATGCTGTTAAAAATACCATACAATTCTGAGAAGTATGATGTTATCACGGTCCGACGGTGCTGCAGCGGTAAATTCTCAAATTCATGTAATGGGGTAAATTATGTGAACCAAATTATAGTATACCACGATATTAAGATCATTATAGATAAATCAGTAAAGATCATCCAATAAACCCTTTTATGAACGTATGTTGGCCCTGAAAAGGGCCGATTGAGCTTGGATGCTGTGACCACGAGTTTACCACGAGTCGAAATGTAGAAGCGCGGATCGGTCAACCTAGAAATCTTAAGCGATTTCACAAACCAGATGCTGGATTGGCAGCTTGAAGATTAACAGCTCAGCAGATTTCTAGCAGCGAGGTACTTCTCGCTGAGCAAGTTCGGAGGAGCTCTTACCAGCTCGAAAGCGGAAATGGAATGACACTGAATCTGACGAAGGAAGCATGTTTTATAACCTCAGAATAGCAGATGATGCTCCTCCCTTTTGTGCTCTTTGCTTTCTGATCGACCAATCTGGGAAATGGGTATGTGCCAATAATGTGTTGGGCTTGGAATTACTTGAAAATTGCGGAGAATGCTAATGCGTGAGAAATTGGTCGAACATGAATTGCTGGAAGGGTTGACATTAACTAAATATTCAATACGAGCTATTGATAATCAATAGTTTTCTTTATTATGAAGGTAAATTTCTGATCCATGGGTGCCAAAATTATTATAATTGTTCAATGAGAATGTCTTATCAAAAGCATTCTAAATATGTCGCAATTTTGTTACATGTGATAATTTTCCTAATCAAAGTGTTCCCTTAAAATATGGAACATCAAAGACGCTGTTGGAAATGCCACTCAATTCTACAATTGTTGTGGAATGTTGAGCACTCACCCCGACGG
This sequence comes from Aedes aegypti, assembly GCF_002204515.2. Lineage (NCBI taxonomy): Eukaryota > Metazoa > Arthropoda > Insecta > Diptera > Culicidae > Aedes > Aedes aegypti. The sequence goes on along the minus strand of NC_035107.1, from coordinate 296,811,780 downwards.
CACAGCGGCAGCGTCCGCGATTACAGTCTCAAAATGTTTAGTCATAAATTATTCATGACAAATGAAATTTTGTATGAAGCTGTGAAATTGATTTAGGAATATTATAAGTCATATATAAAGTCTGAAATATTTCTCTTTTAACTCTTTTCCACTAATTTGATGGCCCTAAAAAGGGCCGATGGCTTTGTTAGCTTTGATGCTCTTACAGATAAATAACACTGCGGGATGTTATCAGTTGATTGCCATGGTCAAACGGGGAATCCTCAACTCAAATGTATAAATTTGAACAAATAATACGACGAACCGAAAGTTTCGTGGCGTGGATGGCGCACAACAGTAACAGGTAATGGATCACCGGGCTTAAGTCGAAATCTGATGATGGCGGCGATGACGATGGCTGGGTGAACGCAAACAAGCGGTGAAGCATAGAGCGAGAATGACTTGCCCGACCGTATTCACAGTTCGACCGCAAAATTTTCCTGTGGACTGCTTCCCCTACTTCTTCTTCTTGGCGGCGGCAGCGGTGATGACTTTGGCTTCGGACGGCATCTTCTCTCGCTCGCTCGACAGTTAGATTTGAGCGAACCAAGACAAACGGGGAGGTCCTTCGCTATCGATGTCTGTGCCTGAGAAGCACGCCCGGTCAGAGCCAGACGATCTATTGCCTGCTGAGATGCGATCCAAGCGGAGAATGGAAAGCAAATGACGTCAAATTTTATCTAGCACCCCTATTTATAAATTTGCTTGAAATCAACGTTCTCTTTTGACGTAGGACTACGTCTTTGTTTTCTATATTGGGGTGCACTTTAAAAGTACGGAAAATGAGACATGTAACGAAATTAGGGGAGATTTTGAACGTTAATAACTCAGTTGTTTATGAACCAATTATTACGATTTTAGTATCATTCGATCAGAAATGTATCTACGCATCGTTAGTAATATATCTGATAAGTGAATTTTGTTGTTAAACTATTGAAAATTTGATAAATGTTGACCCCTTTCTTATCCAACCAATCACGTTCGAGCATTTTTCGACGGTATCGCTTCCCACTATAAAAGCAAACGGGTCCCTGCTTCTTCCCTCAGTCTTCTTTTTGCGGTCGGACTGTGAACACGATCGGGCGAGTCATTCTCGCTTTGCGTTTGCACCCGCGTCTCAGTCCAATTTGTGTCGTCGGAAGAGGAAGACGCAAGATTGATTTGCGGCGGCGATGGCGATGGCTTGGGCGCTTGGAGAACCGTCCAAACCATCGTCATCGCCGCAGCAAATTTATCCGCGCTCCCAGATTTCGACTCGTGATAAATCGGTGGTCAAGCAGCAAGCCCGTTAGGAGCCAAATACCAGAAGCCCCCAGAGCTGCTGATCCGAGGAGCTGCTGCTAATCGAGCGTCGGACTAGTGAAATCGCTCAAGATTTCAAGGGTGAGCATCGTTTCCAGATTTCGACTTGTGCCCAGGGATCCAATATCCGTTGCTGTTGTGCGCCATCCACGTCACGAACCATTCAGCTGGTTCGTCGTATAAGCAAATTCCCCGTTTGACCATGGCAATCAACTGATAACATCCCGTAGTGCTATTTATCTGTGACCGTATCGAGGCTAAGAAAGCCATCGGCCCTTGTCAGCCATCAAATTTGTAGAAAAGAGTTGAAAGAATAATATTTCCGACCTTATTACATCTTATATTCCTCAATCAATCTCGCAGCTTCGTATAAAATTTAATTTGTTATGAATAATTGATTGCACGACAATTTGAGACTATTCGTGGACGCTGCTGCTGTGCCGTCGGGGTGAGTGCTCAACATTTCACAACGAATGTAAACTAAAGTGGCATTTCCAACAGTGTCTTTGATTTGCCATATTTTATGGGAGCACTTCGATTATGAAAATTATCACATGTAACAAAATTGCGACATGTTTAGAATGGTTTTGAAGAGAAATTCTGATTGTACAATTTTCATCATTTTGGCAAGCATTAATCAAAAATTCACCTTCATACTAAAGAAAACTATTGATTATCAATAGCTTACTAAAGAATATTTAGTAAATGTCAATCCTTCCAACTATTCATGTTCGATCAATTTCTCACGCATTATCATTTTCCGCAATTCACAAGTAATTCTTAGCCCAACACATTATTCGCACATACCCATTTTCCAGATTGGTCGACTAGAAAGAGAAGAGCACGAATGGGAGGAGCATCATCTGCTAATCTAAGGGTATATAGCATGCTTCTTTCGTTGGATTCGATTTCATTCCGTTTCGACTTCCGAGCTGGCAAGAGTTCCTCCGATCCTGTGCAGCGACGTCCTTCAAGCTAGCGATCCAGCGTCCGGTGATCGGTGGTCAAGAAGCAAGCCCATTAGGAGTTAAATTCCAGAAGCTGATCCGAAGAGAAAAGAGCAGCGAATCAAACGTCGGACTTATGAAATCGCCCAAGATTTCAAGAGTGAGCATCGTTTCCAGATTTCGCCTTGTGCCCGGAGGTCAACTACCCGTTGCTGTTGTGCGCCATCCACGGACCATGGCAATCAACTGATCAATCCCGCAGTGCTATTTATCTGTGACCGCATCGAGGCTAAGAAAGCCATCGGTCCTTGTCAGGGCCTTCGAATTTGTGAAAAAGAGTTGAAAGAATAATATTTCCGACCTTATTACATCTTATATTCCTCAATTAATCTCACTGCTTCATACAAAATTTAATTTGTCATGAATAATTAATTGATGACACGAAAATTTGTGACTGAATTCGCGGACGCTGCTGCAGTGTCGTCGGGGTGAGTGCTCAACATTTCACAACGATTGTAAAATAGAGTGGAATTTAGGACAGCGTCTTTAATTTTCCATATTTTATGGGAATACTTAAATTACGAAAATAATCACATGTAACAAAATTGCGACATATTTAGAATGCTTTTGAAAACAAATTCTCATTGAACAATTTTCATCATTTTGACATCCATGGATCATAAATTTACCTTCAAACTTAAGAAACTATTGATTATCTATAGCTAACTATTGAAAATTTAGTAAATGTCAACTATTCATTTTCGACCAATTTTTCACGCATTATCATTTTCGGCAATTTTCAAGTAATTCAAAGCCCAACTCATTATTGGCACATACCCATTTTTCAGATTGGTCGACTAGAAAGAGAAGAGCACGAAAGGGACTAGCATCATCTGCTAATCTAAGGGTTTAAAATATGCTTCCTTCGCCGGATTCGGTTTCATTCCATTTTCGCTTTCGAGCTGGTAAGAATTCATCCGAACCTGCTTAGCGAGGAGCACCTCGCAGCCAGAAGCCTGCTGAGCTGTTGATCAGCGTCTGGTTTTTGAAATCACCCTAGATTGACCCGCGCTTCTAGATTTCGACTCAAGATTTCAAAATTGAGCTACATTTACAGATTTCGACTTCAGCCGTGTGATCCACTACCTGTTTCTGATGTGTGCCATCCCTACCACAAAACATTCAGCTGTTTCGTCGTATAAGCAGAGAACTTATTCAAATTTATACACTTGTGTTGAGGATTCTCCGTTTAACCATGGCAATCAACTGATAACATTCTGTAGTGCGATTCATCTATGACAACATCCGACAAAGCCACCAGGGCCACCGAATGTGCGTAAAAGAGTTAACAGAATAATATTTCCGACTTAATTTATCACATTGCCAAGCAATGAATAATATTTCTCTCAATCCATAAGACCAACAAAGCGATGACCGGAGCTTTCATTACAATCCTTGAATAATTTCCTATAGACACATTACTATTAAATATTCGCTATTTAGTTTAGCATGGTGAACATTGAGAAACTACTGTTCTTTCCAATCCTATCATATATTTCATAATATAATATCAAAATGATCATACAACCTGAAGTGGAATTTCACATCCTCATAGATAAGTATGACGAATGATTGACCAAATTGAAATGTTCATACAAAACGAACTCACGTTCTTCGGATAAATATAAAGTATATTTGGGACATGATTAAACGTACACTTGGCTGCAAATCGTTATATGCATAAATATTTACGAAAGTTTCGAGCACTGAAAACAGTATGAAGTCAAAACGAGCAACAAGAACGACATCAAAATCAGTTACATAAACCGTCGTGGTCCTACGTCACCAGTTCGTACAACCCCATAGGGATGTACCCTTATAGTTTTTCAAGTTCCATCACGCCAAAGGCAGCAATTCTCCCAAGAGGGTTGACTTAAGGAATGAGCTACAGCGCTTAGGCAATCATCGATTAGTGACGCTTTGAGACGAACTGCGTGAAATACTGGATCATAGCGGCCAAGCCTGCATATTGATGAGTATCAATGTACAGAGCCTAAATGCTCATGCAATGGATATTGCTACAGACCAAAGCACTGGACCGATTCTGTCGATTCTAACGATCGAAGCACCCGAGCTATCAAACATCTAATCTAGTGGAGGAGTTTGGCGAACTACAGCTGGAGCCAGAAACCGATCACCCAACCAAGCAACACAAGGAAGCAACGACCAAACAAACAAATTCAATCATCTGGCATTATTCCAGGAACACCAAACACTAGTTCTCGGAACCACAGAACGACAAATGGTTCTTTTCAGGACTACCGAAATGAGTCCTAGAAGAGTTAACTTCTGAAAACTTCATCCGATCAATCACAACACAAAACTAGTACACTTACAAATTCATACACATGACAAATCAAATTATTAATCATCGTAGTTCTACGTCCACCCCGCGGTAATGTAATAGACATTACCCACCCCAAATTTTTTTTCTTACATTAAATACTTAACCTACTAGTATCGATACTGGATGACGAAATTTCCGAGCACTTGAATTTGCTCAAATTTTGTTCTGCATCCTCGGAGAGAACTGGCCATTTCGTTGAAGATCTTGGTGAGCTCTGTTGGTGTGTACAACGAGGGAGAACCGAATTCAACGAAGAAGGGATGCTCTATACCCTTAGAATAGCAGGTGATGCTCCTCCTTTCAAATTCTTCGTTTTCTTATCTGGGAAATAGGCTCAATGAAACTGATGTCTGGGTAAGGGATGTACAAGATTAGCATTATGCTGTTATTGCATCCCGACGGCACTGCAGCAGCGTCCTCGGAAACATCTTCAAATTGCCGTATTGTCAATTACACAGCGTAACAAAAATGATATGTTTGCGTGTCTCAAGGATCAAATTATGTGTCTCTAGTAGATTTGGGGTTGCTGAATCTGGGGCCATTCTCAGAAATGTTCCAGCACGTCACAATTTTTAGCTACAGGTCGCCAAAGTTGTATAAAACACTGGTTTTATTAATGTTTACATGAAATTTAAAGTACAATTTATCATACCCTTTTGTAATCTAATCCACCAAACATGCAAAATAGAACTTGAACTTTCATTTCAGACATAATTTGATTGATATTGCGCGATTAAATTTCGATTAAACGGATTTTTTCAACATGCTTGCAGTCTCCATACAAAATTCTTCGTTTCTTCTATATGGCAAAATACAACAATTCTCTAAACCATCAAAAAATAACTTTTCCATATCGAAAGTAATACAAACTTTGATGATAAGTATTGTTATACACATAAAGATTGAATTCTGTGGCAAATTAAGCCAATATATTACCTTACAAGCTGGCAAACTTGCATGCAAGTTGGCTGAAATAGTCATTTTTTGCATTTTCAACAGTCAATATCTCAAAAACTAGACGTGCTGAAAACGGCAATGGATTCAGCAACCCTTAATTAAGTGAATAGCGGTATTTTGGTGCTGGAGACAAAAACGTGTTCCGCAGTGTTATTCGTAATAAATCAATTATTGTATGCTGCTATAAGATGAATTAACCCTCTAATACCCAAATTTTTATTTTCGATCTAAATATCATTTTTAGTTATCTAAAATCGTTCTAAACACGTTTTGGGCAATGATTTATTTTTATTCGCAAATCTATGAATTTTGGTTTTTGATTTTTATAATTTTTATTTTTGAACATCCATATCTTTTTTTATTTTTTCTTGAAGCCTCTTCTAGTTACTGATTTTTGGCAACAATAAAAATTCAAGTTTTCACGGTACTTTTAAAAATAATAAATTTCAAATATTTTTCTGAAAATATTTTTATTTTCCGTGTAATTAACGGAAACACAGTTTTGGAATTATTTTAATACCACCAAGCCCTTCTTCTATTATAGGTTAATAGTAGAAAAATATAAAAGGTACGATTTTTTACATTACACGTTAAATAAATCCCAGGCATTTGTAGGTTATATAAGAATACAATTTTTCAAACAATTTTCAAAAATACAAAAAAGTTTCAAAAGTCATTAAAATCTTTTCTCATATGCGTGTTACGAGTCAAGGTTTAAGCCAAAAATAAAATCATTTTGATTTCCGAGCTGCGAAAAAATACACAAAATTACAAAGTGTACCCCGTCTAAAGGCGGGGTTGGGTATTAGAGGGTTAAGAAATTATAGCAAGTATGTGGTAAACACATTAGGGAATATTACACAATTAACTCTTTAAAACACATTTGTTGGCTCCGGAAAGGGCCGATTGAATTGTTGAATTTGCGTAACACGGACACATTTTGACGGCACACTGGTAGAAATCCTCCTCGCCCGACATTGGCGTAGCTAGGATTTTTTTCTGGAGGGGGCCTAGGGGGGGCCTGGAAAATTATTGTTTTCAAAAGCATGCCGGTCGCAATAATCACGGTTTTGTTTTTAATTGTTACTTTGTCTCATTTCGCGGCACATCAGTGATATTTGTAAATTTCAATTTTCGCTACGGAAAAGATTCATTCCTTCAGTAATCCGATCAAAAATCCTTCAAGTATTCATGCAAAAAAAAGCTCACAAGGAATGTTCTTCATGATTCTTTCACGAACTTTTCCTGTATTCCATTATCTGTTTTGATCAGATTCCTTTGAAAATTCCTGCGGGAATTTGAATTATTTTCGTACTTTTCAGTGCCTTCTCCAAGAACTCTTTTACTAATTTTTACTGAGTTCGTCCTGTGATTCTCACGGTAAATCATTCCCAGATTTTCTGATCTCATTAGAATTTTGAAAAAGTCAGATAATGCATTAAAAATTCTTTTAATCATTACTCCTGGAAGGACCTCTTCGTACATACTAAACATTCATTCCAGTTGTCAATTAAAAGTATGCTCCGCTTGTTCATTAATAAGGCCGGAACAAATTTGAAATATACTTTTGTCTCCCCCCCCCTTCAAAATTTTCAAACAATCAGAAGGGGAAAATAAATAAAACATCTTATTTTCAGTGTAGATTTTCATTATTCTTCGTGTTTTTTAGCTAGCTTTGTAATTCGTATTTACTGTATTATATGAGCTAACAGGTGTTATTGGATATCAAGTCCTCAATCTGTTTGTTTTACTGTAACAGAGTTGTCTATGAAAAGAGATTTTTTTTATGATTTACATGAATTCTTCTTCTTCTTAGCATTACGTCACTACTGAGACAGAGCCTGCTTCTCAGCATATTTTCCTTATGAACACTTTCACAGTTATTAACCGAAAGCTTTCTTTGCCAAAGTTGCCATTTTTGCATTCGTATATCATGTGGCAGGTACGATGACACTTAAGGTGAAACAGTTTGGAATCAATTTCTAAGATTACACTGAAACTTCAAAGGCACAAATCACGCAAAGGAAGCATCCAACAACAGTGAACTTTTTATTTTGGCTTTGTGCACTAGCAGAAAGCTTAAAATAAGAAGATCAGAAACGTTTACCAACTATTTCTCCAGTTTTGTGCCTTTGAAATCGTGAGTAGGGTCACAAGTTGGCCATTGTGACGGCCATCTTTGGATTCCGAGATGTTTCACCTTAATGCTCAGGGAAGTCAAGGAAATTTCCATAACGAAAAGATCCTGGACCGACCGGGATTGTTACATTGATGCTGTTCAAAATTGAAAAAAAAGTTTGAAAATTCAATCTCCCATATCTTTCCTACAATCCTTACCATAAAAATAGAGTTTGGTGAAATTTTCAGCTTTCTAGGTGGTGATTTGAAGGTGACCCAAAGACGATGTTGGTTTATATGGAAATCACTATGCAGAAATGTTGAAACATGTTCCAAGCACGTTAGTACTGGAATGTAAGTACAAATTTATCATCCCATAAACTCATTCTTCAAACCATGATAAAGAAGTTTGCTGAAGAGAGCAATTCAATCCGACCGATAGGAGAAAAGATATGCATGAGTTTGTTAGCAATTATTTAGCTTCACAGTCAATCATTTACAAAAATCCCAAACAAAATTTGCTCAAAACGGATTTGTTTCTTCACCAACTTCCTTCATTAAGACTTGAAGAATAAGTTTTCCCAATGGAATGATATGTTTGTACTAACAGTACTAACGTAATTGGAACATTTTTCAGAATTTCTGCATATTAATTTTCATATAAACCTACATCGTCTTTGAGCCAACTTTAAATCACAACCTAGAAAGCTGAAAATTTCACAGAACCCTATTTTTATGGTGAAGATTATAAGAAAGATTTGAGAGATTGAATTTTCAAACATTTATAAGATATGAATCGCCTTAATGTTACACATGTTGGACCAAATTGATACAATCTATATATGATTTCAAGTTGCATATAAGTGCAACATTTTCGCAGTCTTCTTAAAATTGTTATTAGCTAGAGTACAATTTGAAAGCCGATTTATGAAAAATGTTATGCGATCGATGTTACGAACTTCGAAAAAATGTCGTGTTTATTATTCAAACATTTTGATTTGACGGATATATGTGGCAAAACATGGTTTTTCACCATATGAGAATAAAAAATGATGGATTTCCCTGAATTTCTATTTTATTGTTTTTTGCCCCCCTCCCCTCGACACATTTTGATGGAAGGTGACAAAAGAAGATTTTAAGATTTGTTCCGGCCTAATTTGAATTTTCAGGATTAGTAGTTTCTCCAAAAAATATTACAAACAAATCTAGGATTGTCACCAAAAATGTCTTCAAGATCACCAAGCAAGGATTCATTCAACGAATTCTTCAGAGAGTTCGCCAACAGTTTTTCCAACTTTGCTCTTAAAGTTCTTCCTAGAGTTTCTGTACAGTATTGTTCGAGAATATGACAGCAAAAATTATCCAAAATTTCTGCATAAAAATTGAATGATTCCTCCAGCTGTTACTCTAAGAATTCTTCGTAATATTTCACAAAAATTTCATGAGCAATCAAAAAGAATCCAATTGGAAAAAATATTATTCATTATTTCTCAGAGAAGTTCTCCACAGATCTATCTGCGTTTTTCATAAATATTTATTTCTTAGATTTTTTTTTAAATCAAGAAGCAACATCCCGCATCCCTAAAAAACCTCGAATTTTTTTTTTCAGAAATGCCTAACAAACAAATGTGTAAGGAATTTTAATATTCCTTCAAAGTTCCTAGCAAAATACGTTCAACTATTGATTCAAAATCTCTTCCGCGAAAATACTCTTATATTTTCCGAGTAATTTGTTCAGGAATTTCTTAGAGAATTATGCTATTGTTTCTCTAAGATCGTTTCAAGAAAAAAAATACCAGATATCTAAGTATTTTACCGAAAATTTTCTTTAAACCGCACTAATGATTTTTTGGAAAGTTTTCAAAGAAATGTTCATCAGATTTACTAAGATTTTGCAATATATTCTTGAACTACTCAAAAAATGTTTATTCATTCAAGAATTTCCATCAATCAATCAATTCTTTCAGTTCTAGAAATAACTGTCATTTTTTCCGAATGGTTATCTAATGATTCTTCCATAAATAACGTTTTAAAATTACCCACTCCACATTATTTAATTCAAAAACAACTTCAGGAATAGCTCAATATTTTTAGGGATTGCTTTACAAATTCCTCTACGAATCACTTCATATCGGATTTCTAGGGAAACACATACAGAAAAGATTTGAAAGAAGTTTGTTGGTAATTTTTTGAATAATTGTAGCTTTAAATATGCCGTTTTGTCTGAAATTTCGAACACTCGGTATTTGTATGGCGATATGGTTGAAATGTTTCACTGAAATATGTCATTACATCACCAGGAAACGGCAGTCAATTGCAATTCAATTTTAACGTAGAACTAGTTCAAATGAAATTATTTGCTAAATTGTTCATTTGAATACGATTTATTCGTGCTGTTCGAAATTTGAATCAAGGTGTTCGGAATATAAGACAGAACAAACACAGTTTTCGGCATTTGAATAAAAAGTTTAAGGCGAAGTAGGCCGTCATTGAAATGTGTACGCGTAGTTGATGATTGTTGCTAATTCATCTTACGATTTCAAATCAAAGAAAATCAGTTAATTTTGCACTGACACACCTGAAAAAGTATCAGCATACTTAATGCATGTTTGCACGTACAGTGATACTTTTCAAGTCAACATAAACTATCAAGACTGATTTTTTTCACTTTGAAATGCAAGCTGAAAAGTCATCATTGTTGCGTAAACGAATGACGGGCTACTTAGCCTTAAATGAACATTTTTAACAGTAAACCGAACAACTCTCAGTTAAACTATGCGTAGAAATCAAAATTTTCACAAATATCAGCTAATTTATGTCTATCAGCATTTGAAGTCACTGTTGGCCTTAAGTGTTCGGAATATGAGTCAAAACGGTATTTCGGAAAAATTTATCAAATTCTTATTTTCTTAAATTCTTATCGTAAAATTTAATTTCTAAAACTTGTTGGCAATGTACCTCACAAAAAAGCTTAAGTATTTCTTGTAGGATTTGCTAGAAAAAATATTGTTCTGTTTAGTTGTTAAAACGGATGGAATTTTTACTGAAAGTGTTTGTAACTAATATCTTAGATAATATATTGTATGAACTCCGAAACTTCTACACTATGGTAAACATATTGATAAAGAACCAATTTTTCCTACCTTTAAAAATCCAAACAAACTTTTTTGAATGGTCTATTATCGATTATTTTACAGTACTGTAGAAGTTTAATGCGAAAACATTGCCTGTATGTTTTAAGAACATTACGGAATATGTATTGTGGTTAAATTCGTGATGTATGATTTTATTGAATTACCCAGCAAACACATGATCGTATATGGTAGGGTTTAAGAGTATAAAGGTGGAGGCGATATACTACACTTTGCATGCAGCCTTATGGCACATGTACGTATATCACCTCCACATTTGTACTTTTATGCACCATCGTATACGAGTTTGTGTTTACTGGGTAAAATCTCAGGGGAAACTTTTGCACTACTTTGAAAATTTGTTGTGGAATTTCTGATGGACTTTTAAAAATCAGGAAACACACGTATAAAAATTCTGCCATTTTTCGAAACTCCTATAATTTTCCTATTTCTAAATCCAGGGGAACAACAAAATATTGAAGCAGGTAGAATAATAGATGGGCAATGGTACAATGAATGATAAGTTATTATTTATAATCTTTTCTCTAGAGGTAAATTAGAGGATAGTTAGAACTTCTTTGATGAATTTACAAATAAAACAAATCTATCAAGAAGCTCCATCAGAAACTTCTTAAGAAATTATCCTTGTCATCTATTATTTCTTTACTTTTGATTCTCTAGAATTCCGGGGATTTGAAGCAAAATTTCTAGAAAAAGAAAACATAGAAGAATTTTAGACGCAATTTTGTATGTATTTTGGAAATATTTATTAAGGACTCTAGATGAATTTCTCGAAACTTGTAATAAAATTTTTGGAAGAACTATTTGAAGGAATTTACGGAAGAAGTTATAGTTAAAAGTGAGCGTAATTTTTAGGTAAATTCAAGAACATATTCCGGAATCAATTTGTTAATAAAAAGTAGGCAGAATAAATTTATGTCCACCAGGAGGAATCCACTTTGAAAGTATAATCAAGTCCCACAATATTATTTGACTAATTTCCAAGAGATTTGCAAAAGTTCTGAAGTCGCCCTTCAATATTCTATCTTTTCAATTATTTTTTTCGAGCATTATTCGGGTTGATTAATGTACGGATTTATTTAGTGAATTCTCATGAGGAAATTATCATCACTGGACAGTGAATTTGCTGCTTTAGCTGAAACAGCATTATTTGGATAATTCAGAAAAAAAACGAATTTTGGGAATCAAATTTCCAGTATATTGACACTTTTTTGTACCACGGTATTTTTTGCAAGACGTCAAAAAATCGCATATAACAAATATAACAAATATTATTATCTTCATCAACGAGATTTGCAGCCCGAGGCTGGCTCATCTCGGTCGTATACAAACAAGTTCTATCAGTAACCATTCGATCGACAGTCGGACGGTTAAGCTTTCGGTTGTAGCGCGATTCACCAAAGCCAGAACCGCCACGCTGATGTTGTGTGAGACAGGATAGGTTTTCTCATAGTTGTACAACATAGAATAACGTTACTACTGAAAAGATTCTAATGTCACCGACATAGATTCATAAGATTTTGCTTCATGGTAAATAGTTTTTTTTATCTTTTATATTTTTTTGTCATCAAAATTTCTGGGGGGGCCTGGATGACTCTGGAGGGGGCCAGGCCCCCCTGGCCCCCCCTGTTCCTACGCCAATGTCGCCCGATGAGGTTTGCGTAGGCGATGACGATGGGCGCTTCAACAAGCGGCTTCAGTCGTGGCGGCGTGTTGTTGTTCCATTCGCGTTCCATTGAAAACTGAGCTGAGAATGCGAAAGGCACTCGAGACTTGCTCGCCGACCATGTTCACAGTCTGACGGCAAAAAGAAGAATGTGCGAAGAAGCAGGAATCGGTCTGCTTTTATAGTGCGAAGCGGAACGCAAAAGAAGCGTGGAAAACTGCTTGCACGTGATTGGTTGCGTAAGAAAGGGGTCGACATTTTCCAAATTTTCAATAGTTTATTGTCGATATTCAATAGTTTTCTCCATTCGAGGAAATTGCTGTATACATTTCCGACCGATTGGCCGATAAATGACTGAGTTATTAGCGTTCAAAATCTTTCATAATATCGTGACGGTCGCAAAATTTTAGATTTTCAATTGACACCCAGCAAGGTTGCGTATCATCACAACGAAGCGAAAATCGCTGTGTTGCTCCATCGTCGGAGATGGAGAAGTACTACAAGGTAGCAGTTCTCTTTTCGTACGCAAGAGCTTCTCTCTCGCGAAAGGGAAACCATCATTCTGTTTTTTGCATCTTTCACATTCTCCCGCTGCTCTTTGAGTTACCGCCGTTGGCGAACCGAACATGCGTCACTCAGCGTGCTGCTCGTTATTGCATGATTTTTACTATGACCGATCTACCCGATGACTCTTTATGGAAGAGTTCCGTTTGTCAGGAGTGCAATTTACCACTCGCGACGAGCGTTCACTGCGATGCGGCTGGTCGTTCGAATCGCTGGTTTGAGGCGTTAAATAAGAAGTCAACCAAATGATGTCTGTATGATATGCTGTAAATTTGTTAGTAGAAAATTGGAATGAAATTTTTATCACAGAACAACACATTTCATGGTAAATTTTGTTATACCTTGAAGATAGAAGGGCCGGGAAATAAAACGCCAGGTGAATTCGTTTCCGTTTTGAAAATTTTTATTCAGCAACAGTTCCACAAAAATTGGTTTCTTTATACACTTATAGCAGTGAAGTGACAATGTGGGGTGGTAAGGGGACGGACCTGATATAGTGGTTAGAACACACGCCTCTCACGCCAACTTATATTGATTTGAACAACCGATACCGTCGAATTACATACATTACATTCGTTACCGCCGTTTTTCTTGCCAAGATCGAAACCGCTCGGTTTACTGTATTCCCTAGATATAAAGTACATTCTCAAAATTGGTGGTAAGTCATTTGGCCTGATGTCGTTTGGCATAAGGCCATATGCCATGAAGCATATTGGAATAAAGGTCATTTTTCGTAATAGTCGTTTGGCGTAAAGAGTCTAAAAAAACAGTTTTTTTATGTGGAATTCATTTCCACGTTTCTCTTGAACTCCACTGACGATTTCAGGCTTATTTTGGTATGAATTGATACAAAAAAGATACCTCATCTCACAATCCTATTCTCTAAAATTATTTAAGGTATGCTTCGGCTTATTTAGTATGCACGGAGATAGGACTCAACTCAATGTTGGGTTGTTTCAACGCAATTCCGTAGTTGATCCCAATTACTCAGTTTTGGCTAACTTTCCAAGGTCCCAACTAGGTAGCCTTTAATTCCATTAGAAAAATATTCTCAATTTTGTGTTAATTTACCGCAAAATTGAGTTTTTACAACCCAAGCTTGAAAAAAGTTTGTTTTGCTCAAATTTGGCTTACTGGGCCAAAGTATCCCTATCGGAAGAAAGAGAATTTTAGGTTTAAGTATCATTGATATACTTAATTTTGGGTAACGTATAATCAAAATTTAGGTAAACTATTTATCTACGTGTAATCTGTCCTCGTAATTATAGCTATGGAAGGTTTTAATCTGATTTTTTTTATTTCAAACAAACATAAATTGTTCTCTCGAGCTGTTATGCTGCAAACATTATGGTCGGATTTTGTTAAATATTTTAATTATACACATTCCTTCTTTTATCACATTCAGTATTGTATTCGTATATCGTAACTGTAGTGATCGAAAAGACTTAACCGATTTTCTCTTTGGATAATCACTCGAAGCACAGTCGATTGTTGGATTTCCCAATGCATTATGAATAAATTGTGGTCTTTATTTAACTTCCTTTTGAAATAATGGTGACAAATTTACCTATCCAGTTTATTAGCAAAACAAACTAAATGAAAGAAACCGATAACTTCAGCTACTCCAATGGTTTTAAACATCACATTCGATGTTTTAAGTTTCTTTATGTTGCAATATTTTTGGCGGTCCGTCTTTTACTGTTTAAATTATATATTTTGCCTTCTGTCAAACACAGACTGTTCTTTGTTGTAAAATACCTAGTTAAGCTTTGTTGTTAATTTTCATCTTTTTAATATTGTTGGTCTATAATTTCTTTCAAGGCTAGAAAGCAAAAAATAAATAAAAACGATACGGAAAAATCCTGACTGTCAAAGCTTTTATAAAATTTTGCATTTATAGTGCATTTATCTTTCGATAAATATGTGTTATCAAATAAGTAAGTTTCATTATCACTGAAAACGATGCAAATATTTAGATATTTCACTTGCCTGGGGTATGTTTTCCTGAAACCTTTAAAAAACACTTAGTCCAGTCTGTCTGAACACCGATCAAATAATTTTTAAATAAGTAAAATATTATGTTTTGATCTGGTGGTGATTTAAGGACATATAGTAAAGAATCCCTGACATGGCAGGGAAGATGGTTTCCTGACGCATACAGACACATTCATCCAGCGGTTTTCTCTTTTTCTCATATTATGCAACTTACCAGTGATTAATTACAGCCAAATTGCTAAAACACTGTAATAACTATATCACCTTTCCATTTTCATTCCATTGTCATTTTCAACACACACGACGACTATTTCGGTGCTTGTTTACACTAATCCACTGGCAAACGAAGGACATTTTTCACTAAATTTCCTAGTTTCTGCTAAAGGTAGTCCGTTCAGCAGGATTTACTTTCACTTATTGTATATTTAAGAACACGTACTAGATAATTTCTGGTAGATATAACTTAAAACTTAACAAAACCGTGGTCAAAACAATCACGATGTTAGAATATTTCACTTTTTTTTATTTTTCTAATTTTTGATCGCTTTCGTTGTTGCAGTGTTGTCAGTGTCGTTGGAAGGTATGTAATACATCCAGCAGTTAGAAAGCGAATTGAAAATAAACGCCAATCACATATATAAAATGAACATCAATTGCTGGCAACGATGTACATTTGATTTAAATTTCACTACTACCCGGAAACAAGAGAATAAAGTTGTGCCTACCACTACATTTACATTACAATTTGTGGATTCAACGGAGTTTCACCTTAATAACTCATTATGAAAAACGACCATTATGCCAAACGACCTTATGCCAAATGGTCGTATGTCAAACGACTTTATGTGAAGAGAGATATATTCCACAAAACTTGCTGTCCTTTTCAATCTTCCAATAACACGGCCTTGCAATAAAATCCTGGCTGCGCTACTGTTTATCCTGAGTGTAAAATGATCAAACAATAAGGGAGGAAATATTGTAAAATGAAAAATATAATAGAAATTGAAATTGAAATTTGTAACAAATGCCATAGTGCAGTGTAGGAGTCTCAAAAACGCTGGTCAAGAAAGAGTCATCATGATTGCTATCGAGGTTGCTACGGTGCATGGTTCACACTGGTACCCCCTCCTACCCCCTATTTATTCATTTTTCATACTAATAATCAAGGAAATACCCATTTTGACGCATTTCACCGATAGAATTTTTGATTTCTTCCAATCATGAAAATATGGCCCATATATTGATCTCTAGCGAGAAAATAATCCGATGTGTGACTAATAAAAGATTGATGTGAAAAGTAGGACTCAGTATGCCTCATACTGGTTTAACATAATGCTGACTTCTCTCCGCTACCTCGTTGAAACGGTGTGCTGTGCACTGATTAAATTCAGACATTTGTTTAGCAGAACCTGTTGAACAAATTGGAGTTTTAGAGGCTAACATTATAATATTATAGAGTGCGGAGCACGCTATGTCTGAGTCAGACGATTATAAAAATCTAATGTACATCGAATTTTTTCTCGCTAGAGATCAGTATTTGGTCTATATTTTCACGATAGGAAGGTTTCAAAATATTCTATCGGTAAAGTTGTTTCCATTCATTTTGTATGGGCTGAAAAGCGTCTAAAAACGGGATTTCCATGGGGTTTAGCATGAAAAATCACTAAAAAGTGAATAAAAAAACCACCAGTGGAATATTTTAAAACCTTTTGATTATGAAATTACAACCCAAACACTGTGCTCTAGTGAGAAAAAAACCGATGTACGTTCGATTTTTATAATCGAACGGTTTAGACATAGCGTGCGGATTTGATAAAATTGCGGGATCGCATCGGTTTGGTTTCCTCACCGTACTTATTTGTCATCTCATGTTGAACAAGTGCGGTGAAGACACTTAATCCGACTAGGCGTAATCCCGCACGTTTAATCACAAACCAGCATTTCTACCCACACGCAACGTGCGCAACGCGCTATCCTTCATTCCACGGCAGCAACAATTTTTCTTTCCAAGATCCTACGAGCCGGTCCCCAACGACTCGCGGCGAGCGTTAGTCAAAACTCGCAGTGAGCTTTCATTGCTGCTTGCACTCTTCCCCGATCGCAACATTCCCCGAAGAGTTGTTAGAATCGAGCCAGACTGAGTGGCAAAATGCGCAAACACTCTCCCCGCAGAAGGCTCTCACAAGCCTCCCGACGATGCTATCGGTTCATTCATTCGGGAATAATGCTTTGCTCTCGTTTTTCCGAACGCGTTCATAAGCGGCAAGCGATTTCGAGTCGCACGAGGCGAGTATCAGTAACCTTGACACCCAGTATATTGCCGTAAGACGTAGTTAACGTCAAAAACTCCGTCCAGCCAACCAGAAGACGCCGCACGAAGGACTGTGTATAGGGGAACACATCCATCCTTCGTCAGTATCGGATGGTGACTGAGACACACTGACCCTCTTTGTAGGCTGTTGCCTCACACGACACATATACATGGCAAAATGAACCACCGCACACAATGGACTTCGATATGGATATGGATTGGACCAACGACAGCAATCTCCTCTACCTGCTCGGTATGGGAGAAATAGCAATAAGAACTAGGATATATATGTATATATGATCCTCGGCATAGTAGTGGCCAAGTGCACGGAGTGCCTAACAAATAAAAAAAAGAAAAAAAAACTGGAGCTGTCAAATGAACTAGGCTAGGTACGTGAATTTCACGTAAGGGTGATAGAGCACCACAGTAAATACGATCGACATTTCATTCAATTTTGATCCATGTAACGGTGATAGTTACAGTTGTCAGGTAAATCCTGTCAAAATTCATTTTCTAAGGGTCTACGTGATTTTTCACGTAGCCTTGACGTTTGGATTTTTTTGAGTGAGTTGTCCAATGTAACTGGGTAGTCACGACAGTACACGAAGACTTTCGGGAAATGGCGTACTTCCGGGTGCGTTCGAGATACACTTTCCCTTATCTGTGGCTTCACAGACTCGATCATTTCGTCCGTGATCATCTAAAGAGTTGGAAGTGTCCGCGTTTGCTAAGTTAGTGTTTTCGTGTGCCAAAGTAGGTGTTAGAAAAGTGATGTTAAGTATAGTTAAATAGTTAAATTAATGTTTCGTTCTAGTAGTAGGCCAAAAAGTGTGCGTGAAGAATTGTGTGTGCGAAGGTAGAAGCTAGAACCTAATAATCAAGGTGAGAATTTGTGCTCTAGATGTGCACTTTGTGCCAGTGCTTATGTTCCGTGTCCTGCCAGATTGGCTTGTATTTCCTGCCCACAGTTCTTCGCACCCAAGCGTGACATTTCGTTCCACAACGGACGAGGAATTCCTGGCCATCGTCAACCAGCCAGAAGCGGACGGATTCGTCACCACATCAGTCCGTTGAGGTCCAGGGGACCTTCACGTGGACGGAGTCCACCAGCTGGTTCGTCAATCGACCGGTAAGGCAGTATCGACCACCAAAAGACCGCCATTACAATTTGTGATCACGCCGTGACGTGTAATATCTCTACGATAGCCATCAACCAAGCCAGTGAGAGCATCGACCTGTCGAACAGGTCATCGACTGCCGATTGCGTTCAGCAGCAGCAATCCGGTTAGTCCAATCAATCTTTTTTCGGAACGAAGTGCGGCGTCCGGTGAGGGCGCCGCGGAGGATTTTTTTGTTCCAGTCAAAGACTGAAGAACCAATGTGCCATTAGCGCCAAGAACCCGCAAGCGAATTTGAAGATCGAAACATTTTTTCGATAACGTCTTGGGATTCGCCTTCGGACCCGTGAAAATGCGTGCGTGAGTCGTTTTCGTGACCGCCGCAAAGCAAGCTTGTCACCAGGAGCGCAGACGGATATGCAGCTGAGCTTCCAACACGTGACGTCACGTAGAACGTAAAGAGTACTGAGCACAGTAGGTTAGATAGGGAGGAGTTAGAATTCGCACACAAGGAAGGAGAGGGATTCCACGGAGGCATGCAAGTCGATTCTGATCGACCATTTCAAAAATATCTGAAACTTTGCACAGTTTTTCAGTTCCATCTAAATCGTCATTTTCCGATATCAAATCTTCAAGTTGAGTCACGACTAACTTTTCAAAAGGGTGTATGTGAAAATGGTTCGAAAATATTCAAAAAGCTGCACAGCAAAAACGGTTCGTTCGATTGTTAGACAACTAAAGAAACAAAGTTAGACAACTAAATAAAGATTCCAAAAAAAAATACACACAGTAAAAAAATTTTTTTTTTTGCATTAAAAAACATCATTTTTGTCACAAAAACTCAAATATCTCAAAACCCTATCGGAATACCAACGTAATTTTTTGAGGGAAAACGGTCCATTATATTAGCTATCTACCATAAAAATTTGGTGATGGTAAGCCAATAAACAAAAAAGTTATGACATTTCAAATATTTCACAAATTTGACACTTAGTGAAATTTTTTTTTTTTTCATTGTTAATTTTTTTTAGGACCGCAGTTTGTTGCTGAATTTTTTGTTAAGGGTACCACATGAGGTTAACAAGTTGTTTTCATGATATTTTATTTAATTATTCATAACTATTATAGCATCTATAAGAAAGTTAGACGCGATCCAGTGTTGTGATCTAAAGTCTTGATAGTGTCATATTTTTTATTGTACGTAACTGAAGAAAAATTCTCTCAATAGTGTTGAAACCTTTTGATAAAAGAAACCTATAAGAAATCTAATATTGAAGACAAAAGCTACAAAGAAAGTTTTCTATACAGGTATACGACTAGTTTACCTGCAAAAAGTTTACCTCGTAGAGAACAAGGCGGGTCTATACCCAGGTGATCTAGTATACGTAAAGCAGGTCGGTTTTCTCGGCGCTGGTTTTCTCCACAAAGTTAAAATCTGATTACACCTGGGTATAGACCCGCCTTGGTAGAGAATAGACTTTGTTAATCATATTTGGGAGAAAGCGAGTAACTTCAACAACATCAAAAACATGATAGGTACATACCATGAACATACTCACGAAAAAGCTAAAAATATACTACCACTATGGTTATAAAAGATTTAATTGTAAAATTTTTCTTCAGTCAAGCAAACGACACCAAACTAGTCAGTAAAAACTTAAAAGTGATTTTGTTTATTAGAATCTAACGAGCAACATGAGTAGTCGCTTTCTCAACTGTTGCAGGCCGTTTGCAGAAAAAAAGTGTTCGAAAGAGCTACGAAATCTCACCGAAAGCACCATAGATAAACTGAAAGCGGCTGGTTATACTCCAATGTCTACATTGAATACAAATTTACGCATTTGTACGTCCTGCCGTTTAAACGTTGACAAACGGGCAATCTGTACATCATCGGTGGATCAGGTTGCAGGAAGTTCGAAAACAACAACAACTGAGGAATTACTAGATGCACCGACAACAACTGAGAAGTTACCAGAAGTACCAAGTGCAGATAGTCTTGCCACGGTACCATCAGCGACATCTGTTTCAACAAATCAATCAGAAGATGAGTGCATCCAGAAGGTCAACATCGAACGCTTCAACGAAGGGATAGCTGGAATAAAAGTGACTCTGATTAAATGGACGAAGATGGGTTACGTCAATTATCCCGAGGAAAAATACCGTGAAATCAACGAAGCTGTACGAAGAAACCTCTTCAAATTAGGACCTGAGGATGTGGAAAATACAGACTACGATGAGGTAATTATGAATATGAAGGAAAGGTTCTCGAATCTAGCCACGACAAGGAAAGAAAAATTATTGATTTTGTCGATGCTGCTAAGCTCGTGGTCTATTGAAGACGCCATTGATGAGTTCAAAACCAATAGAAATACAGCAAAAGAGGCAAAACAATTCAAAAATAACTGTCTTGCAACCAAAAATGCTAGGTCGAGTACTTCATTAACAGATGAGACAAAAGAAAAAATAATTCAATATTTTGAAGACGATGAAGTAAGTAGAGCTATGCCTGGCCAAAAAGATTATGTATCTGTAAAAAAAGATGGAAAGCGTCAAGCAATCCAAAAACGATTAATGATGACTACTTTGAAAGAAGCGTATACACGCTTCAAGGAAATTAACGAAAATATTAAGGTAGGTTTTTCCTCATTTGCAAGCCTTCGTCCAAGGCAATGCAAGCTTCTATCCAATTCAGGAACACATAATGTTTGTGTGTGCACAACACACGAAAATATTAACCTAATCTTACATAGTTTGAAAAGAATCAATTTATCAAAGGATATTATAATGTTAACTGGTAGTCTTTTGTGTGAAAATACAACATCAAATTGCTATCTACGATCTTGTTCGGATTGTCCAGATTCTTCATCATTGGAAAATACTTTATTCGCTGAGTTTGAAGAAAATTATATTGATCAGTTATCATTTGAGCAATGGGTGACCACGGATAGGTGTGACCTAGAAACTATTGTAAAACCTGTAGATGAGTTTGTGTCATTTTTTTGCTTGAAATTAGAAAGTTTAATTCCTCACGACTTTATTAAAACAGAGCAATCCCGCTTTTTAAAAAATACGAAAAATACATTACAAGATGGTGAATTTTTAGTCATTTGTGATTTTTCTGAAAACTATAGCTTTGTATTGCAAGATGAAGTGCAGTCCCATCACTGGAACGTACAACAAGCTACTATTCATCCATTCGTTATTTATTTCAATGGAAGTACGCAAATTGAACATTTTAGTTTTATTGTAATTTCCGAAGATTTAAGACACGACTCAGTATTTGTAAATTTGTTCATTGCCAAAATGATTAACTTTTTACGCGTTGATAAGGATAAAGAAATCAGAAAGATATATTTCATGTCTGATGGAGCAGCATCGCAGTACAAAAACCGTAAGAATTTTTCGAGCCTATGTCAATTTAAATCAAAGTACGGAATTGATGCAGAATGGCATTTCTTTGCTACGTCACATGGCAAAGGTCCTTGTGATGCTATTGGAGGAATCATAAAGCGCATGGCCACAAGAGCAAGTTTAGCCAAAGAACGTGAGCATCCAATTAAAACTGCAAAAGAACTATTTGATTGGGCGAATCGCAGAAAAGAAGAAGATTTAACAAAATTATCATTTTGTTTTACTACTACTGAAGAGTACGAATTAACGGCATCAGAGCTCAGCGAGCAATATAATAACGCGAAAACGATCCAAGGAACCCAAAAATTTCACTGTTTCATTCCATTGTCAGAAAATAAAATTAAAGCAAAACTATACTCGAACTGTACTGATAATGATGCAAAAGTGTTCCATATTGTAAAAAAATTGAATAACAAGAAATAAATAAATAAGTATTAATAAAATGTTTTCATGATCTCATAACGCATACCCAAATCCAAAACTTTTAAAGTTTATATATAACATTTAGAAACTCATCGATCATACTCTAAAAAAAATATCCTGGTAAAAAAAATTTTTATTTTCGTGTTTTCTGTTAATTCATTTTAATTTATACATATATACATATACATATAATATTTATACATATAATATACATAATACTAATGAATACATGAAAACGACTTGTTTAATTCACGCAAGGCCCTTAACAATAAAATCAGCAACAAACTGCGGTTCCCGTAATAATTTACACCGAAAAAAAAAATTTTTTTTCCACTAAATGTGAAAATTGTGACATGTTTGAAATGTCATAACTTTTTTGTTTATTGGTTTACCATCACCAAATTTTTATGGTAGATAGCTAATATAATGGACCGTTTTCCCTCAAAGAATTACGTAGGTATTCCGATAGGGTTTTGAGATATTTGAGTTTTTGTGTCAAAAATTATGTTTTTTAATGCAAAAAAACATTTTTTTTACTGTGTGTATTTTTTTTGGAATCTTTATTTAGTTGTCTAACTTTGTTTCTTTAGTTGTCTAACAATCGAACGAACCGTTTTTGCTGTGCAGCTTTTTGAATATTTTTGAACCATTTTCACATACACCCTTTTGAAAAGTTAGTCGTGACTCAACTTGAAGATTTGATATCGGAAAATGACGATTTAGATAGAACTGGAAAACTGTGCAAAGTTTCAGCTCAATAGAAAAAAATGAACTAAAAAATTTACCAAATTTTGGTGCTGTTGCTTGGAATCACTCAGGAGAAAGATAGAACGAAACACACAAGCAATGAATTGAATGTTGAAACGTTTGTAATAAACATGCATGTTATCCTAGGTATTTAGGCAAATATATCTGTTCCCATGTTGTATCCGTAAATATATGCAAGTAATGAGTTTCCTTCCCTAGCCATTTGGTTATTTAATTGTGTTTAACGTCACTTCGCGATTTGTAGTTTGATGTCCCGTCCCCCACATGATCGAGTTTGTTTTGGTGGGTTCTGATTCTCTTCCAATTCGGTGAGATGACCATAGGTGAGTTGAGAGAGTCTGCCGATGATGAGAACTTCTCTCTAGTGAGATGTTAGGGGTACGGGTGGTCTCTCACCGATTCTTTGAGTGTCGTCGTGCGTATACGGTTATGTTGCGATAATAGGGTTTTCCCGTTAGGCCGTTTTAGTTCGTAGCCAGCTGGAACGATCCATAAATCCTTCCAAGGAAATTAAATGGACTCGCCCTCAGGGAAGTCTCATCCGGGCAATTAGAAATTGGACGCGTGGTCTCCCTAGTGGAGTGGAGCTTAAGCTACGTGTTTTTGAAGCGGATCACCCTGTTGGCTACAAATTAAAACGGCCAAACGGGAAAACCCTATTATCGCAACATAACCGTATACTCACGACGACACTCAGAGAACCGGTGAGAGACCACCCGTACCCCTAATGCACCCCACAGACGCTCAGATGGTTTGACCAACATTGACTCCGCCCCCCAGGTTGATGCTCATGTTGGTGCTATGTTTGACCGTGTGTGATGCTGCTTGACGAACCAATTTGACAGTTTGTGAAACCGATTTGACGGTTGACGAATCCGTCGGCCAAAATCAAACGAGTTTTATTTTGCTCAAACCACCGGTGGGCGGAGCCAAATGTTTGACGAACCGATCGTACCGTCTGTAGGGATGTTGCACGAACATCGACGTCATCATGTCAAATTGAAGCTTCGACGTCTTATGAACTACCGATGCAGATGGGTGGAAAGTCAAAATGCGTGAATTTACGCAGCGTCGGTGCCATAGTGATCTATCAAATGCGTGCTCTTGAGTTGTTTCTATATAGATTAGACCTGTTCACTTTTTCTAAGGTACCATTGCCACATCAAATTCTGAACTTATTTATCAAAACAAGTTATCTGTCCAAAAATGAGCCAATTTGGTAAAGTTTTAGAGGTGTATCAAATCAATTTTGTGTTTTTTTGGATCTTTCCATCGAAATTCGTCCCTGAAACCCAGAAATATAATTGAAATTTATTCGAATGTACCACTAGCCTAGA
This sequence comes from Aedes aegypti, assembly GCF_002204515.2. Lineage (NCBI taxonomy): Eukaryota > Metazoa > Arthropoda > Insecta > Diptera > Culicidae > Aedes > Aedes aegypti. The sequence continues at coordinate 296,787,265 of NC_035107.1, read as the reverse complement.
CTGTTGCTAAGATAATAATCTATCACTTTGTCGAAGACACTAGGGTTTTTTGACCGCTTCTTCATTATGCTTTTAACGTAACTAGTCAAAAAATCTCGAAAAAAGAAATATATTTTTTCAGTTTGCCATATAAATTCGGATAAAAATCTTATTATATTTTGTTTCCAATTCAACTATCTATTTCATCCGAGTGTTGCGAACATTCATGTTGATCATTCATGCATCATTTTCATGTGGGAATTAATTTTCACTGCGAAATAATTGAAAGTGTATCACACTATACCCTAAAATCGCATAGGGTTGCCAACACGAATGCACTCTATGATAACCACAGTTACCCATGATTTAGACGTCATACAGTCCATCATCATCGGCTCAAAGTAGAGTTGATGGTAAGGTTTGGAACTGAGGATCAGAAGATCCACGGATCAAAAACGATAAACTTTTTTTTTGCATAATCAAAGGTAATCGTAGCTAATCATAACTACATAATTAGTGAAGGAACATTAACACTGGTATTTTGAGTAACACATGTCGAATGTAAAGGTTGTTAAGAAGATTTGAACAATATGTGGTAGTAGTTGGCCATTGGTCTTTATTGCGATGATTTATAGTTTATAATTATTAGATTTATTAAGGTGAAGTAGGCCGTCATTAAAGTTTGTACGCGTCGTTAATGATTGTTACTAATTCATCTCTCGATTTCGCATCAAAGAAAATCGATTGGTTCAGCAGTGACACTGCTGGAAAAGTAACAGCATACTTTATGCATTTTGGCACATACAGTGATACTTTTTCAAGTCAATATAAACAATCAAGACTAAGTTTTATCACTTTGGAATGCAAGCTGAAAAGTCATCATTGTTGACAAAACGAATGACGGGCTACTTAGCCTTAAGGTTTTCAGTACGATGCTGGTTCACTCCCCTAAGGTCCGCAGAACTAAACACATTTCTGATGGCCGAAGAAGGTGACTGAGAAGCGATGGGGCTCAGTGCAGCAAAGGATGATGGCGCATTCGGAAATATTAAAATCCACATTCCTGTTTGGAGCGACATGACTGTGGTGTATAGAATCTGCGTTACGAGATTTGGATAAAACGTATCTTGCCGTACATTTCTGAAAAGGTAAAGCTGATAGTCTTGTTTGTTTCAGTGTTTTTCGAATTCTAATAGATCATGATGAGCTTTACATCTGGCAAAAGCTTTTCGGTTTGAATCGACGTAGCCTTCGTTTGTATTGGTAAAAACGAGAATGAGCAGCGCGTTCAGTCAAACGCTGTACCTGTATGCATCGCCGTGAATGATAAAGTGAGAAAAAAGTAAGAGGTTGTTTCCGAGATACGACCGCCAAGGTGACGTTGGATAACGTTAGCTTCTTCTATTTACTGATTTAGGACCGTCACGAACTTATGAAAGATTTACCTAGAAATCTAAAAATCTAATCAATTTTCAAACTATTTGTTGCATGTCAATTCTGATCTATTATGGATATTGAGTGTTATTATTTGGTTGGTTCGGTTAACACTTCAACACCGATAGAACCGGTCGATGGAAGAAGAAGCATGGGCGGTAACTTTTGCTCTCCAAATAAACAGAGAAAGAGTTTTGGGTGATCTGTTTGTAGTATGAAAATGATGTCCGTAATAGGGCCAAACTCGCAACTAATCAATGATCATGACTGCGATAATTGACAAGAAAATTATGAATGAAATGGATCACTTGGGAAATGCGACCGTTCCTTATGAATAATCCCAGAGATAATCATATTCTTTAGTCCTTACATTTAATAGATGGAAATAATATCCTTAGGGGCCATCCATTTATTACATAAAGGTTCATGGGGGAGGGGGTTACAGATTTCTCACGCGCCATACAATTTATATTTTAATTTATTTTTATTTCTATACAAAAATCAGAGGGGGCTGTGTACAAGACCCGATTGCATGACGTTAACTACGCTGCGTCCTCGGAAACAGCCTCAAATTGCCGTATTGTCAATTATTCGTAATAAATCAATTATTGTATGATGCTATGAGATGAATTAAGAGATTATAGCAAGTATGTGGTAAACACATAAGGGAATATTATACAAATAACTCTTTAAAACACATTTGTTGGCTCTCAAAAGGGCCGATTGAGTTGTTGAATTTGCGTAACACGGACACACTTTGACGGCGCACTGAGATTTGCGGTGCGGATGACGATGTGCGCTTCAACAAGCGGCTTTGGTCGATTTTCTTCAGCCATCTCGTACAAATTAGTGAATATTACACGGACGGTGACGGCTGGGCCGCTCGATCTAATGAACCAGAATGACCGCGCTAGCCTCCCGCATGGCAATGACAGCGGAGCACTGGCTGGTAGCGACGATTTCTGGCCAAAAACGGTTATGCTGGCTGGTGCACTCAAATGAGCGGCTTCAGTTGCTGCGGCTCCGAAATGCGTGGTTCTTCGGTTCTAATGCGTGTTGTATTCGCGTCCTATTGAAAACTGAACTGAGGACGCGAATGACTCTCGAAATTTGCTCGCCGACCGTGTTCACAGTCTGACGGCAAAAAGAAGAATGAGGGAAGAAGCAGGGTGCGGTGCGCTTTTATAGTGGGAAGCGGAACCGAAAAATGTGCTTGAACGTGATTGGTTAGATAAGAAAGGGGTCAACGTTTTACGATATTTCAATTGTTTGTTGCTAATAATCAATAGTGTCCTTCATTTGAATCGACGCGTAGATAAATTTCCAATCGATTCATGGATAAATATTGAAAATTTATCGATAAATGACTGAGTTATTAGCGGTCAAAACCTGACCATTTTTCGTTTTTCTGAATTGTACCCCCATATGTTGCCGTAAGACGTTATCCAACACTGAGCCAGAAATTGCGTACGAATTTCATAAGAGAACGCTTGTGGATTGATTTCTTGACTGGTTTTCTCTCTTTCATAAGATTCTTATGAAACACAAAACGTCCGATATTCGCAAGAAATTCTTGTCGTTATCATTAGAGATCTTATGAATATCTTTATTTTCCTAAATTCAAAGAGCGATTCTCTAAATACATAATGGTCCTTAAGAATTCCATAATTGATATCTATGATCCTTCATAAGAGTATCTTATGATATTATACCTATTTGTATTATGAACGCAATGATCGATGGAAGTTCACAAGTTTTTCTTATGAGTCTCATTAGATGCTTCTTATGTCTTTATTCCAAAATAATTTCGTATGAAATTCTTACGTGGTTTTTGATAGGAAGTCGACTGTTTTTCACAAGTGTTACTAATCATTGTCATACGCGCGCTTATGAATCTCAATAGTGTATATTTTGTTATTAGCATCTCTCCACGTAATCCATAAGATTTTCGTATGAAATTGTTAAGAAAATCGTACTCCATTAGATTGTCTTATGAATGTCAATGATCAATGCGTTTGACATCCAAAAAGAGTTTCTTATGGAATTATATCTGTCTATGTAATGAGTGTTATTTCATAAGTCTGTTGTGGAATATTATAAGATTCTCGAATGAAGAACAAAATACTTCTTATGTCGTTATTCCATAAGAAATTCTTATGTACCTCATACGTTCCGTTTCCTCAGTGAACGTCAAAATGAAAGATGTTCGGCAAATGGGTGCGAATGAAACAGCGCTGATGGTTGGTGCGGGATGAATATGTATGGGTGTCTTTTCCGAAGCTGATGTGAGGTTGAATAATGTTCGGCTGGATGTTCAGTTTGTTAACGGATTTTGCGACGAACGCACGCGAAAGAAAAACAAATCTCCCGAAATTGAGCCGGCGAGTATCGGCTACCACAATGACCAAGTGCGATGAGGGATCAAACAGATTCGGCAAAGTCCTTTTTGCCTAATCACTTTCCAGCATTCATCCATATTAAGCTGTATGCTGCGGTACGTACAAGGCTTTAGAACTACTCCAGGTTCCTTTTAGCGTGTAGTGCTGATGTGTTTTGATCCAAAGGTCGGTAGAGTTTGTTGATGCACGAACAGCTTCTCTTTTGACATTTTATCAGTTTTCGGCTTCTCCAACCTGCTTTAACTCAACTGCGCTTGATCCATGTGAAGAGTAACGTCACTTGCTATCGTCGCCAGGTTTATCACGCAACCATTAAATTCTCCAAAATCAACCGTCTGATACATCCGTTTGTGGGACGACCACTGAAGTTTCATGTTAGTTGGTAGTCTGTCCACCATCTTCTGCAACAGTATTCGGTTACTGATATGCTGCCGTGGATCAGCTAGAATCATGTGTACAACCAAATTCCCTGCTCCATTCCAAATTGAATCTAGATTTTGAGATCATCACCTTTAGGGAAGGGAATTTCGTGCACCCGCTTCAATGAATTATAACTTCGGGGTTGCCATAGAGCCGGGCTAGCGTATGTTCGGCATGTGTTACTAAAAACAACAAAATACCAGTGGTAATCTGCCCATAACGGCATATTTGTAACATTCGATAAAAGTAGGCATTGAGTAAATGGGATACCAAGTCTGTATTTTATTGCAGTATGGAAGGAAACTAAAATTTCAAAAAATCATTAAGAATTCAAAAGAGCTTAATTGAGGCTTAAAATTTGTACAACACAGAAAATAATTCTGATAGAAATTTCGTTGCTACTACATTATTAGACTCATGTATAATCTCAATGTGACTGTTATGCGATTACATTTGCCAGTGTGACAAAATAACTTGGTATTTTTTTCGAATTTTCTAGAACAAACTCACAGATTTTAGTAAGTTGATCGAAAGTAATTATCATTTGATGACTCTCCCCGGTATTAACTCCAATTTGTCAAAAATGTCGAATGTGACTGTTATGCAGTTATGGGCAGTAATGTTCCTTCACTAATTATGTAGTGATGATTAGCTACGATTACCTTTGATTATGCGAAAAAAAAGTTTATTGTTCTTAAACCGTGGATCTTCTGATCCTTAGGCCCAAACCTTACCATCAACTCTACTTTGAGCCGATACTGATGAACTGCATGGTTCAAAGACATGACGTCTAAATCATGGGTAACTGTGGTTTTCATAGAGTGCATTCGTGTTGGCAACCCTATGCGATTGTAGGGTATAGTGTGATACACTTTCAATTATTTCGCAGTGAAAATTAATTCCCACATGGAAATGATGTATGAACGATATGTTTGTAACACTTGGATGAAATAGATAGTTGAATAAGATACAAAATATAATAAGATTTTTATCGCAATTTATATGGCAAACTGGAAAAATATATTGCTTTTTTCGAGATTTTTTGACTAATTACGTTAAAAGTATAATAAAGAAGCGGTCAAAACACCCTAGTCTCTTCGGCAAAGTGATAGAATATTATATTAGCAGCAGGCTAGTGGTATATTCGAATGAATTTCAATGATATTTTTGGGTTTCTGGAAAGAATTTCGATGGAAAGGTAAAAAAAAACACAAAATTGATTTGATACACCTCTAAAACTTTACCAAATTGGCTCATTTTGAGACAGATAACTTGTTTCGATAAATAAGTTCTGAATTTGATGTGGCACGGAGATTCGGAGAACTTTTTTCAAAAAGTGAACAGGTCTAATATAGATAGTAAAATATCGTTTCCCACTATCTCTAACCGTTTTCTTTAGCAAATTCATCAAGGATTCTTTAATTATTCCTGAACCAATTTCTCCAGAAATATCTTCAGAGAATCCATCAGCAGTTTGACCTGCGATTCAAAAAAATCCATCCATGGATTGTATTTGGATTTGTACTAAAGGGATTCCATCAAGAATTTAACCAGGAATTTCTCCAGGTAATTCTCTTGTAATATCTTTAGGAATTCTTCCAAAACTCCTTCATGATTCCACCAGGTGTTCTTTCAGAAATCCAATCAAGATTTTGTCTAGTGATTTAACAAGAAATTTTTGTTAGAATTCCTTTATAAATTCCTACCGAAAGTTTAACTGAAATTCCTCATGGGATTCTATCAGGAGTTCCTACAAAGATTCCATCAGTGATTCCTCTGAGAATGATGAGTTCTTCTTCTTCTTGGCGTTACGTCTTCCCTGGGACAGAGCCTGCTTCTCAACTTAGAGTTCTACAATTTTTAACTGAGAGCTTCCTTTGCCAAAGTTGTCATTTGCGCATTCATATATCGTGTGGCAGGTACGATGATACTCTATGTCCAGGAAATTTCCATTACGAAAAGATTCTGGACCGACCGGAAATTTAACCCAGAAACCTTCAGCATGGTTTTGCTTTGCAGCCGCGGACTCTGACCACTCGGCTAAGGAAAGCCTCTAGAATCAGGAGTTATTCTAGGGAATTAAACACAATTTCATCCAGGCATTCCATCAGGAGAACTTCTAAAGATTCAATCATAAATTTCACGAAGGTTTCATTTAGCAGTTCCTTCAGGGTTTTATCAGGACAAGCTCTAGGGATTCTAGTTCCTCTAGGAATACCATCAAGAATTCTTCTGGGGGTATCATCAGCTGTTCGGCTAGGGATTCCACCAGGAATTCTTTCAGGGATTCCATCTGGAATTCCTCCAGAGATTCGATCAGGAATTCTTTCAGGGTTCATCAGAAGTTTCTCGAGGGATTCTATCAGAAGAAAATTTCAGAGATTCCACCTGGAATTCCTCCATGGACTCTGTCCGTCGTTGCTCTAGTTGTAGGAGTTCTTCTTGGAATTTCAACAGGAATTCCTTACATGATTCCATACAGAATTCCTTCAAGAATATCTTTACAAATTCTTCCAAGGATTCCTTCAGGAGTTCCCCCAGGGATTTCATCAGGGGCTCCTCTGCCCATAACTGCATATTTGTAACATTCGACAAAAGTAGGCATTGAGTAAATGGAGTACCAAGTGTGCATTTTGTGGCAGTATGGGGGGAAACGAAAATTTCTAAAAATTACCAACAACTCAAAAGTGCTTATTCGAGGCTGATATTTTGTACAACTCATATCGCATACTAGGTGAATAGCCAGAAAATAATTCAGATAGAAATGCCATTGCTATTACATTACGAGGCTCATTTATAATTTCAATGTGACTGTTATGCGGTTATAATTACCAATGTGACAAAACAACTTGGTAATTTTTTCGAATTTTCTAGAACAATTTAACAGATTTCAGTAAGTTGATCGAAAGTACTCATCATTTGATGACTCTCCATGGTATTAACTCCAATTTGTCAAAAATGTCGAATGTGACTGTTATGCAGTTATGGGCAGTCCTGTATCTATATTATCTGTATTTATGTATCTGCATCTGGATTCTATCGGGAGTACCTTTAGGGCTTTCATCAGAGTTCTTCTGGAGATTTCATCAGGAGTTCCTCCAGGGATTCCATCAAGAGTTCCTTCTGAGATTTCACCCGGAATTTTTCAAGAGATTAAATCAAATGTTCCTTGAGGAATTCCATCAATATTTCTTCTAGAAATATTATGAGGAGTTCCTCTAGGGATTCTATCAGGAGTTCTATCTGGAAACTTATCAGGTTTTCTACCAGGGATTTTATTAGGAGTTCCCTTTATTCCATCAGAAGTCCCTCCAATGATTAGGAGTTTTTTCAAGAGTATCTATAGATAGGAGTTCTTCCAAGGATTCCATCAGGAGTTCCTATAGGGATACTATCAAGAATACCTTTAGGGCTTCCATCAGAGTTCTTCTGGGGATTGCATCAGGAGTTCCTCCAGAGTTCTTTCAGAGATTCCGCCTGAATTCCCTCCAAACATTCAATCAGGATTTCCTCCAGAGATTATATCAGGAATTCCTTGTTCCATCAGGACTCCTCCTAGGGGTATCATAAAGAACTCTTCTAGATTCTTACAGGAGTTTCATCAGAAATTTCTTCAGGGATTCCATCAGGAGTTCCTTCAGCGATTGCAACTGGAACTTCTCCAGGGATTCCATCAGGAATATATCTAGCAATTCCATTAGAAGTTTCTCCAGCAATTCCATCAGCAGTTCCTTCAGAAATTCCACCTGGAATTCTTCCAGAGATTCTATCAGGGGTTCCTCTAGGAATTCCATCACTAGTTAATCTACGAATTTCATCAGAAATTCCTCCATCAGGAGCTCTTCCAATAATATATTTAGGATTTCCTCCAAGAAATTCCTCCAGGGTTTCTTCTGAGGTTTTACCCGAGATTCTATCATTTCTCAAGAGATTCTATCAGGAGTTCCTCTATAGATTATATCAGGAGTTAATTCAGGAAACTTATCATGAATTCCTCCAGAAATTTCATGTGGAGTTCATCTAGAGATTTCATCGGGACTCCTGATTCTATCAGGAGTTCCTCTTACAATATCTTTATATTCCTCCCAGTAACGATTCCCTAACCTCAAATCTACCTGTCCCACGAATATAAATTCTAGAATTTCAGTAACAAATTTGCATGCAATGAGCAGAAATTTGTTAGAAAGGACGATTTCAATAATTTACTCTTTGATTTCTTTTTGATTTATATTCTAAATTTGTCGAAATAGTAATTTTTAGAATCATAGAACAGGTAGAAAATGAGGTTACGATTCGCCACTGATTCCTCCAAGGATTCCATCAAGAGTTCCTCTAGGGATTCTATCAGGAATTCCAATAGGGATTCTGTTAAGAGTTTCTTTAGGGCTACCATTAGAGTTCTTCTGAGGATTTCATCACGAGTTCATCCAGGAATTCCATCAAGAGTTCCTTCAGAGATTCCAGCTAGCATTTCTTCCGAGATTCTATTAGGAGTTCCTCCAGAGTTTATATCAGGAGGTCACCTACGACTAACATCAGGATCTTCTAGGGATATCATAAGGAATTTCTCTAGGCATTCTATCAGGAATTATATCAGGAATTCCTCCAGGGATTTCATCAGGAGTTCCTATAGTGATTCCATAGGGAATTCTTCAAGGGATTTCATCAGGAGTTCCTCCTATGATTTCATCTGGTGTTCCTGCAATAATTCTTCTTCTTCTTGGCATTAACGTCCCCACTGGGACAGAGCCGGCTTCTCAGCTTACTGTTCTTATGAGCACTTCCACAGTTATTCACTAAGAGCTTTCTTTGTACAAAGTTGACATTTTCGCATTCGTATATCGTGTGGCAGGTACGATTATACTCTATGCCCAGAGAAGTCAAGGAAATTGCCTTAACGAAAAGATCCTGGACCGACCGGGAATCGAACCCAGACACCTTCAGCATGGCGTTGCTTTGTAGCCGCGGACTCTAATCACTCGGATGGGATGCCTCCGAAAATTCTTCAAGGAATAAATATCTCCAAGGATACTCAAAGGTTATCAGGAATTCCTCCTAAGATTTTTCCGGAAATGTCTCAGGATTTTATCACCGAAATAACTCTACAGATTCCATCGGAAATTTCTCAAGGAATTTCTCACAAAATATCTTCAGAGATTCTTGGGGGTTTTCAGAAGTTAATTCAGCAATTTTACCAAAAATTTCCTATAAAGATTTCACAAGTAATAAGGAAATCCATCAGTATGTCCTCAAGTGACTCTGTGAGGAGTTACTCCTAGGTTTCAAAAAAGGAATTCCTTCAGCGATTCTTCTGAGAATTCGTTCATTGAATCCAACAGGAATTGCTTCGAAAATTTTGCTAGGATTTTCTCTAGGCATTCCAACTAAAAACCCTCCAGGAATTTTGGATTCCACCAGAGGTTCATCCATGGATTGGATCTGGAATTCGCCCAGATAATTCTCCATGATTTCCATCAGGAAAATCTTCAAGGAATGAGCTGAAATTCTCATAAGGATTCCACTAAAAATTCTTTTAGAAACTTCACCAATATTTTTCCGTTGATTTCACCGGAAATTCAAGAAAATCTTCTGAAAGTTCTTCCTAAACATTCTGGAAAAAATCCTTCGGTTCCTTCAGAGATTTCACCAGTATTTCATCTAACTATTTTTTCCGGAATGGTGTTTTTTAAGAAATTTTGCCATGAGTTTTTCTAGGGTTAAGAATATCAACAGAGTTTCGCTAGAAATTCTTTACCAGAAAAATCTAATACAGCTTCGCCAGAAGTTCTACCAGAAAATACTTCAATGATTTGACTAGGATTTTCCTTTTTCGAATTATTCAGGATTATCTGAAATTCCTCCAGGGTATCAATAAAAAAACACAAGTTCAAATGACTATTTTTTTTCTGAAAAACCGCGAGAGAATCGACCAGCAATTCCACGAAGGGTTGAACTTCAAGTTGAATTCCTTGAAGGATTTTTTGGAAAATTTCTGGAAAAAATCGTGGAATTATTTATTCTGAAATCATTGGAAGAATCACCAAAGAAAACACTGGACAAATTCAATGGGGAAATTCCTTAATATATCTCCGTAAGAACTTTTAAAGCAATCCCTGAAGGAGTTTCTACAGGATTCTCTAAGGCGATTCCTGGTGGATTCCTTGGAAAAAATCCTCCGTGATATACTGGAAGGAATTGATTGATAAATTCCTTTAGGAATCCTCGGAGAAATATCCGGCAGATTCTTGAAGTACTTCCTTCAAAAATTCGAGGTAGAATGTTTCGTAGGTTGCCTTAAGGGATAGAAAGAAAAATCTTTTAAGGAAACACTGGAAGAATTCATAAAATAATTTATTGAAGGTTCCCTAGAAGATTCCTCTGAAAGTAACCTGGGGGAACCTCTCGAAAAATTGCAAGCGGAATTTCTAAAGGAATTCCTGGTGAAATCCCGTGTGTGAAATTTTTTGACGTAGAAGTACGTCTTTCTTCTCTATATAGGAGTGAAATTGGAATTTCAAAACCAAGAGCGTTACGTTGGCATGAAATATTTTAAACGTTTATAACTTTTCGCTGACTTAACGAAATTTCTTATTTGCACCTCAATCGAAAGATAGGACATCAAACCTTCATGTCGTTCACTTACTGAATCCCACATACCTGTCCAAGTAGTTTAATAACTGTTTTAAAAGAGAACGTTGATTTCAAGCAAATCTATAAATAGGGGTGGCTAGAGAAAGTTTGACGTCATTTGCTTTTCACACTCCGATTGGCTCGCATCTCAGCAGGCGACAGATCGGCTTGCTCTGACCGGGCGTGCTTCTCATGTACATACATCGATAGCGAAGGACGCCCCCGTTTGTCTTGCTTCGCTCAAATCTAACTGTCGAGCGAACGAGAGAAGATGCCGTCCGAAGCTAAAGCCATCACCGCTGCCGCCGCCTAGCTTAGCTTAGACTGACTACACATATCAATGGTTGCTATTCCGTGATTGACCGATGTCAGTGAAAATGCACAAAGAATCAACTAGAAGTTTGGCTGGGATTGGCCATAATCTTCTTCAATGTGCATAATTCAGTGCCTCTATTTATACAGGGTCAATAACGGCGCCGGCCACGTCCTTGCAGTCAGGTGGGATTGGGGGAAGGACTGCTAGTGTGTAATCTTTGCTTTTTGAAGACCGTGTTTGCCTCTGCACAAAGGTTACTGGGAGGGATGTTTGTTAATAGGAATGATCGTTGGGTCACAGGATTCACTTTGATAAGCGATTAGACCATGATAAATAATGATTTGTGAGATATATACATGCTTATTTGTAAATATAATATTTTCATTTGATATGAACAATTTCTATGTAGAGGAAAATTATGCCGACACTTGAGGTGACGAACCATTCAAAGTTTGTTGAACAAATACCTAAATGTAACATTCCTACAGCTGTCAGGACGAAAGCATGTGTTATTATATTTTACTTATTTGAAAAGAAACAAAAAACTTGATTGGTTGGAACATCATAGAACACTCTTATTCTTATGCCGACACTTACAGTGGCGAACCATCCAAAGTTTGTTGAAAAAATTTGGGGTGGGTAATGTCTATTACATTACCGCGGGGTGGACGTAGAACTACGATGATTAATAATTTGATTTGTCATGTGTATGAATTTGTAAGTGTACTAGTTTTGTGTTGTGATTGATCGGATGAAGTTTTCAGAAGTTAACTCTTCTAGGACTCATTTCGGTAGTCCTGAAAAGAACCATTTGTCGTTCTGTGGTTCCGAGAACTAGTGTTTGGTGTTCCTGGAATAATGCCAGATGATTGAATTTGTTTGTTTGGTCGTTGCTTCCTTGTGTTGCTTGGTTGGGTGATCGGTTTCTGGCTCCAGCTGTAGTTCGCCAAACTCCTCCACTAGATTAGATGTTTGATAGCTCGGGTGCTTCGATCGTTAGAATCGACAGAATCGGTCCAGTGCTTTGGTCTGTAGCAATATCCATTGCATGAGCATTTAGGCTCTGTACATTGATACTCATCAATATGCAGGCTTGGCCGCTATGATCCAGTATTTCACGCAGTTCGTCTCAAAGCGTCACTAATCGATGATTGCCTAAGCGCTGTAGCTCATTCCTTAAGTCAACCCTCTTGGGAGAATTGCTGCCTTTGGCGTGATGGAACTTGAAAAACTATAAGGGTACATCCCTATGGGGTTGTACGAACTGGTGACGTAGGACCACGACGGTTTATGTAACTGATTTTGATGTCGTTCTTGTTGCTCGTTTTGACTTCATACTGTTTTCAGTGCTCGAAACTTTCGTAAATATTTATGCATATAACGATTTGCAGCCAAGTGTACGTTTAATCATGTCCCAAATATACTTTATATTTATCCGAAGAACGTGAGTTCGTTTTGTATGAACATTTCAATTTGGTCAATCATTCGTCATACTTATCTATGAGGATGTGAAATTCCACTTCAGGTTGTATGATCATTTTGATATTATATTATGAAATATATGATAGGATTGGAAAGAACAGTAGTTTCTCAATGTTCACCATGCTAAACTAAATAGCGAATATTTAATAGTAATGTGTCTATAGGAAATTATTCAAGGATTGTAATGAAAGCTCCGGTCATCGCTTTGTTGGTCTTATGGATTGAGAGAAATATTATTCATTGCTTGGCAATGTGATAAATTAAGTCGGAAATATTATTCTGTTAACTGTTTTACGCACATTCGGTGGCCCTGGTGGCTTTGTCGGATGTTGTCATAGATGAATCGCACTACAGAATGTTATCAGTTGATTGCCATGGTTAAACGGAGAATCCTCAACACAAGTGTATACATTTGAATAAGTTCTCTGCTTATACGACGAAACAGCTGAATGTTTTGTGGTAGGGATGGCACACATCAGAAACAGGTAGTGGATCACACGGCTGAAGTCGAAATCTGTAAATGTAGCTCAATTTTGAAATCTTGAGTCGAAATCTAGAAGCGCGGGTCAATCTAGGGTGATTTCAAAAACCAGACGCTGATCAACAGCTCAGCAGGCTTCTGGCTGCGAGGTGCTCCTCGCTAAGCAGGTTCGGATGAATTCTTACCAGCTCGAAAGCGAAAATGGAATGAAACCGAATCCGGCGAAGGAAGCATATTTTAAACCCTTAGATTAGCAGATGATGCTCCTCCCTTTCGTGCTCTTCTCTTTCTAGTCGACCAATCTGAAAAATGGGTATGTGCCAATAATGAGTTGGGCTTTGAATTACTTGAAAATTGCCGAAAATGATAATGCGTGAAAAATTGGTCGAAAATGAATAGTTGACATTTACTAAATTTTCAATAGTAAGCTATAGATAATCAATAGTTTCTTAAGTTTGAAGGTAAATTTATGATCCATGGATGTCAAAATGATGAAAATTGTTCAATGAGAATTTGTTTTCAAAAGCATTCTAAATATGTCGCAATTTTGTTACATGTGATTATTTTCGTAATTTAAGTATTCCCATAAAATATGGAAAATTAAAGACGCTGTCCTAAATTCCACTCTATTTTACAATCGTTGTGAAATGTTGAGCACTCACCCCGACGACACTGCAGCAGCGTCCGCGAATTCAGTCACAAATTTTCGTGTCATCAATTAATTATTCATGACAAATTAAATTTTGTATGAAGCAGTGAGATTAATTGAGGAATATAAGATGTAATAAGGTCGGAAATATTATTCTTTCAACTCTTTTTCACAAATTCGAAGGCCCTGACAAGGACCGATGGCTTTCTTAGCCTCGATGCGGTCACAGATAAATAGCACTGCGGGATTGATCAGTTGATTGCCATGGTCCGTGGATGGCGCACAACAGCAACGGGTAGTTGACCTCCGGGCACAAGGCGAAATCTGGAAACGATGCTCACTCTTGAAATCTTGAGCGATTTCATAAGTCCGACGTTTGATTCGCTGCTCTTTTCTCTTCGGATCAGCTTCTGGAATTTAACTCCTAATGGGCTTGCTTCTTGACCACCGATCACCGGACGCTGGATCGCTAGCTTGAAGGACGTCGCTGCACAGGATCGGAGGAACTCTTGCCAGCTCGGAAGTCGAAACGGAATGAAATCGAATCCAACGAAAGAAGCATGCTTTAAACCCTTAGATTAGCAGATGATGCTCCTCCCATTCGTGCTCTTCTCTTTCTAGTCGACCAATCTGGAAAATGGGTATGTGCGAATAATGTGTTGGGCTAAGAATTACTTGTGAATTGCGGAAAATGATAATGCATGAGAAATTGATCGAACATGAATAGTTGGAAGGATTGACATTTACTAAATATTCTTTAGTAAGCTATTGATAATCAATAGTTTTCTTTAGTATGAAGGTGAATTTTTGAATAATGCTTGCCAAAATGATGAAAATTGTACAATCAGAATTTCTCTTCAAAACCATTCTAAACATGTCGCAATTTTGTTACATGTGATAATTTTCATAATCGAAGTGCTCCCATAAAATATGGCAAATCAAAGACACTGTTGGAAATGCCACTTTAGTTTACATTCGTTGTGAAATGTTGAGCACTCACCCCGACGGCACAGCAGCAGCGTCCACGAATAGTCTCAAATTGTCGTGCAATCAATTATTCATAACAAATTAAATTTTATACGAAGCTGCGAGATTGATTGAGGAATATAAGATGTAATAAGGTCGGAAATATTATTCTTTCAACTCTTTTCTACAAATTTGATGGCTGACAAGGGCCGATGGCTTTCTTAGCCTCGATACGGTCACAGATAAATAGCACTACGGGATGTTATCAGTTGATTGCCATGGTCAAACGGGGAATTTGCTTATACGACGAACCAGCTGAATGGTTCGTGACGTGGATGGCGCACAACAGCAACGGATATTGGATCCCTGGGCACAAGTCGAAATCTGGAAACGATGCTCACCCTTGAAATCTTGAGCGATTTCACTAGTCCGACGCTCGATTAGCAGCAGCTCCTCGGATCAGCAGCTCTGGGGGCTTCTGGTATTTGGCTCCTAACGGGCTTGCTGCTTGACCACCGATTTATCACGAGTCGAAATCTGGGAGCGCGGATAAATTTGCTGCGGCGATGACGATGGTTTGGACGGTTCTCCAAGCGCCCAAGCCATCGCCATCGCCGCCGCAAATCAATCTTGCGTCTTCCTCTTCCGACGACACAAATTGGACTGAGACGCGGGTGCAAACGCAAAGCGAGAATGACTCGCCCGATCGTGTTCACAGTCCGACCGCAAAAAGAAGACTGAGGGAAGAAGCAGGGACCCGTTTGCTTTTATAGTGGGAAGCGATACCGTCGAAAAATGCTCGAACGTGATTGGTTGGATAAGAAAGGGGTCAACATTTATCAAATTTTCAATAGTTTAACAACAAAATTCACTTATCAGATATATTACTAACGATGCGTAGATACATTTCTGATCGAATGATACTAAAATCGTAATAATTGGTTCATAAACAACTGAGTTATTAACGTTCAAAATCTCCCCTAATTTCGTTACATGTCTCATTTTCCGTACTTTTAAAGTGCACCCCAATATAGAAAACAAAGACGTAGTCCTACGTCAAAAGAGAACGTTGATTTCAAGCAAATTTATATATAGGGGTGCTAGAGAAAATTTGACGTCATTTGCTTTCCATTCTCCGCTTGGATCGCATCTCAGCAGGCAATAGATCGTCTGGCTCTGACCGGGCGTGCTTCTCAGGCACAGACATCGATAGCGAAGGACCTCCCCGTTTGTCTTGGTTCGCTCAAATCTAACTGTCGAGCGAGCGAGAGAAGATGCCGTCCGAAGCCAAAGTCATCACCGCTGCCGCCGCCAAGAAGAAGAAGTAGGGGAAGCAGTCCACAGGAAAATTTTGCGGTCGAACTGTGAACACGGTCGGGCAAGTCATTCTCGCTCTATGCTTCACCGCTTGTTTGCGTTCACCCAGCCATCGTCATCGCCGCCATCATCAGATTTCGACTTAAGCCCGGTGATCCATTACCTGTTACTGTTGTGCGCCATCCACGCCACGAAACTTTCGGTTCGTCGTATTATTTGTTCAAATTTATACATTTGAGTTGAGGATTCCCCGTTTGACCATGGCAATCAACTGATAACATCCCGCAGTGTTATTTATCTGTAAGAGCATCAAAGCTAACAAAGCCATCGGCCCTTTTTAGGGCCATCAAATTAGTGGAAAAGAGTTAAAAGAGAAATATTTCAGACTTTATATATGACTTATAATATTCCTAAATCAATTTCACAGCTTCATACAAAATTTCATTTGTCATGAATAATTTATGACTAAACATTTTGAGACTGTAATCGCGGACGCTGCCGCTGTGCCGTCGGGGTGAGTGCTCAACATTCCACAACAATTGTAGAATTGAGTGGCATTTCCAACAGCGTCTTTGATGTTCCATATTTTAAGGGAACACTTTGATTAGGAAAATTATCACATGTAACAAAATTGCGACATATTTAGAATGCTTTTGATAAGACATTCTCATTGAACAATTATAATAATTTTGGCACCCATGGATCAGAAATTTACCTTCATAATAAAGAAAACTATTGATTATCAATAGCTCGTATTGAATATTTAGTTAATGTCAACCCTTCCAGCAATTCATGTTCGACCAATTTCTCACGCATTAGCATTCTCCGCAATTTTCAAGTAATTCCAAGCCCAACACATTATTGGCACATACCCATTTCCCAGATTGGTCGATCAGAAAGCAAAGAGCACAAAAGGGAGGAGCATCATCTGCTATTCTGAGGTTATAAAACATGCTTCCTTCGTCAGATTCAGTGTCATTCCATTTCCGCTTTCGAGCTGGTAAGAGCTCCTCCGAACTTGCTCAGCGAGAAGTACCTCGCTGCTAGAAATCTGCTGAGCTGTTAATCTTCAAGCTGCCAATCCAGCATCTGGTTTGTGAAATCGCTTAAGATTTCTAGGTTGACCGATCCGCGCTTCTACATTTCGACTCGTGGTAAACTCGTGGTCACAGCATCCAAGCTCAATCGGCCCTTTTCAGGGCCAACATACGTTCATAAAAGGGTTTATTGGATGATATTTACTGATTTATCTATAATGATCTTAATATCGTGGTATACTATAATTTGGTTCACATAATTTACCCCACATAATTACATGAATTTGAGAATTTACCGCTGCAGCACCGTCGGACCGTGATAACATCATACTTCTCAGAATTGTATGGTATTTTTAACAGCATCGTTGATTTATCATATAATGGGGGAACACTTCCTAAATTCTCGAGTATTAAATTGGAAAATGTATTAAAATTGCGACAGATTTTAAATACTGTTCAATAAACTATTTCCTGACCAATTGAAATAAGCAACTATTGATCTGAATTTTTGACGTAGAAGTACGTCTCTCTTCTCTATACAGGAGTGAAATTGGAATTTCAAAACCAAGAGCGTTACGTTGGCATGAAATATTTTAAACGTTTATAACTTTTCGCTGGCTTAACGAAATTTCTTGATTAGCATCTCAATCGAAAGCCAAGACATCAAAGCTTCATGTCGTTTACTTACTGAATCCCACATACCTGTCCAAATAGTTTAATAACTGTTTTAAAAGAGAACGTTGATTTCAAGCAAATCTATAAATAGGGGTGACTAGAGAAAATTTGACGTCATTTGCTTTTCACTCTCCGATTGGCTCGCATCTCAGCAGGCGACAGATCGGCTTGTTCTGACCGGGCGTGCTTCTCAGGCACAGACATCGATAGTGAAGGACGCCCCCGTTTGTCTTGCTTCGC
This sequence comes from Aedes aegypti, assembly GCF_002204515.2. Classification (NCBI taxonomy): domain Eukaryota; kingdom Metazoa; phylum Arthropoda; class Insecta; order Diptera; family Culicidae; genus Aedes; species Aedes aegypti. The sequence goes on along the minus strand of NC_035107.1, from coordinate 296,769,240 downwards.
TCAAATCAAACTGTCGAGCGAGCGAGAGAAGATGCCGTCCGAAGCTAAAGCCATCACCGCTGCCACCGCCTAGAAGAAGAAGAGAAGCAGTCCACAGGAGAAATTGCGGTCGAACTGTGAACACGGTCGGGCGAGTCATTCTCGCTTTGTGGTTCACCGCTTGTTTGCGTTCACCCAGCCATCGTCATCGCAAATTTCATCGGCCGAGGAGCTGTTGACCCGCGCTTCAAAATTTCGACTCGTGATGAAATCATCATTGGTGGTCAAGAAGCAATCCCGTTAGGAGCAAATACCAGAAGCCCCCTGAGTTTTGCTGGTCCGAGCAGTGTTTTATCCGTAACAACATCGAAGCTAACAAAGCCATCGGTTCTTTTCAGAGCCATCAAATTTGTGGAAAAGAGTTAAAAGAGAAATATTTCCGACTTTATTTATAACTTCTAGTATTCCTAAATCAATTTCACGGCCTCATACAAAATTACATTTGTCGTGAATAATTTATGACTCAACCATTTGGGATTGTACTCGCGGACGCTGCTGCAGTGCCGTCGGGTGAGTGCTCAACATTTCACAACGATTGCAAAATAGAGTGGCTTTTCCAACAGCGCCTTTTATGTTCCATATTTTATGGGAACACTTTGATTAGGAAAATTATCCCATGTGATAAAATTGCGACATATTTAGAATGCTTTTGAAAAGACATTCTCATTGAACAATTGTAATAATTTTGGCACCCATGGATCAGGAATTTACCGTCATAATAAAGAAAACTATTAATTATCAATAGCTCGTATTGAATATTTAGGGAATGCCAATCATTCCAACAATTCATGTTCGACCAATTTCTCACGCATTAGTATTCTCCGCAATTTTCAAGTAATTCCAAGCAAAACACATTATTGGCACATACCCATCTCCCAGATTGGTCGATCAGAAAGCGAAGAGCACAAAAGGGAGGAGCATCATCTGCTATTCCAATGTTATAAAACATGCTGCCTTCGTTGGATTCAGTTTCATTCCATTTCCGCTTTCGAGCTGGTAAGAGCTCCTCCGAACTTGCTTAGCGAGAAGCAACTCGCTGCTAGGAGCCTGCTGAGCTGTTAATCCAGAATCTGGTTTGTGAAATCGCTCAAGATTTCAAGATTGAGCTACGTTTCCAGATTTCAACTAAATCCCTGTGTACGCTACTCTGTTGCTGTTGTGTACCCATGAAATATTAAACTTGTTTGTCGAATAAACAGAGAACTTATTCACATCTTCTTATTCTTCTTCTTCTTGGCATTATCGTCCTCACTGGGACAGAGCCTGCTTCTCAGCTTAGTGTTCTTATGACACTTCCACAGTTATTAACTGAGAGCTTTCGTTGCCAAAGTTTCCATTTTTGCATTCGTATATCGTGTGGCAGGTACGATTATACTCTATGCCCAGGGAAGTCAAGAAAATTTCCATTACGAAAAGATCCTGGACCGACCGGGAATCGAACCCAGACACCTTCAGCATGGCTTTGCTTTGTAGCCGCGGACTCTAACCACTCGGCTAAGGAAGGCCCCAACTTATTCGCATGCATTTGCAACTTTTTCGATATTCCATACAAAATGACCAACTTTGGTAAGTTAGATCTCAGTTATTTATGGAAATATTTTCGAATGAAACATTCACAGAACATCAGATGTAACTCGAATTTTAACATATATTTTTGAAAATTTTTCCAATCACAAGTTTATAAGTAATAACGGTTTGACTAAACTGTAATTTTCGACGAAAAATTCAAAACTTTTTATCTTAAAATCTGATTGCCTTACACAAAAACTGTCTTCAGCAAACTTATTCATCTCGTCAAAATCTACAACTTTTCTGAAGATACCATGAAGCTATTCCTTCAATATGTTTAGTTATGTCAATCATAAAAAATCGTCAAAAAAATCACTTTAGTCAAACTGTTACTGCTTTTCAACGTGTGATTGGAAAAATCACTCAAAAACATATGTTAAAATTTAAGTTATGTCTGATATTCTGTTAAAATTTCATTCAAATCTGTCCATAAATAACTGAGATATAGTTTATCAAAGTTGGTCATTTTGCATGAAAAATCAAAAGAGTTTCAGTTTTTATTTCTCAGCGAAGAATCACACCATCAACGAAAATAGCGCGAAAGCAATAACCAATCGCGTGCGAGTAGCGAACGGAGAGACGAAACAACCAAGCGAGAACCCCACCACTCGCCATCGGTGAACGGAGCTCGAGCAAATAAAACCACTGGTTGTTCTGCTCCCAGCTCATTCACAAATCGAACGGCATAACGAACGGATTAAGCAGCGGAGCAGCAAAGATGAGTGCGTGAAAGCCACAGCAGTGTGCGAGTAGCGAACGGAACCAGAGAGCGAAAGCAACAACTGAAAATCATTCAGTGGACGGATTAGTAGTCAGCGCCAACCGGCGACCTGTTGGAAAGTAACGCCAGCAAAATATACACCATCTGCCTCTCCTTACCATTCATATTCTTGTACTTGATGAATTCAATGAAATGGTTTGGTTTGGCGATGGAGCAAAGAGTTATTAAGGATGATTTTACTTAACAAAGAGTTGTTGATAAATATTCCAATCAATAAGAGTTGTTTTGAAAAAGTTCACTTTTATCAGAAATTTCTGCTTTACCAAAGAGTTGTTAATGAAATTCCTGCAGCAAAGGGTCGAGTTTCTCCCCACGAATATTTCCAGCCAGGACCAGTCATGGAGGACAATCCATCCCGAGCATCACGGCCCTCGCTTCCAAAATTCTCGAGTACGGAAATTGGAAAATTAATACATAATGCTCATCTTGTACATCCCTTGCCAAGACATCAATTTCATATAGCCTATTTCTCAGATTAACGCAATAGACTAACATGTAGAAAAATATCAGATCAATAGTTGCTTATTACAATTGGTCAGGAAACAGTTTATTGAACAGTATTTAAAATCTGTCGCAATTTTAATACATTTTCCAATTTAATACTCGAGAATTTAGGAAGTGTTCCTCCATTATATGATAAATCAACGATGCTGTTAGAAATACCATACAATGCTGAGTAGCATGATGTTATTACGGTCCGACGGCGATGCAGTGTTAAATTCTCAAATTCATGTAATTATGTGGGGTAAATTATGTGAACCAAATTGTAGTATACCGCGATATTTAGATCATTATAGATAAATCAGTAAATATCATCCAATAAACCCTTTTATGAACGTATGTTGGCCCTGAAAAGGGCCGATTGAGCTTGGATGCTGTGACCACGAGTTTACCACGAGGCGAAATCTAGAAGCGCGGATCGGTCAACCTAGAAATCTTGAGCGATTTCACAGACCAGATGCTGGATTGGCAGCTTGAAGAATAACAGCTCAGCAGATTTCTAGCAGCGAGGTTCTTCTCGCTGAGCAAGTTCAGAGGAGCTCTTACCAGCTCGAAAGCGGAATTAGAATGAAACTGAATCCGACGAAGGAAGCATGTTTTATAACCTCAGAATAGCAGATGATGCTCCTCCCTTTTGTGCTCTTCGCTGATCAACCAATCTGAGAAATGGGTATGTGCCAATAATGTGTTGGGCTTAGAATTACTTGAAAATTGCGGAGAATGCTAATGCGTGAGAAATTGGTCGAACATGAATTGCTGGAAGGGTTGACATTAACTAAATATTCAATACGAGATAATGATAATCAATATGTTTCTTTATTATGACGGTAAATTTATGATCCATGGGTGCCAAAATTATTATAATTGTTCAATGAGAATTTTTTTTCAAAAGCATTCTTAATATGTCGCAATTTTGTTACATGTGATAATTTTGCTAATCAAAGTGTTCCCACAAAATATGGTTTTATATCCTGCAAATAAAGAATAAAATAATATGTTAATCAGTCCACAGTTCGGGAAGTCTCTCTTCTGTGCCTACTGTAGCCAGTATTTATAGCTCAGAAATTCCGTAGGTACGAACAAGTAAAAGGTACCAAAGTCATAAGGCATATCACTTGAGATAGGTAGAAATGACAGTCCTTTCCCCTTTAGAAACTTTCTAACAACTCTTTAAAATGCCGCCTTCACATTACAACAACGAACAATCGAAAATATATCCAACAAATTCCACAACTGTAACTTCAAAGTATTTATTTCATACTACAACATTCAAATCATTGGATTCATACTGCTCTGCTTAACATTAAATTTGACAACTTCGTCAACACTAAAGAACAATTTCGTTCATCTCAATATAGCAATCGCTTCACAAAAGAACAACTATGTTCACAATATACGACAATTTCGTCAGCTCTGAAGAACAATTTAATTCAACTCAAATTGGTAATTTCACCACACTCAAATAAATAAAATTGGCAAACTCGCCACCTCAAAGAAAAACGATAATCGCCAACACACATTTCCATGATCCTCGTCGCCACTTTTATATCCTGCAAATAAAGAATAAAATAATATGTTAATCAGTCCACAGTTCGGGAAGTCTCTCTTCTGTGCCTACTGTAGCCAGTATTTATAGCTCAGAAATTCCGTAGGTACGAACGAGTAAAAGGTACCAAAGTCATAAGGCATATCACTTGAGATAGGTAGACATGACATATGGAACATCAAAGACGCTGTTGGAAATGCCACTCTATTTTACAATTGTTGTGAAATGTTGAGCACTCACCCCGACGGCACTGCAGCAGCGCCCGCGAATACAGTCACAAATTGTTGAGTCATAAATTATTTATGACAAATGAAATTTTGTATGAAGCCGTGAAATTGATTTAGGAATATTAGAAGTTATGAATAAAGTCGGATATATTTCTCTTTTAACTCTTTTCCACTAATTTGATGGCCTTGAAAAGGGCCGATGGCTTTGTTAGCTTTGATGCTCTTACAGATACATAACACTGCGGGATGTTATCAGTTGATTGCCATGGTCAAACGGGGAATCCTCAACTCAAATGTATAAATTTGAGCAAGTTATTTGCTTAAACGACGAACCGAAAGTTTCGTGACGTGGATGGCGCACAACAGTAACAGGTAGTGGATCACCGGGCTTAAGTCAAAATCTGATGATGGCGGCGATGACGATGGCTGGGTGAACGCAAACAAGCGGTAAACCACAAAGCGAGAATGACTTGCCAGACCGTGTTCACAGTTCGACCGCAAATTCTCCTGTGGACTGCTTCCTCTTCTTCTTATTCTTCTTCTTCTTCTTGGCGGCGGCAGCGGTGATGACTTTGGCTTCGGACGGCATCTTCTCTCGCTCGCTCGACAGTTTGATTTGAGCGAAGCAAGACAAACGGGGAGGTCCCTCGCTATCGATGTCTGTGCCTGAGAAGCACGCCCGGTCAGAGCAAGACGATCTGTTGCCTGCTGAGATGCGATCGAAGCGGAGAATTGAAAGCAACAAAAGTCTGGATGACTATGACAAAACTCTGGATCAGCAATTGGTATATGTTGGTATGTCGCGGGTTACTTCACTGCAAGGACTATTTTTGACAAACTCTACCAATTCTTCCCAGTTCCATCACGCCAAAGGCAGCAATTCCAAGGGTTGACTTGAGGAATGAGCTGCAGCGCTTAGGCAATCATCGATTAGTGACGCTTTGAGACGTGAAATACTGGATCATAGTGGCCCAACCTGCATATTGATGAGTATCAATGTACAGAGCCTAAATGCTGATGCAATGGATATTGCTACAGACCAAAGCACTGGACCGATTCAATCGATTATCACAATCGAAACACCCGAGCCATCAAACATCTAATCTACTGGAGGAGTTTGGCGAACTACAGCTGGAGCCAGAAACCGATCACCCAACCAAGCAACACAAGGAAGCAACGACCAAACAAACAAATTCAATCATCTGGCATTATTCCTGGAACACCATACACTGGTTCTCGAAACCACAGAACGACAAATGGTTCTTTTCAGGACTACCAAAATGAGTCCAAAAAGAGTTAACTTCTGAAAACTTCATCCGATCAATAACAACACAAAACTAGTACACTTACAAATTCATACACATGACAAATCAAATTATTAATCATCGTAGTTCTACGTCAACCCCGCGGTAATGTAATAGACATTACCCACCCCAAATTTTTCTACATGTTAGTCTATTGCGTTAATCTGAGAAATAGGCTATATGAAATTGATGTCTTGGCAAGGGATGTACAAGATGAGCATTATGTACTAATTATCCAATTTCCGTGCTCGAGAATTTTAGAAGCGGGGGTCGTGATGCTCGGGATGGATTGTCCTCCATGACTGGTCCTGGCTGGAAATATTCGTGGGGAGAAACTCGACCCTTTGCTGCAGGAATTTCATTAACAACTCTTTGGTAAAGCAGAAATTTCTGATAAAAGTGAACTTTTTCAAAACAACTCTTATTGATTGGAATATTTATCAACAACTCTTTGTTAACTCTTTGATAACTCTTTGCTCCATCGCCAAAAGAAACCATTTCATTGAATTCATCAAGTACAAGAATATGAATGGTAAGGAGAGGCAGATGGTGTATATTTTGCTGGCGTTACTTTCCAACAGGTCGCCGGTTGGCGCTGACTACTAATCCGTCCACTGAATGATTTTCAGTTGTTGCTTTCGCTCTCTGGTTCCGTTCGCTACTCGCACACTGCTGTGGCTTTCACGCGCTCTTCTTTGCTGCTCCGCTGCTTGATCCGTTCGTTATGCCGTTCGATTTGTGAATGAGCTGGGAACAGAACAACCAGTGGTTTTATTTGCTCGAGCTCCGTTCACCGATGGCGAGTGGTGGGGCTCTCACTTGGTTGTTTCGTCACTTCGTTCGCTACTCGCACGCGATTGGTTATTGCTTTCGCGCTATTTTCGTTGATGGTGTGATTCTTCGCTGAGAAATAAAAACTGCAACTCTTTTGATTTTTCATGCAAAATGACCAACTTTGATAAACTATATCTCAGTTATTTATGGACTGATTTGAATGAAATTTTAACAGAATATCAGACATAACTTAAATTTTAACATATGTTTTTGAGTGATTTTTCCAATCACACGTTGAAAAGCAGTAACGGTTTGACTAAAGAGAATTTTTTGACGATTTTTTATGATTGACATAACTAAACATATTGAAGGAATAGCTTCATGGTATCTTCAGAAAAGTTGTAGATTTTGACGAGATGAATAAGTTTTTTGAAGACAGTTTTTGTGTAAGGCTATCAGATTTTAAGATAAAAAGTTTTGAATTTTTCGTCGAAAATTACAGTTTAGTCAAACCGTTATTACTTATAAACTTGTGATTGGAAAAATTTTCAAAAATATATGTTAAAATTCAAGTTACATCTGATGTTCTGTGAATGTTTCATTCGAAAATATTTCCATAAATAACTGAGATCTAACTTACCAAAGTTGGTCATTTTGTATGGAAAATCGAAAAAGTTGCAAATGCATGCGAATAAGTTGGGGCCTTCCTTAGCCGAGTGGTTAGAGTCCGCGGCTGCAAAGCAAAGCCATGCTGAAGGTGCCTGGGTTCGATTCCCGGTCGGTCCAGGATCTTTTCTTACCTGCCACACGATATACGAATGCAAAAATGGAAACTTTGGCAAAGAAAGCTCTCAGTTAATAACTGTGGAAGTGTCATAAGAACACTAAGCTGAGAAGCAGGCTCTGTCCCAGTGGGGACGTAACGCCAGAAAGAAGAAGAAGACAACAGCAACAGAGTAGCGTACACAGGGATTTAGTTGAAATCTGGGAACGTAGCTCAATCTTGAAATCTTGAGCGATTTCACAAACCAGATTCTGGATTAACAGCTCAGCAGGCTTCTAGCAGCGAGGTACTTCTCGCTAAGCAAGTTCGGAGGAGCTCTTACCAGCTCGAAAGCGGAAATGGAATGAAACTGAATCCAACGAAGGCAGCATGTTTTATAACCTTGGAATAGCAGATGATGCTCCTCCCTTTTGTGCTCTTCGCTTTCTGATCGACCAATCTGGGAAATGGGTATGTGCCAGTAATGTGTTTTGCTTGGAATTACTTGAAAATTGTGGAGAATACTAATACGTGAGAAATTGGTCGAACATGAATTGTTGGAATGATTGGCATTCCCTAAATATTCAATACGAGCTATTGATAATCAATAGTTTTCTTCATTATGACGGTAAATTTCTGATCCATGGGTGCCAAAATTATTACAATTGTTCAATGAGAATGTCTTTTCAAAAGCATTCTTAATATGTCGCAATTTTGTTACATGTGATAATTTTCCTAATCAGTGTTCCCATAAAATATGGAACATAAAAGGCGCTGTTGGAAAAGCCACTCTATTTTGCAATCGGTGTGAAATGTTGAGCACTCACCCCGACGGCACTGCAGCAGCGTCCGCGAGTACAATCTCAAATTGTTGAGTCATAAATTATTCATGACAAATTAAATTTTGTATGAAGCTGTGAAATTTATTTAGGAATATAAGAAGTCGTAAATAAAGTCGGAAATATTTCTCTTTTAACTCTTTTCCACAAATTTGACGGCTCTGAAAAGAACCGATGGCTTTGTTAGCTTAGATGTTGTTACGGATAAAAAACACTGCTCGGACCAGCAAAACTCAGGGGGCTTCTGGTATTTGCTCCTAACGGGATTGCTTCTTGACCACCAATGATGATTTCATCACGAGTCGAAATTTTGAAGCACGGGTCAACAGCTCCTCGGCCGATGAAATTTGTGGCGGCGATGACGATGGCTGGGTGAACGCAAACAAGCGGTGAACCACAAGGCGAGAATGACTCGCCCGACCGTGTTCACAGTTCGACCGCAATTTCTCCTGTGGACTGCTTCCTCTTCTTCTTTTAGACGGCTTTATCTTCGGACGGCATCTTCTCTCGCTCGCTCGACAGTTTGATTTGAGCGAAGCAAGACAAACGGGGGCGTCCTTCGCTATCGATGTCTGTGCCTGAGAAGCACGCCCGGTCAGAGCAAGCCGATCTGTCGCCTGCTGAGATGCGAGCCAATCGGAGAGTGAAAAGCCAATGACGTCAAATTTTCTCTAGCCACCCCTATTTATAGATTTGCTTGAAATCAACGTTCTCTTTTAAAACAGTTATTAAACTATTTGGACAGGCATGTGGGATTCAGTAAGTAAACGACATGAAGCTTTGATGTCTTATCTTTCGATTGAGGTGCTAATCAAGAAATTTCGTTAAGCCAGCGAAAAGTTATAAACGTTTAAAATATTTCATGCCAACGTAACGCTCTTGGTTTTGAAATTCCAATTTCACTCCTGTATAGAGAAGAGAGACGTACTTCTACGTCAAAAGTGAACTTTTCGCAAGTCTACACTTGTAGTGTCGAACCATTCAAAGTTTTTTTTTTAATTACAAAAATAAAGATAAAAAGGGGTGTTCTGAAAATAAAAAAAAAAGTGAAACATAAATAATTCATGAATCAGAGTTTGTGTCGACACTCACAGTGACGAACAATTCATAGTTTGTTGAAAATTCATATTTACGTCCCACAATTGTAACGATTAAATGTGCAGTCATACATATTTTATAGATTAGAAATAGTAGCATGAAACGAGCTCACCAATTGATCCTTTATCCTTCACTATGCAGCCACAATCCACTCTCAGCCTCACTCGTTTGCTCGGCTATATAAAAGCACTCAGAAAAAATAGGCGCGCGACCCGAAAAGGAAAAAAAAACTTGGCTTTCTTGACGCACTGCCCAGCAGCAAGCGTCAAGGTCAAAGGATCAAAAAGAACTCCCATCACCGCTGCCGCCGCCTAGAAGAAGAAGTGGAAGCAGTCCACAGGTGAATTTGCGGTCGAACTGTGAACACGGTCGGGCGAGTCATTCTCGCTTTGTGGTTCACCGCTTGTTTGCGTTCACCCAGCCATCGTCATCGCCGCCGCAAATTTCATCGGCCGAGGAGCTGTTGACCCGCGCTTCAAAATTTCGACTCGTGATGAAATCATCATTGATGGTCAAGAAGCAATCCCGTTAGGAGCAAATACCAGAAGCCCCCTGAGTTTTGCTGGTCCTTGTTGTTGTTGTTGTTTGAGAGGGACTTTAACCCGAAGGTCATTCGTCCCTTATCGCAGGTTTTTAAAGGTGGTCCAGTAATCCGGTGGTGGTTAAAAATGCGATTAAAGCTTCTTCGTTTGGTGGCGATAACGTCTCTTCCAGGGTGCCGTCCAAATTACAAGCCAAGCGTTCAGTGTTGTAACATTGACAGTCAATCAAAATATGGTGGACAGTTAAGGGGGAACCGCAAGATGTGCAAGTAGGGGGATCTATTTTGTCAATACGGTAACTATGAGTTAAACGGGTGTGACCAATTCGTAAACGGGTTAAAATGCGACGATGTTTGGGGTTGATGTTATCGGGCCAGGGGAAAGTGGATGATTTTAATCTTCTGAGTGCGATATCCCTGCTGTTGTACCATTTAGTGCTCCAGGAGTCATGGATCTTCTCCTTTGTCCATCTCTGAGCGTCGATGGATGGAATGGAAACATCCTCTGGATTCATGCTGCGACCTACACCTGCTAACCGGTCAGCCTCCTCATTACCGTGGATGCCAGAGTGACCTGGCACCCAACAGAAGGTGGCTCTGTTGACCAAAGCAAGTCTTTCGGCCTCCTGAAGCCAGGGGTGTTTCAAGGAGTAAGAATCCATTTCTCGAAGACAACTAGCAGAATCGCTGAAGATTACTATGGGACGATCCGATAGGGTGGAACAGAGGTGAGTGGCTTTTAGAAGGGCATATGCTTCGGCACTAAATATGGAACAAGATGGGGGGAGGGCAGAACTGATGTTTGGGAGTGTAGAGAAGCTAGCAATACCATAACCAACATAACCATTACATACAGAACCATCAGTATATATTGTTAGGTGGTTGGAGTATTTTTCAGAGCGGAGTTTGTTGAAGTGTGGTTGAATTATAGAAGGTGGATCACCAGCTTTGACCTGATCTAGAAGAGAGAGATCTATTTTGGGGGTAGGTTGATTCCATGACTTGGTTTTGGATCTAGGTAATACGGCTATTTCTGGAAGCGATTGGTTTGTGAGGGATTGGAATAAGTCAGAGGCTCGTGTGACCAGGGGGACGTCATTTCGACCCCCCAGACTCAGCCATCTGATAGCTTTGGAAATAACGTTAGTAGTTAAGGAGTAGTCAAAAGGGAGTTGACCGCATTCAGCCATAATGGATAAGATGGGACTGGTAGCAAAAGCTCCTGAAGCTAGACGGACAGCTTTATTATACAGTGGGCTTAATTTGTTGCTTACCAAATCACCACCTCTGCTGAAGAGGCCAACACCATAGAACATCTTAGGTAGAATCCAACTGTTGACGATTTGTAGGATAGATGTTCGGTGGGCGCAAGGTATACGGGAGCCGATTACTTTTATGAGATTAAGTCTTTGGTTGATGGATTTGCGGACGCTATTAAGGTGTTGCCTGAAGCTGAGGGTTCGGTCGAGATGAATACCAAGGATTTTGAGGGATATTTGGGATTTTATAATTGTATTATTAAGAGTGATGTCGGGGAGTTTTGACATCTTTTTTCTATTGCGACTGATGTGTAGAAGTTGAGATTTTTCAGGGGATATAGTGAAACCGTGTTCGTCAGCCCATTTTGGAACACTCAGAACTGCTGATTGAATTCGTTTTCTGGACAGAGATTTTATGCTGTGGAAGGTGAGTATGGTGATGTCGTCAGCATAGACTAGTATGAAGATATTGGGCGGAATGTCCTTGAATAGCGATTGGATGCAGATGAGGAAGAGTGTTGGGGCAATTACCGAACCTTGAGGAATACCATTTTCTTGACATCTCAACTCAGATCGGTTGTTGCCTAAGATGACCCTAAATCTCCTATCCTGAAGAAAGCTTTGGACGTAATGACCCATGCGACCTTTGATTCCCCATTCTTCAAAAGATTTGAGAATGGGAAAACGCCACGCACGGTCGTATGCTTTCGACAGGTCAAGGGATACAACGTCACCATGCATTCCCCTTTCCAGGTGAGAGTCAATGATATCCTCGAGTTCGGTAAGATAGTCATCAGTGCTTTTATCTGGGCGGAAAGCAAACTGTCGATTATCTAGTAAACCACGAGATTCCAGAAGAGTGATGAGTCGTCTGTTAACCATTTTCTCAAGAATCTTCCCAATACAGTTTAATAAAGTAATGGGGCGGAAACTGTCGGCATTATTTCTATCTTTATCGGGTTTGGGAATGGGGACAACTAAACCTTCCTTCCAAGAGTTAGGGATTTCACCGCGGTTCCAAATGTCATTGAATATTGTAAGGAGGATGGATTTACCTATTAGGGGAAGGTTCTTGAGAAGTGGATAACCTACATCATCCGGGCCAGCTGATGACCCGTGGACTCTGTGTAAAGCCCAATCTAACTCTTCATATGAAAAATCACAGTTATACTCTAGATTTTCATCAGTATTGAAGTTGGGAGGAGATGCTTCTATGGTGTTTTTATGGGAAATGAAGTTATCAGAGTAATTGGAGGAGGAAGATGATTGGGAAAAGTGATCAGCAAGATGTTCGGTTATAATTGAAGGATTGTCAGTGATTTGATTACTGATTTTTAGTTTAATAGGCTGTCTACTTTTACTACCGTTTAATCGATGGACTTTGTCCCACAGTTCTTTTGAAGTACTGTCAGGGTTAATTGAGGAGATGAATTCGTCCCAGCTGTCCTGTTTGGCCTGTTTAATGACCGATCTGGCTGCATTCCTAGCAGCTTTGAATTCAGAAAAAGTGGTAGAGTCTTTACGATCTTCCTTTGCAATCTTCTGAAGAGCACGTAATTTTTTGCGACGGAGTTTGACTGCAGAACGAACCTCGGGGTTCCACCATGGAACCGATTTTTTACCGGGAGAACCATTGGTTCTGGGAATGTGGTGCGTAGCTATGGCAAACAATTGTTGGACGAATTCCTCAGCTGATGAAGGGGCTCTGTTGGAAAATACCGAGAAAACCTCGTTTTGATAGCTAGGCCAGTCAGCCAGCTCATATTTCCAACGAGGACGGCAGGAAGACACAGGAGGAGCTCTATTCAGTTGGATAACAATAGGAAGATGGTCACTACCACAACAGTCATTGTGGACCATCCAAGACAGCTGGGAATTGAGGCTATGGGAGGATACTGAAAGGTCTAAAGCTGATGATTGACCAGTTGAGAGACTGATTCTAGTGTGACTACCATCGTTCAGCAGAGTCATGCCATATTCGTCAAAGAGTTGGCATAAAATTGATCCTCTAGCATCATTACGATGGCAGCCCCAAAGAGTTGAATGACCGTTAAAATCACCCATTAGGAGAACAGGGGATGATATTTGGTCAAGTATTTTGGCAAGACTAGCTTTAATGGGGATGTTATGTGAGGGAGAGATATAAATGGAAACCAGTGTGATTTTCAAGGGGAAATCAATTTCTATGGCTACTGCGAATAAAGAATCATATGAAGGGAGGGAAATTCTACGGTGAGGAATATCAGCTTTTATGGCTAAACTTGTACCGGTTTTGTAAGGATTATCAGGGTTTTCGCAAATATACAAATCATAACCTTTAATGAAGTTTTTTGAAGTTGAATTGGGAATCATTGTTTCCTGTAACGCTAAAGCAATAGGGTTGAATTGAGAAATTAATAATTGTAATTCTGGGAGTTTACCTTTAAGTCCACAGAGATTCCATTGTAAAGCTAGGCAGGATTGAGTTGGTTGGTGAGAGGACGATTGACTATTTATGGGGTTTGGTGTGTTGGCCATTGTGAGATTGTGAGTGAGGGGAGTTGAGACGAGTGGAATCCATTAGAGTTTGCAGTTGGTCGAGAAAGCCAGGGTGGTTTGGGGGAGATTTGTTGTTCAATGGGGGATAAGCAAGATCAGAGGATTGTTGCAATTGGTCAGCACTTGCTTTTTTAACAAAAGGGGCATGAATTTCGGTGGTAGGGTGACGTTTGTGTTTCTGAACGCTTGGCTTTGGAAGGACAGCACTTACCTGGTTCGAGATGACTACGCTGGGATGTCCGGGGGCACTCTGCTTGGCACTGGAATCCGTTTCCATTTCGGAGCCGCTACCTTCATCCTTCAATATCTGGATCTTGCGGGATCGCTTCTTCTCCTTCTTACTGGTGCACTTCTTTTCAAGTTCCTCGATCCTGCTGGTTAGCTTGGTGATGGTTTCGGTCAGTTGCTTGATCAGGTCGTCTTTTGCTTTCAGTTGATCCGAATGTCCCGTAGATGTACGGGCGTTGACCAACCTCTGCTGAACTGCTGAGCTGACGGCTGCATAGGAACCGCCGCCGGATTGGATCTGCTTCTTTGCTTCTTCCTGGGAGATTCCTTTGGTGAAACGTAGCCGGACAATCTCCTTCTCCGTGGCGTAAACCGGGCAGGAGCGGTTGGATGGTCCGTGGTTTCCTTGGCAGTGTTGGCAGAAAGGGGCAGCGTTGCACTCCCCTTCGAGATCGTGGGTTTTGGAGCAATTTCGGCACTTTGCAGCGCCTTTGCACCGGAGTTTGGAGTGGCCATAGTTGAAGCACTTGTAGCATATCATCGGGTCCGGGATGTACATGCGTGTCTTGATACGCAGTGGTCCGACCTTGATGTGGTCGGGCACTGCTGTTCCGTTCAGCGTCAGAATGACAGTTGGGGTGTTAACCGGCTTGCCATCCTGCATTCGGGTGATCCGCTTTACACCGACCACTCCGTCCTTGGCCAGCCATTCCATCAGCTCTTGTTCCGTCTTGTTTTGGATTTCGCGACACGAAATCACACAGCGCCGCTTGTTGAAGATGGGGTGGAGTTCCACCGTCACCGCCGTTCCGTCGAAAAGTTTCTTCATGCTGAGCAGTTTCTTCACCTGCCCAGCGTCACGTACCCGCAGTACATATTTCGATCCATTCGCTTCCGTTGTGGTGCTTTCAATTTCGCCGACGAGGTCCTGCATCGATTTGCCCACGATGAATGGGCAAAGCTTCTTCTCACCGTCCGTTGCAAACAGGGAAAGAATTTGCAGCTGGCCGATGCCAACGCCGCCCATCCATTCCGGAACAGTAGGACCGCCATTAAAAGCCGTGGGGGGAAGCCCAGGGTCCCACCCCGAACTCGCCGCCATGCTCACGCTTCTTCACGCAAAGGATCGCTGTTAAATGCGCGAGCAATGGATCAGCGCGAGCAGTCAGTTTTTCCATGGGCAACCAAGGGGGGGCAACTTGCATACAAGTGCGCGAGCAGTTACAAGTTGCGAAATCATTGCATGGAAGTTGCTAGCGCAAAATTTTATTTTCAACTGTGGAATCGCTGGGGTAAAATATTGTCGCACCGCCACCAAACCGGATCGCGCCAGTGAGACTCGCGACGCGTCTCAACTCGCGCGATTTTGAAATCAGTTTTTTAGTGTGGCGCTGCATTCTTACGATTTTTATGAACACAGCGCACTATTCACATATTAGCTGCGACCCACGGGGCCCGAGAAAACAATAATTATAAATAAATGTTGATCTTGATTTCTACCGGATACATAATACATTAAGTTAAAGATAAATAATTAAACTACCTAGCTATATTGGGCCCATTTACAACTTATGCAGAATATTCATACCAAGAGCATTACGTGGAATTGGGAGGTTGTGATAAATGTTATTATGAAACTAGTATTCTTTACATCATATTTCTTATGCAAAATGGGTCAACCGGCGCACATTTTCTTCGAAGAGCAGATATTTTCTTCCATAATCCACCAGCAAGAAAATTGTCTTTTCTTCGAAGAAAATATGCGCCGAAATTCGCCTACTGGTCTAAAAAGTCACTATTTGCAACACGAAGTCACTAAAGCCACTATTTTCAGTGAAATGGTTACAAAAGTTATTATTTTCGTGATAAAACATAAAGAACAGAGCCTCCTGG
The DNA here is from genome assembly GCF_002204515.2 of Aedes aegypti. NCBI lineage: Eukaryota > Metazoa > Arthropoda > Insecta > Diptera > Culicidae > Aedes > Aedes aegypti. The sequence continues at coordinate 296,753,340 of NC_035107.1, read as the reverse complement.
GCACTTGGGTTGTCAATCAATAGTAATAAAAATAAGGATTTTCCATATGTACTGTGTGTATCTAATACAATTATTGAAAAAATGCAATGTCAATGAGATTTGCGCACGTCCTGACCAGCATGGCTGCTTCAAGGACATTCTCAAGTAGATTCCTGCATACTCACTTTTTCCATTTTGACCATAGCATCACAATTTACAATTTATTTATTTATTTTCAAAGTGGGGAAATAACTCCTCACAAGTCAATTTGAATGGTAATTTATGAGAAGCACATTCAATGCACAATTCAACTATGCGCGTTACATGTTGATTTCTGTTAGCTACGACGCTATCAAATCTATGGCAAACGTGGTGTGACAATATTTTGGTTTGTGACACAATTTTACAACCTATTACGGTGTAAAAAACGCAAAAAAAATGAATGTATGAATACCAAAGGCACACTTGAGGTTAAATTATTATTTTTTTTTACTGAAACAATTCTACTATGTATCTGTCTCAGGTTCAAATGCTATTGAAACGAGGATTAGCTTAATACAAGAAAAAATATATAGTAATAATATAGTCATATTTTCTTAAAATGTCGTGCCGGTCACAAGCCCGGAAAAAGTTTTCATTTAATGATTATGTAAACATACACAAAAAAAGGTTTAAATATTCGTATCATAAGGATGAGCCCAGTAAACACGAACTCGTATAAGATAGCGCATAAGAGTACAAATGTGGAGGCGATATACGTGCATGCACCATAAGGATCCATGCAAGATGTACGCATATCGCATCCACATTTGTACTCTTATATCCCATCATATACGATGGTGTGTTCACTGGGAGGATGATCACTTACAGAAAATGATATTCATATGCAGCTAACTCATATTAGAAGCTTTATGCAATTTGTTGTATGGATGATTTTTAGTTTTTGAGCTTATTAAGAAATCGCCATACGCATTGGTATATCCTAAATACTTTCATAACATCTTTTATTCTAATCACAATCACATCCCATCCCAAGCTTTTGAATAAATTTCATATCTATAAGAACACAACAAACTTAAGGTTTCTTACAGATATAAGCAGCAATTTACGCAATATACAAGAGTCATTTACGAAATTACAGCATATGATATATAAATGTTGCTTTAAAAAGTTCTCTAAAGACCTATGTTAAAAATTCATTGGAAAGGAGAAATTATCTCATTGAATGTAATATTATGTAAGTGATCCCATTCTTGTTGGGTGTACGGATGAAAACGTTGATAAATATATATATATATCTTCGAATTATTGTTCGTTGTTTTTGTTCATAATGGCAATCACTTCATGTTTACATAATTATTGATTACTTGAAGGAAGAGTGACACGATGTTTGTAATTAATTATGTTCAACAACCGACTGTTCTGTTATTTCTAATCACAAGTATGGATTAATTTGCTTGAGAATGTCCTTGAAGCAGCCATGCTGCACACGACGTGCGCAAATCTCATTGACATTGCATTTTTTCAATAATTGTATTAGATACACACGGTACATATGGAAAATCCTCATTTTTATTACTATTGATTGACAACCCAAGCCAAAATGGAAAAAGTGAGTATGCAGGAATCTACTTGAGAATGTCCTTGAAGCAGCCATGCTGGTCAGGACGTGCGCAAATCTCATTGACATTGCATTTTTTCAATAGTTGTATTAGATACACACGGTACATATGGAAAATCCTTATTATTATTACTATTGATTGACAACCCAAGCCAAAATGGAAAAAGTAAGTATGCAGGAATCTACTTGAGAATGTCCTTGAAGCAGCCATGCTGGTCAGGACGTGCGCAAATCTCATTGACATTGCATTTTTTCAATAATTGTGTTAGATACACACGGTACATATGGAAAATCCTTATTTTTATTACTATTGATTGACAACCCAAGCCAAAATGGAAAAAGTGAGTATGCAGGAATCTACTTGAGAATGTCCTTGAAGCAGCCATGCTGGTCAGGACGTGCGCAAATCTCATTGACATTGCATTTTTTCAATAGTTGTATTAGATACACACGGTACATATGGAAAATCCTTATTTTTATTACTATTGATTGACAACCCAAGCCAAAATGGAAAAAGTGAGTATGCAGGAATCTACTTGAGAATGTCCTTGAAGCAGCCATGCTGGTGAGGACGTGCGCAAATCTCATTGACATTGCATTTTTTCAATAATTGTATTAGATACACACGGTACATATGGAAAATCCTTATTATTATTACTATTGATTGACAACCCAAGCCAAAATGGAAAAAGTGAGTATGCAGGAATCTACTTGAGAATGTCCTTGAAGCAGCCATGCTGGTCAGGACGTGCGCAAATCTCATTGACATTGCATTTTTTCAATAGTTGTATTAGATACACACGGTACATATGGAAAATCCTTATTATTATTACTATTGATTGACAACCCAAGCCAAAATGGAAAAAGTGAGTATGCAGGAATCTACTTGAGAATGTCCTTGAAGCAGCCATGCTGGTGAGGACGTGCGCAAATCTCATTGACATTGCATTTTTTCAATAATTGTATTAGATACACACGGTACATATGGAAAATCCTTATTATTATTACTATTGATTGACAACCCAAGCCAAAATGGAAAAAGTGAGTATGCAGGAATCTACTTGAGAATGTCCTTGAAGCAGCCATGCTGGTGAGGACGTGCGCAAATCTCATTGACATTACATTTTTTCAATAATTGTATTAGATACACACGGTACATATGGAAAATCCTTATTTTTATTACTATTGATTGACAACCCAAGCCAAAATGGAAAAAGTGAGTATGCAGGAATCTACTTGAGAATGTCCTTGAAGCAGCCATGCTGGTCAGGACGTGCGCAAATCTCATTGACATTGCATTTTTTCAATAATTGTATTAGATACACACGGTACATATGGAAAATCCTTATTTTTATTACTATTGATTGACAACCCAAGCCAAAATGGAAAAAGTGAGTATGCAGGAATCTACTTGAGAATGTCCTTGAAGCAGCCATGCTGGTCAGGACGTGCGCAAATCTCATTGACATTGCATTTTTTCAATAGTTGTATTAGATACACACGGTACATATGGAAAATCCTTATTATTATTACTATTGATTGACAACCCAAGCCAAAATGGAAAAAGTGAGTATGCAGGAATCTACTTGAGAATGTCCTTGAAGCAGCCATGCTGGTCAGGACGTGCGCAAATCTCATTGACATTGCATTTTTTCAATAGTTGTATTAGATACACACGGTACATATGGAAAATCCTTATTATTATTACTATTGATTGACAACCCAAGCCAAAATGGAAAAAGTGAGTATGCAGGAATCTACTTGAGAATGTCCTTGAAGCAGCCATGCTGGTCAGGACGTGCGCAAATCTCATTGACATTGCATTTTTTCAATAGTTGTATTAGATACACACGGTACATATGGAAAATCCTTATTATTATTACTATTGATTGACAACCCAAGCCAAAATGGAAAATGTAAGTATGCAGGAATCTACTTGAGAATGTCCTTGAAGCAGCCATGCTGCACACGACGTGCGCAAATCTCATTGACATTGCATTTTTTCAATAGTTGTATTAGATATACACGGTACATATGGAAAATCCTTATTATTATTACTATTGATTGACAACCCAAGCCAAAATGGAAAAAGTGAGTATGCAGGAATCTACTTGAGAATGTCCTTGAAGCAGCCATGCTGGTCAGGACGTGCGCAAATCTTATTGACATTGCATTTTTTCAATAGTTGTATTAGATACACAATGTACGGCAAATATTCTGTTATTCGAATTATTTATTTAAAATAACTATTTATGTTTAATTTATCTAGACTATTAATCAAAAACCCAAGCCTGAGTTGAAAAATATGAGATTGCAAGAATCTTTGCGAAATATGGTTCGAACTTGCATGCAAGAAGCGGAAAGCATCTTCTCTACTGAGAGCCCCCATCGCTTTCTACGCCCAGTTTGCTCGTGCGGTCCGATTGCTCGCGCATTTAACTTGGCTCGCAAAGGCTCTCTTTGCACAGTTTCCTTCTTTCACTTCACTAACGGTATCAAGACTTAACGGTTTCGCTGTCACTGTACCACCGAAGAGTGGTTAACTGTTCACTGTTTCTTCAACCGCGATCGGTTGGAATGTCACTGCACTGCTCACTGTTGAATCGCTCGGAAAATACTCGCTCTCGAATACACGTCCGCGCGCGCTGGTGGTTGAAAACTGAATGATGACTTTTTTTGCTGGTCCGAGCAGTGTTATTTATCCGTAACAACATCGAAGCTAACAAAGCCATCGGTTCTTTTCAGAGCCATCAAATTTGTGGAAAAGAGTTGAAAGAGAAATATTTCCGTCTTTATTTATAACTTCTAATATTGCTATATCAATTTCACAGCTTCATACAAAATATTATTTGTCATGAATAATTTATGACTCAACCATTTGAGATTGTACTCGCGGACGCTGCTGCAGTGCCGTCGGGGTGAGTGCTCAACATTTTACAACGATTGTTAAATAGCGTGGCTTTTCCAACAGCGCCTTTTATGTTCCATATTTTATGGGAACACTTTGATTAGGAAAATTATCCCATGTAACAAAATTGCGACATATTTAGAATGCTTTTGAAAAGACATTCTCATTGAACAGTTGTAATAATTTTGGCACCCATGGATCAGAAATTTACCGTCATAATAAAGAAAACTATCAATTATCAATAGCTCGTATTGAATATTTAGTTAATGTCAACCCTTCCAGCAATTCATGTTCGACCAATTTCTCACGCATTAGCATTCTCCGCAATTTTCAAGTAATTCTAAGCCCAACACATTATTGGCACATACCCATTTCCCAGATTGGTCGATCAGAAAGCGAAGAGCACAAAAAGGAGTAGCATCATCTGCTATTCTGAGGTTATAAAACATGCTTCCTTCGTTGGATTCAGTTTCATTCCAATTCTGCTTTCGAGCTGGTAAGAGCTCCTCCGAACTTGCTCAGCGAGAAGTACCTCACTGATAGAAAACTTGCTGAGCTGTTAATCTTCAAGCTGCCAATCCAGCATCTGGTTTGTGAAATCGCTCAAGATTTCTAGGTTGACCGATCCGCGCTTCTACATTTCGACTCGTGGTCACAGCATCCAAGCTTAATCGGCCCTTTTCAGGGCCAACATACGTTCTTAAAAGGGTTTATTGGATGATATTTACTGATTTATCTATAATGATCTTTACATCGCGGTAAACTACAATTTGGTTCACATAATTTACACCACATAATTACATGAATTTGAGAATTTACCGCTGCAGCGCCGTCGGACAGTAATAACATCATACTACTCAGCATTGTATGGTATTTCTAACAGCATCGTTGATTTATCACATAATGGGGGAACACTTCCTAAATTCTCGAGTATGGAAAATGGAAAACGTATGAAAATTGTGACAAACTGTTTCCTGACCAATTGTAATGAGCATCTATTGATCTGAAATTTTTCTACATGTTAGTCTATTGCAAATGTCATAGTATATAAATCAGAACACATTGAACATTGATCAGAAAAATTTAAAATTTGCACGAAAGCAAAACATGCGTGATTTTAATTGCCAAGTTACATGTTATTTATTTCAATTTCTTTGTGCGATACATTTGGGTATACATGAGTGGTCAGCCAGTTGGCTCTTCAGCTCTGATCATTTTGCTCGTAAATGTTTACAAGATTGGTTGTGTGCTTATTAAAGCTTAATACTATCTATCATTTAATGATGTATCTTTTAATTAATTAATTTGATAACCTACCTAAGAAAGAAACTGTGAACCGACCAGATCCACTCTAGAAGGCGTTTTCTATAACGAAAAGGCCTAATGCGTAGATCTGGTCGATTTTGGACTTACAGCCACGAAGACGGGCAACCAATTGATGGAAGATAGTCACCAACTGTTCTGTCGTAAACAGTGTGCTTCCATCTTCTTCGGGAAGTGGTTCGGATGTCGCTTGACGCTGGAATCCTGGTGGTTTAGCTGGCCATTGGGATGGTGGTGTCTGTCGAGCCTCGGAACTAGGAGCCGATACAGCACCAAGCGCCGGGCGTTGAGGTTGAAGAGCCGGAAAGTTCGCTTCGTTGAGGACCGGGGCTGCCATCCTCCTCTTCGGCTGGTTGTTGATTGCGGACTTCTTTCGCATCGCGATGAATTCCGCACGTTTTGGACATTCTTTGGAGCTTGCTAGATGTCCCCCTTCGCAGTTAGCACACTTCGGAGGCTCCATGTTGCATCTATCGGCAGTGTGATGCTCGCCGCAGTCGATACATCGTCGGCCCATACGGCAGTTTCTCATGCCGTGGCCGAAACGTTGACACCTAAGGCATTGGGTGACTTCTCGGTGTACCGGGTTGTACCGTTCCCTAGTAATTGCGCAGTCGTCGTAGGTCCTCACCTTCTGAAGTTCCTTCAGGGTAGCCGTTCCTTTTACAAGGTGCACGAGGTACGGCTGGTCCCGGTATTTTCTCGTCGTGGCACGTCGAGAGATTTTGTGGACGGCGAGCGGGGCGAGTCCGTTTTCCTTCAGGTCCAGTTTCAGTTGTTCAGTGTCCATGTCCTCCAGGCCACGGAGCACCACTTTCAATGGCCTTGTTGTGCTCAACCCATGGTTTCACCAGGTACTCCAAAGCTCGATGGTAGCAAGCTTTTGAGTCGAAGATTAACTTGACTCCACCAGTGCATAACCGGAATGTGCACGTAGCGGGGTCGTCACGATCTAATAACAAGGGCCGCAGGAACGCCGGGTTCTTGTTAGGAACGTAGATTGGCGGGCACTTCTCCTTCCGCTGAATATTTCCTTGCTGGGCCGGCGGATTGCCGGTCGCGTCGTCCCCTAGCGCGTGGAAAGTATTGCTTTCGAGTAATTTCTTCTCGCGTTGCTTATCGGGCGGAATGCCAGCTGGATCCGTCTTTTTCTTCTTCTTCCTGCTCGTCGAAGGGGAGCGACTGGCGAGAGACTCGCTCTGTTGATTTCCAACCTCTTTCTTGGAACGCTTCGTTGCTTTCGCGGCTGGATTGGCCGCCGAGTCACCCATGGTGGGGATCCGGATGCAAGACGAACAGTCACCGCAAAATATACTTTCACCAAATTGGTTCGGAAAGACGAGTACCGAAACACGTCCGATCAGATCGAACGTACGGACTGGAATGCGTGATTTTAATTTATTGTAAGCTATTGAAATAATGTTGATATTTTTACTGTCCATACGAACGCGCATGTGAATTTTCCAAGATATGTAAATCCCTAACCAAGACATCAACTTCATGTACCTTATCCTAGATTGGACAATCAGAGGAAGGCGAAGAATACGAAAGGGAGGATTCGGTTCATTTAAAGGACGAATGACCTTCGGATTAAAATGCATCTGTAACAACAACAGGATTTGGTTCATTTCATTTACACTTTCGAGCTAGTAAGAACTTCTCGTGATAAACACAGTATAGCTAGTAATATTTCTTATGTCGAATTCGTTTTTGAACCTAGGTTGGAACTGGCGCAGCCCGTGCTGAATCACAGTTTCAACCCCAACCCGATTCAGGTTCGACCGAACTACAATTTGCTTGACGTTTGTTTGTTTATGTGTTGATCACCGACCCAGTTCCTAAAAACGAAAACGACATTAATGTGCTTACCACATACTTACTACAATCTCTTAATTCATCTCGTAGCATCATACAATATCTGATTTATCACGAATAATCGACAATACGACAATTTGATGATTTTCCGAGAACGCTGCTGCAGTGCCGTCGGGATGCAATAACAGCATAATGCTTATCTTGTACATACCTTGTCAAGACATCAATTTCATATAGCCTATTTCTCAGATTAACGCAATAGACAACATGTAGAAAAATCATTTCAGATCAATAGTTGCTCATTACAATTGGTCAAGAAACAGTTCATTGAACAGTATTTAAAATCTATCGCAATTTTAATACATTCTCCAATTTCCGTACTCGAGAATTTTGGGAGCGGGGGCCGTAATGCTCTGGATGGATTATCCTCCATGACTGGTGCTGGCTGGAAATATTCGTGGGGAGAAGCTCGACCCTTTGCTGCAGGAATTTCATTAACAACTCTTTGGTAAAGCAGAAATTTTCCGAGGAAAATTCTGCTTAAAGTGAACTTATTCAAAACAACTCTTATTGATTGGAATATTTATCAACAACTCTTTGTTAAGTAAAATCATCCTTAATAACTCTTTGCTCCATCGCCAAACCAAACCATTTCATTGAATTCAAGAACAAGAATATGAATTGTAAGGAGAGGCAGATGGTGTAAATTTTGCTGTCGTTACTTTCCAACAGGTCGCCGGTTGGCGCTGACTACTAATCCGTCCACTGAATGATTTTTAGTTGTTGCTTTCGCTTCGTTGCTCTCTGGTTCCGTTCGCTACTCGCACACTGCTGTGGCTTTCACGCGCTCTTCTTTGCTGCTCCGCTGCTTGATCCGTTCGTTATGCCGTTCGATTTGTGAATGAGCTGGGAGCAGAACAACCAGTGGTTTTATTTGCTCGAGCTCCGTTCACCGATGGCGAGTGGTGGGGTTCTCGCTTGGTTGTTTCGTCACTCCGTTCGCTACTCGCACGCGATTGGTTATTGCTTTCGCGCTATTTTCGTTGATGGTGTGATTCGCCGCTGAGAAACAAAAAACTGCAACTTTTTTCATTTGTCATGCAAAATGACCAACTTTGATAAACTATATCTCTGTTATTTATGGACCGATTTGAATGAAATTTTCACAGAATATCAGACATAACTTAAATTTTAACATATATTTTTGAGTGATTTTTCCAATCACAAGTTGAAAAGCAGTAACGGTTTGACTAAAGTGAATTTTTTGACGATTTTTTATAATTGACATAACTAAACATATTGAAGGAATAGCTTCATGGTATCTTCAGCAAAGTTGTAGATTTTGACGAGATGAATAAGTTTGCTGAAGACAGTTTTTGTGTAAGGCTATCGGATTTTAAGATAAAAAGTTTTGAATTTTTCGTCGAAAATTACAGTTTAGTCAAACCGCTATTACTTAAAAACTTGTGATTGGAAAAATTATTCAAAAATATATGTTAAAATTCAAGTTACATCTGATGTTCTGTGAAAGTTTCATTCGAAAATATTTCCATAAATAACTGAGATCTAACTTACCAAAGTTGGTCATTTTGTATGGAAAATCGAAAAAGTTGCAAATGCATGTGAATAAGTTGGGGCCTTCCTTAGCCGAGTGGTTAGAGTCCGCGGCTACAAAGCAAAGCCATGCTGAAGGTGTTTGGATTCGATTCCCGGTCGGTCCAGGATCTTTTCGTAATGGAAATTTTCTTGACTTCCCTGGGTATAGAGTATAATCGTACCTGCCACACGATATACGAATGCAAAAATGGAAACTTTGGCAAAGAAAGTTCTCAATTAATAACTGTGGAAGTGTCATAAGAACACTAAGCTGAGAAGCAGGCTCTGTCCCAGGTGAGGACGCTAATGCCAAGAAGAAGAAGAAGAAGAAAATGTAGATAAGTTCTCTGTTTAATCGACAAACCAGCTGAATATTTCATGGGTGCACAACAGCAACAGGGTAGCGGATAACAGGGATTTAGTTGAAATCTGGAAACGTAGCTCAATCTATAAATCTTGAGCGATCTCACAAACCAGATTCTGGATTAACAGCTCAGCTGGCTTCTAGCATCGAGGTACTTCTCGCTAAGCAAGTTCGGAGGAGCTCTTACCAGCTCGAAAGCGGAAATGGAATGAAACTGAATCCAACGAAGGCAGCATGTTTTATAACCTTGGAATAGCAGATGATGCTCCTCCCTTTTGTGCTCTTCGCTTTCTGATCGACCAATCTGGGAAATGGGTATGTGCCAATAATGTGTTGGGCTTGGAATTACTTGAAAATTGCGGCGAATACTAATACGTGAGAAATTGGTCGAACATGAATTGTTGGAATGATTGGCATTCCCTAAATATTCAATACGAGCTATTGATAATTAATAGTTTTCTTTATTATGACGGTAAATTTCTGATCCATGGGTGCCAAAATTATAACAATTGTTCAATGAGAATGTCTTTTCAAAAGCATTCTAAATATGTCGCAATTTTGTCACATGGGATAATTTTCCTAATCAAAGTGTTCCCATAAAATATGGAACATAAAAGGCGCTGTTGGAAAAGCCACTCTATTTTACAATCGTTGTGAAATGTTGAGCACTCACCCCGACGGCACTGCAGCAGCGTCCGCGAGTACAATCTCAAATGGTTGAGTCATAAATTATTCATGACAAATGAAATTTTGTATGAAGCCGTAAAATTGATTTAGGAATATTAGAAGTTATAAAAAAAAATTGGGGTGGGTAATGTCTTTTACATTACCGCGGGGTTGACGTAGAACTACGATGATTAATAATTTGATTTGTCATGTGTATGAATTTGTAAGTGTACTAGTTTTGTGTTGTTATTGATCGGATGAAGTTTTCAGAAGTTAACTCTTTTTGGACTCTCTTTTAACTCTTTTTGGAGTACCGAAACACGTCCGATCAGATCGAACGTACGGACTGGAATGCGTGATTTTAATTTATTGTAAGCTATTAAAATAATGTTGATATTTTTACTGTCCATACGAACGCGCATGTGAATTTTCCAAGGTATGTAAATCCCTAACCAAGACATCAACTTCATGTATCTTATCCAAGATTGGTCAATCAGAAGAAGGCGAAGAATACGAAAGGGAGGAGCATCTTCTGCAATTCATATTATGTAAAACATACTATCTTCGACAGATTCGGTTCATTTAAGGGACGAATGACCTTCGGATTAAAATCCCTCTGTAACAACAACTGGATTCGGTTCATTTCATTTACACTTTCGAACTAGTAAGAACTTCTCGTGATAAACACAGTATAGCTAGTAATATTTCTTAATGTGCTTACCACATACTTGCTATAGTCTCTTAATTCATCTCGTAGCATCATACAATATCTGATTTATCACGAATAATCGACAATACGGCAATTTGAGGATGGTCCGGGAACGCTGCTGCAGTGCCGTCGGGATGCAATAACAGCATAATGCTCATCTTATACGTCCCTTGCCAAGACATCAATTTCATATAGCCTATTTCTCAGATTAACGCAATAGACAACATGTAGAAAAATCAATTCAGATCAATAGTTGCTCATTACAATTGATCAAGAAACAGTTTATTGAATAGTATTTAAAATTTGTCGCAATTTTAATACATTTTCCAATTTCCGTACTCGAGATTTTTGGAAGCGGGGGCCATGACTGGTCCTGGCTGGAAATATTCGTGGGGAGAACCTCGACCCTTTGCTGCAGGAATTTCATTAACAACTCTTTGGTAAAGCAGACATTTTCCGAGGAAAAGTCTGCTAAAAGTGAACTTTTTCAAAACAACTCTTATTGATTGGAATATTTATCAACAACTCTTTGTTAAGTAAAATCATCCTAAATAACTCTTTGCTCCATCGCCAAACCAAACCATTTCATTGAATTCATCAAGTACAAGAATATGAATGGTAAGGAGAGGCAGATGGTGTATATTTCGCTGGCGTTACTTTCCAACAGGTCGCCGCGCCGGTTGGCGCTGACTACTAATCCGTCCACTGAATGATTTTCAGTTGTTGCTTTCGCTTCGTTGCTCTCTGGTTCCGTTCGCTACTCGCACACTGCTGTGGCTTTCACGCGCTCTTCTTTGCTGCTCCGCTGCTTGATCCGTTCGTTATGCCGTTCGATTTGTGAATGAGCTGGGAGTTGTTGTTGTTGTTGTTGTTTGAGAGGGACTTTAACCCGAAGGTCATTCGTCCCTTATCGCAGGTTTTAAAGGTGGTCCAGTAATCCGGTGGTGGTTAAAAATGCGATTAAAGCTTCCTCGTTTGGTGGCGATAACGTCTCTTCCAGGGTGCCGTCCAAATTACAAGCCAAGCGTTCAGTGTTGTAACATTGACAGTCAATCAAAATATGGTGGACAGTTAAGGGGGAACCGCAAGATGTGCAAGTAGGGGGATCTATTTTGTCAATACGGTAACTATGAGTTAAACGGGTGTGACCAATTCGTAAACGGGTTAAAATGCGACGATGTTTGGGGTTGATGTTATCGGGCCAGGGGAAAGTGGATGATTTTAATCTTCTGAGAGCAATATCCCTGCTGTTGTACCATTTTGTGCTCCAGGAGTCATGAATCTTCCCTTTGTCCATCTCTGAGCGTCGATGGATGGAATGGAAACATCCTCTGGATTCATACTGCGACCTACACCTGCTAACCGGTCAGCCTCCTCATTACCGTGGATGCCAGAGTGACCTGGCACCCAACAGAAGGTGACTCTGTTGACCAAAGCAAGTCTTTCGGCCTCCTGAAGCCAGGGGTGTTTCAAAGAGTAAGAATTCAAATGAGCTGGGAGCAGAACAACCAGTGGTTTTATTTGCTCGAGCTTCTTTCACCGGTGGCGAGTGGTGGGGTTCTCGCTTAGTTGTTTCGTCACTCCGTTCGCTACTCACACGCGATTGGTTATTGCTTTCGCGCTATTTTCGTTGATGATTCTTCGCTGAGAAAAAAAAAACTGCAACTCTTTTGATTTTTCATGCAAAATAACCAACTTTAATAAACCATATCTCAGTTATTTATGAACCGATTAGAATGAAATTTTCACAGAATATCAGAAATAACTTAAATTTTAACATATATTTTTGAGTGATTTTTCCAATCACACGTTGAAAAGCAGTAACGGTTTGACTAAAGTCAATTTTTTGACGATTGTTTATAATTGACATAACTAAACAGCAAAGTTGTAGATATTGACGAGATGAATAAGTTTGCTGAAGACAGTTTTTGTGTAAGGCTATCAGAATTTCAGATAAAAAGTTTTGAATTTTTCGTCGAAAATTACAGTTTAGTCAAACCGTTATTACTTAAAAACTTGTAATTGGAAAAATTATTCAAAAATATATGTTGAAACTCAAGTTACATCTGATATTCTGTGAAAGTTTCATTCGACAATATTTCCATAAATAACTGAGAGCTAACTTACCAAAGTTGGTCGTTTTGTATGGTAAATTGAAAAAGTTTCAAATGCATGCGAATAAGTTGGGGCCTTCCTTAGCCGAGTGGTTAGAGTCCGCGGCTACAAAGCAAAGCCATGCTGAAGGTGTCTGGATTCGATTCCCGGTCGGTCCAGGATCTTTTCGTAATGGAAATTTTCTTGAATTCCCTGGGCATAGAGTATAATCGTACCTGCCACACGATATACGAATGCAAAAATGGAAACTTTGGCAAAGAAAGCTCTCAGTTAAGAACTGTGGAAGTATCATAAGAACACTAAGCTGAGAAGCAGGCTCTGTCCCAGTGAGGACGTTAATGCCAAGAAGAAGATGTGAATAAGTTCTCTGTTTATTCGACAAACCAGCTAAATATTTCATGGGTGCACAACAGCAACAGGGTAGCGGATCACAGGGATTTAGTTGAAATCTGGAAACGTAGCTCAATAGTGAGCAAGTTCGGAGGAGCTCTTACCAGCTCGAAAGCGGAAATGGAATGAAACTGAAATCAACGAAGGCAGGATGTTTTATAACCTTGGAATAGCAGATGATGCTCCTCCCTTTTGTGCTCTTTCTGATCGACCAGTCTGGGAAATGGGTATGTGCCAATAATGTGTTGGGCTTGGAATTACTTGAAAATTGTGGAGAATACTAATACGTGAGAAATTGGTCGAACATGAATTGTTGGAATGATTGGCATTCCCTAAATATTCAATACGAGCTATTGATAATCAATAGTTTTCTTTATTATGACGGTAAATTTCTGATTCATGGGCGCCAAAATTATTACAATTTTTCAATGAGAATGTCTTTTCAAAAGCATTCTTAATATGTCGCAATTTTGTCACATGGGATAATTTTCCTAATCAAAGTGTTCCCACAAAATATGGAACATAAAAGGCGCTGTTGGAAAAGCCACTCTATTTTGCAATCGTTGTGAAATGTTGAGCACTCACCCCGTTGGCACTGCAGCAGCGTCCCGCGAGTTCAATCTCAAATGGTTGAGTCATACATTATTCACGACAAATGAAATTTTGTATGAGGCCGTGAAATTGATTTAGGAATACTAGAAGTTATAAATAAAGTCGGAAATATTTCTCTTTTAACTCTTTTCCACAAATTTGATGGCTCTGAAAAGAACCGATGGCTTTGTTAGCTTCGATGTTGTTACGGATAAATAACACTGCTCGGACCAGCAAAACTCAGGGGGCTTCTGGTATTTGCTCCTAACGGGATTGCTTCTTGACCACCAAATCATCATCAAATCATCAACATCACGAGTCGAAATTTTGAAGCGCGGGTCAACAGCTCCTCGGCCGATTAAATTTGCGGCGGCGATGACGATGGCTGGGTGAACGCAAACAAGCGGTGAACCACAAAGCGAGAATGACTCGCCCGACCGTGTTCACAGTTCGACCGCAAATTCACCTGTGGACTGCTTCCACTTCTTCTTCTAGGCGGCGGCAGCGGTGATGGCTTTAGCTTCGGACGGCATCTTCTCTCGCTCGCTCGACAGTTTGATTTGAGCGAAGCAAGACAAACGGGGAGGTCCTTTGCTATCGATGTCTGTGCCTGAGAAGCACGCCCGGTCAGAGCAAGACGATCTGTTGCCTTCTGAGATGCGATCCAAGCGGGGAATGGAAAGCAAATGACGTCAAATTTTCTCTAGCACCCCTATTTATAAATTTGCTTGAAATCAACGTTCTCTTTTAAAACAGTTATTAAACTATTTGGACAGGTATGTGGGAGTCAGTAAGTAAACGACATGACCCTCTGATGTCTTGTCTTTCAATTGAGGTGCCATTCAAGGAATTTCGTTAAACCAGCAAACAGTTATAAGAGTTCAAAATATTTCATGCCAATGTAAGGCTCTTGGTTTTGAAATTCCAATTTCACTCCTGTATAGAGAATTTTTATGTTACTTTCAAACTGTGCGGCATTATCAAATGCAAACGCATTCAGTTCCCGATGGTTAGTGCCTGTGCTTTTACTGTTCATAAGTTGCAAGGTGGAACTTTCTCCGAGGTTGTGTACGACTATGACAAAAGCCAGGATCAGCAATTGGTATATGTTGGTTTGTCGCGGGTTACTTCACTGCAAGGACTATTTTTGACAAACTCTTCCATTTGTTTTAAGTTCCATCACGCCAAAGGCACCGATTCTCCCAGGATGGTTGACTTGAGGAATGAGCTGCAGCGCTTAGGCAATCATCGATTAGTGACGCTTTGAGACGAACTGCGTGAAATACTGGATCATGGATGAATTGTTGAATTTGCGTAACACGGACACATTTTGACGGCGCACTGGTTTCAATCCTCCTCGCCCGATGAGAATCGCGGTGCGGATGATGATGTGCGCTTCAACAAGCGGCTTTGGTCGATTTTCTTCAGCCATCTCGTACAAACAGCTTGCCTCTGGTAGCGAGGAGCTGAGCAGGTTTGGAGGAGCTCTTACCAGCTCGAAAGCGAAAACAGAATGAAACCAGATTCAATTTTTTTTTTTTTTTCAATTTCAATTTGATTTATTCAGTTTAGTTCGTTTTTTGTTACAAAGGTTTACAAATCAAGTGTTTCAACTATAAATGTTATTCATTCTTTTTTCCTTCTTGGTTGTGCAAATTGCTGTTGTCGGATGATGGCTTATGCCTGTTGTACATTTGGTACTTTTGTACACTTTTGTTTTTAATTATTTAAAAATGCTACCTAACTACCTTAACCTACTATTTACATGATTGGGTACAGATTTCGGATGGACTCGAATTCGGAATTTTGCGCTTTAATTCTATGGCGTTCAGTGAATTTGGCCATTCGCTGCTCCACAGTGTCGTGGTTAGCCAGCCGATGGACTTCGGTGGTGCGCGTGCGTGTCGGTAGATTTAAAATCATTTTCAGGAACTTGTTCTGGAGTTTCTGAAACCAGATTCAACGAAGGAGGGATGCTTTATACCCTTAGAATAGCAGATGATGCTCCTCCTTTCATATTCTTCGTTTTCTTATCTGGGAAATAGGCTATATGAAACTGATGTCTGTGTAAGGGATGTACAGATTAGCATTATGCTGTTATTGCAACCCGACGGCACTGCACCAGCATCCTCGGAAACAGCTTCAAAATGCCGTATTGTCAATTATTCGTAATAAATCAATTATTGTATGATGCTATGAGATGAATTAAGAGATTATAGCAAGTATGTGGTAAACACATTAGGGAATATTATACAAATAACTCTTTAAAACACGTTTGTTGGCTCTCAAAAGGGCCGATTGAGTTGTTGAATTTGCGTAATACGGACACATTTTGACGGCGCACTGGTTTCAATCCTCCTCGCCCGATGAGATTTGCGGTGCGGATGACGATGTGCGCTTCAACAAGCGGCTTTGGTCGATTTTCTTCAGCCATCTCGTACAAATTAGGGAATATTACACGGACGGTGACGGCTGTGCCGCTCGATCTAATGAACCAGAATGACCGCGCTAGCCTCCCGCATGGCAATGACAGCGGATCACTGGCTGGTAGCGACGATTTCTGGCCGAAAACGATTATGCTGGCTGGTGCACTCAAATGAGCGGCTTCAGTTGCTGCGGCTCTGAAATGCGTGGTTCTTCGGTTCTAATGCGTGTTTTATTCGCGTCCTATTGAAAACTGAACTGAGGACGCGAATGACTCTCGAAATTTGCTCGCCGACCGTGTTCACAGTCTGACGGCAAAAAGAAGAATGAGGGAAGAAGCAGGGTGCGATGCGCTTTTATAGTGGGAAGCGGAACCGAAAAATGTGCTTGAACGTTAAGTTTTTCTAATGACTTTGGTCAAGAATTCAAACATTAAATTTCATAAGTCTGCCAATGAAATTCAGCAACTACACTGAGGAAACGGAACGTATGAGGTACATGAGATTTTCTTATGGAATAACGACATAAGAAGTATTTTGTTCTTCATTCGAGAATCTTATAACATTCCACAACAGACTTATGAAATAACACTCATTACATAGACAGATATAATTCCATAAGAACCTCTTTTTGTTTTTCAAACGCATTGATCATTGGCATTCATAAGACATTCTAATGGAGTACGATTTTCTTAACAATTTTATACGAAAATCTTATGAATTACGTGGAAAGATGCTAATATCAAAATATTCACGATTGAGATTCATAAGCGCGCGTATGACAATGATTAGTAACACTTGTGAAAAACAGTCGACTTCCTATCAAAAACCACGTAAGAATTTCATACGAAATTCTTTTGGAATAAAGACATAAGAAGCATCTAATGAGATTCATAAGAAAAACTTGTGAATTTCCATCGATCATTGCGTTCATAATACAAATAGGTATAATATCATAAGACACTCTTATGAAGGATCATAGATATCAATTATGGAATTCTTTAGGACCATTATGTATTTAGAGAATCGCTCTTTGAATTTAGGAAAATAAAGATATTCATAAGATCTCTAATGATAACGACAAGAATTTCTTGTGAATATCGGACGTTTTGTGTTTCATAAGAATCTTATGAAAGAGAGAATACCAGTCAAGAAATCAATGCACAAGCGTTCTCTTATGAAATTCGTACGCAATTTCTGGCTCAGTGTAACACAATGATTTTTGCTTGCCTAAAATTATTAATTTTAATAAATGTTTGCCTTTTGTTTCAGGTGTGTCCAATAATTGACATGTTTGAAAACATGTGATCGTTTATCGATTAACTTGTACCCAACATTGAATGCGGTGCAGTTCTTGTAGCGATTGCTATGAAAATGATTTCACGTAATGGTTCTTAAATATTTCAATGCTCTCACTTATGAAACTTATGATCCCAGTTTCGAAATAATTAATCGTTCAATGAAACCATAATTTGGCTGGTTCATAAGTCATGAGTTATGGAAAACCGAAGTGTGTTTGCCTCAGTGTGGGTGTTCCGTGTTGTCATCAGGCAACGGATGTTAGTGATCGTTCAATCTGTGCAGCCTTTGGCTGAAGAAGGTGTAAATTGTCTCTTCTTCTCGCTGAGCAAGTTCGGAGGAGCTCTTACCAGCTCGAAAGCGGAAATGGAATGAAACTGAAATCAACGAAGGCAGGATGTTTTATAACCTTGGAATAGCAGATGATGCTCCTCCCTTTTGTGCTCTTTCTGATCGACCAGTCTGGGAAATGGGTATGTGCCAATAATGTGTTGGGCTTGGAATTACTTGAAAATTGTGGAGAATACTAATACGTGAGAAATTGGTCTAACATGAATTGTTGGAATGATTGGCATTCCCTAAATATTCAATACGAGCTATTGATAATCAATAGTTTTCTTTATTATGACGGTAAATTTCTGATTCATGGGTGCCAAAATTATTACAATTGTTCAATGAGAATGTCTTTTCAAAAGCATTCTAAACATGTCGCAATTTTGTTACATGGGATAATTTTCCTTATCAAAGTGTTCCCGTAATATATGAAACATAAAAGGCGCTGTTGGAAAAGCCACTCTATTTTGCAATCGTTGTGAAATGTTGAGCACTCACCCCGACGGCACTGCAGCAGCGTCCGCGATTACAATCTCAAATGGTTGAGTCATAAATTATTCATGACAAATGAAATTTTGTATGAAGCCTTGTGAAATTGATTTAGGAATATAAGAAGTTATAAATAAAGTCGGAAATATTTCTCTTTTAACTCTTTTCCACAAATTTGATGGCTCTGAAAAGAACCGATGGCTTTGTAAGCTTCGATGTTGTTACGGATAAATAACACTGCTCGGATCAGCAAAACTCAGGGGGCTTCTGGTATTTGCCCCTAACGGGTTTGCTTCTTGACCACCAATGATGATTTCATCACGAGTCGAAATTTTGAAGCGCGGGTCAACAGCTCCTCGGCCGATGAAATTTGCGGCGGCGATGACGATGGCTGGGTGAACGCAAACAAGCGGTGAGCCATAAAGCGAGAATGACTCGCCCGACCGTGTTCACAGTTCGACCGCAAATTCACCTGTGGACTGCTTCCTCTTCTTCTTGTAGGCGACGGCAGCGGTGATGGCTTTAGCTTCGGACGGCATCTTCTCTCGCTCGCTCGACAGTTTGATTTCAGCGAAGCAAGACAAACGGGGGCGTCCTTCGCTATCGATGTCTGTGCCTGAGAAGCACGCCCGGTCAGAGCAAGCAGATCTGTCGCCTGCTGAGATGCGAGCCAATCGGAGAGTGAAAAGCAAATGACGTCAAATTTTCTCTAGCCACCCCTATTTATAGATTTGCTTGAAATCAACGTTCTATTTTAAAACAGTTATTGAACTATTTGGACAGGTATGTGGGATTCAGTAAGTAAACGACATGAAGCTTTGATGTCTTATCTTTCGATTGAGGTGCTAATCAAGAAATTTCGTTAAGCCAGCGAAAAGTTATAAACGTTTAAAATATTTCATGCCAGCGTAACGCTCTCGGTTTTGAAATTCCAATTTCACTCCTGTATAGAAAAGAAAGACGTACTTCTACGTCAAAAGGAAGAGAAGAAGCGAGCCGGAGTGATTCCGTCGGCGAGCTGCAGTGCAGCAGGCCGTTGCGGGGTGGGAAAAGAAAACAACAAAAACCGTGAAAAGTTGTGGTGGTCGTTCGAATTGATTTCGCCGACGTTTGGTAGTGCCTAAACGTATAGGATATTGCGGTGCGTGGAAGGAGAAGAAGAATTCCTCTTGTGCGTGAGTGAAGACAATTGATTGTCTGGAGTTGTGATTGTGGGAGCTCGGCCTGTTGGCCATGGCGGCTGTAAATGCCGCTCCCCCCGGGGGGAATTCCGGTAACGGGAGAAGATTACCGGAATGGTTGGATCCGAACAGTAATCACGGACAATTAGTGGTGATGTCGATGGTGGCGAAAGACGGAGGAAAGTTCCCGGACAATCCGTTCGTTATCGGGCGGTCGCTGGAACATGCCGCCGGTGGAAAATTGGACGAGACGTACACCGAAAACAGAGGTTCGCGGTACGTTTTGAAAGTGCGAAGTGAAGCGAAAGTGCAAAAGTTGCTGCAGATGACGGAGCTGATTGATGGCACCAAGGTGGCGATTCAATTGCATCCGACGATGAATTTTGTCAAATGCGTTGTTAGCTGCCCAGAAGCGATCAACATGAGCAAGGAATTGCTTGAAACGGAGTTGAGCAGCCAGGGCGTGACGAATGTCCATCGAATCACACGACAGGATGGAAAGGTAAGAGTAAATACCCCTACCCTTATTTTGACCATCAGTGGAACTGTTATCCCGAAGCATATTTGGTTCGGTTCGCTTCGAGTTCCCACCCGTGTGTATTATCCCTCCCCAATGGTTTGTTACAAGTGTTTCGCGTAGGGTCACACAAAATTGCGTTGCCAGGGGCAGGAACGGTGTCGAAATTGTTCGAAAAGTCACCCAATCGATCTCGAGGCCGGCTGTGCATCGCCTCCGCAGTGTTTGCATTGTGGCGAAGGGCATCAGTCGAACAGCAAGAAATGTAAGGTGTTCCAGAAGGAAGAGGAAATCATCCGGATCAAGGTCAACACTGGCGTGTCGTTCATTGACGCGAAAAAGGAGTACGACCGGGTCCATGGCGAAAAATCGTATGCCGGGGTTTCCGGGGCTCAAATTCGATTGCATCAGGATGAAAAGGATCGGGAAATTCAAGTTTTGCGGGCTGAAGTGGAGCGGATGAAAGGAGTCGACCAGGAATTGGCGAAGCTCCGGAAAATCATCGAGGAGCTTTCGACGAAAAAGCATAAGCGGGGCAAGAAGGAACGAACGATCCAAGTCATGAAGGTAACCGATTCGGAGATGGAGGCAGAAGAAATCGACAAGAAGGACAAGTTAGCGAAAAGGAAGCAGCAAGGAGGATCCGGAGAAATCTCCCCTCCCTACAAGCGGAATACGAACGGGAACGATTCGGAAGTAATGTCGGGTAGCAACTACGAATCGACGGGAGCTATTGGTGGCGAGGTGAGTTCACCTCTTCCTCAAAGATCCAGGTATGGCCCAACGAAACCGCAACCAAGCCGCATGTAACAGTCGAAGTAGTGAACAGCATAGTTGTAGCCCCCCAAAAGTGTTTGCAGTGCAATGGAACATTAACGGCCTTAAAGGCCGTCAGGATGAACTTTTATTATTAGTGCGTGATAATCCTCCTGTAGCTATCGCTCTGCAGGAGACTAAAAACAGTGACAACTCGTTTCTTGGGCGCTTCCTACGGGAAGAATACGTGTGGTTTAATCGTGTAGATCCGGAAAACAGCACGGTGCGGGGCGTCGCTCTTGCAGTGCGTAAATCTTTTGATCCGTCTCCCGTGGTATTAGACTCTTCCATACCAGCAGTAGCAGCAACGATCCGTTATCCAATAGAAGCCACTCTGGTTTCTCTGTACATCCCTCCAGATAAAATGACTGTCCAAATGGTGGAAGACATCTTAGCGTCGATTGTGCTGGCAAGCAAGTATCCGCTAGTGGTGATGGGAGACCTCAATGCCCACCATGAGGCTTGGGGCTCCAATAAATCAGATAATAAGGGGAAAGCAATCCTAGAGTTCGTGGTTGATCACGACCTAGTGATTTTGAATTCCGGACAAGGTACCCGGTTAGATCCTGTCAGCGGAAAGTTGTCTGCAATCGACCTCACCATTGTATCAACGGAGATTGGGTATAAACTGAGCTGGACAGTGGATGAAGATAACCGAGGTAGTGATCATTCCCCGATCATAATATCCGTTACTGGAGCTGAAGTTGCTAAGCAGACTAAAAGGCGGCAATGGATGTACAACAAGGCGGATTGGAAGGGTTTTGAGAACTCCATCGATAAGAAAAGTGACCAGTTTTCCAGCATCGCTGAGTTCACCAAGCTCGTGAAGACAAGTGCGGAGAAATTTATTCCTCGGACCAGCTCGAATGTTGGGAGAAAATCGGTTCACTGGTGGAACCCGGAAGTGGAAAACAATGTGAAGTACCGGAGGAAAAAGCTACGTAAGGTAAAAAAGCTACCTGACCATCACCCGGAAAAGGCCGAAGCGGTTAAACAATTCAAGTTAGCGAGAAACAACTGCAGACGAGTCATCAATAAAGCGAAGAAAGCATCCTGGGACGAGTTTACGAATTCGTTCAATCCAGACACTCCAGTGAGCCTCATCTGGCGGAACGTGAAAGCTTTGAGCGGGAAGAATCAAGTGACGGCACCAACCCTTCGGCTGAATGACGTGTTTTTGGAGGACCCCAAAGAAATCGCAAATGCAATGGCTGATTATCTCGAGCAGATATACGGACCTGAGGAGAAAATTGCGGCCGAGCCCGTGGCAGATATTCCCAAAATTGAAGGTCTGTTCAATAGGGATATCTCCATGGAAGAGCTGTTGTGGGCAATAGACCAGGGTAAAGGACAATCCGTTGGGCCTGATTCTCTTGGATACCCAATGTTGAAACACCTCCCGTATAAGGCTAAAGTTGGTTTCTTGAAACTTATCAATGAGGTTTGGAAGTCGGGAAAAATTCCACATGAGTGGAAGGAAGGTACGGTTATCCCGTTGCCCAAACCTGGTAAAGACCCCAAGATCCTCGGCAATCAACGTCCCATCACATTGATGAGCTGTGCTGGGAAGACGGTAGAACGGATTGTCAACCGGCGGCTCGTTGAGGTAATTGAATCAAACCAGTTGTTGGATCCACGACAATATGGGTTCCGTCAGGGAAGATGCATCGATATGTATCTAGCGGATCTGGAAGCATGCGTTGACGAGGCTCTAGGAAAAAAGCATCACATCGACTTAGTTTCGCTGGACATCAGCAAAGCTTACGATCACATCTCCAACAAGGCAATTGTAAGACAGCTGCAGAACTGGGGAATTCACGGAAGATTGATGGAGTTCGTTCAAGACTACCTCAGAGATAGGTACTTTCGAGTGGCAATTGGAGGGACCTTCTCTGACAGGAAGAAACAAACCAACGGCGTACCACAAGGATCAGTGCTGGCAGTGACTCTCTTCGTGATCGGCATGAACTCGGTATTTGGCAGGGTTTCGGAGAGTAGTCCATCGCGCGTGCTGCGCTTCTTTGTTTATGCTGACGATATTGTCGTAGTCATCTCCGGTCTGAACCAAAAGGCAGTCAGGAAAAAGGTACAAGAAGTCGTTTCATGGATAGGAAGCTGGGCCAATGACAGCGGCCTTAAAATTGCTGCTGAAAAATCGAAACACCTGCACATTTGCAAAAAGCTGAAACACGCAAACCTTCCAGAGGTGAAACTAAATGGAGCCAGCATACCACTGGTTAAAAGTACCAAAGTGCTTGGGGTGACGATCAACAGCAGATTCGACTTCAAGGAACATGCAGTGCAGGTCAAGAAGGAGTGTAAAAGTCGAACATCGTTGCTTCGGATCATTGGACGTCGATCCGGCGGAATAAGGTCAACTTTGCTGTATATCGGAAAGGCACTAATAATTCCGAAGATATTTCACGGATGGGGTATAGTAAGTCGGAGCAATACACAAGCAATGAATATTTTGAAACCCGTTTACAACGATATGCTACGAATTGCTTCCGGTGCGTTCCGGTCTAGCCCAATAGTAGCAATTTGTGCGGAGTCTGGCGAGCTGCCTTTCGAGCACTTGGCATGCCAGATATTAGTGGCAAAAGCTGCGAAGCTGGAAGAGAAAAAGGCTTTAGCAAACCACTCAGACGAATGGCCAATGTCTACGCGTGCGAAAGTTATGTTTGAAGAAGCGACGGGAGAGGAATTGCCGCCCGTAGCGGAATTCCCCCGACCGCTGAGAAAAAGCTAGGCGTCTGCGGAAACAACGGTGGACTGGACTGTCAAGTCCCAGTTCAAAGTAGGAAATTCCACCAGCAAAGCACAAGCACTATTCATCGATTTAGCGAGAACAAGCTACCGAGACTTTAAGCATGTTTTCACTGATGGATCGGTAGACGAAGAGGAACGAGTCGGGCTGGGAATATACTGCAACGGGGAGGAGCGGTGTGCCCGTCTGCCGACGGGTTGCACGATTTCTGACGTAGGACTACGTCTTTGTTTTCTATATTGGGGTGCACTTAAAAAGTACGGAAAATGAGACATGTAACGAAATTAGGGGAGATTTTGAACGTTAATAACTCAGTTGTTTATGAACCAATTATTACGATTTTAGTATCATTCGATCAGAAATGTATCTACGCATCGTTAGTAATATATCCGATAATTTGAATTTTGTTGTTAAACTATTGAAAATTTGATAAATGTTGACCCCTTTCTTATCCAACCAATCACGTTCGAGCACTTTTCGACGGTGTCGCTTCCCACTATAAAAGCAAACGGGTCCCTGCTTCTTCCCTCAGTCTTCTTTTTGCGGTCGGACTGTGAACACGGTCGGGCGAGTCATTCTCGCTTTGCTTTTGCACCCGCGTCACAGTCCAATTTGTGTCGTCGGAAGAGGAAGACGCAAGATTGATTTGCGGCGGCGATGACGATGGCTTGGGCGCTTCTCCGAGCGGCAAACTACTGCTGCTCGGAGAAGCGTCCAAGCCATCGTCGTCGCCGCCGCAAATTTATCCGCGCTCCCAAATTTCGACCTGTGATAAATTCAGCATCGGCGGTCAAGAAGCAAGCCCGTTAGGAGCCAATTACCAGAAGCCCCCAGAGTTGCTGATCCGAGGAGTTGCTGCTAATCGAGCGTCGGAATCGCTCGAGATTCCAAGAGTGAGCATCGTTTCCAGATTTCGACTTGTGCCCGGGGATTCACTACCCGTTGCTGTTGCTCTTTGCGTTGAGGATTTCCCGTTTGACCATGGCAATCAAGTGATAACTTCCCGCAGTGCTATATATCTACTATCGGACCTTGTCAGGACCATCCAATTTGTGGAAAAGAGTTGAAGGGACAATATTTCCGACCTTATTACATCTTATATTCCTCAATCAATCTCACAGTTTCGTACAAAATTTAATTTGTCATGAATAATTGATGGCACGTCAATTTGAGACTATTCGTGGACGCTGCTGCAGTGCCGTCGGGGTGAGTGATCAACATTTCACAACGATTGTAAAATAGAGTGGAATTTCCGACAGTGTCTTTGATTTGCCATATTTTATGAGAACACTTCGATTACGAAAATGATCACATGTAACAAAATTGCGACATGTTTAGAATGCTTTTGAAAAGATATTCTGATAGAACAATTTTCATAATTTTGGCACCATGGATCAGAAATTTACCTTCATGTTAAAGAAAACTATTGATAGCGAACTATTGAATATTTTGTAATTGTCAACCCTTTCATTCATGTTCGACCAATTTCTCACGCATTATCATTTTTCGCAATTATCAAGTAATTCTAAGTCCAACTCATTATTGGCACATATGCACTTCCCAGATTGGTCGATTAGAAAGAGAAGAGCACGAATGGGAGGAGCATAATCTGCTAATCTAAGGGTATATAGCATGCTTCCAGCGTCTGGTCAAGAAGCAAGCCCGTTAGGAGTTAAATTCCAGAAGCTGATCCGAAGAGGAAAGAGCAGCGAATCAAGCGTCGGACTTATGAAATCGCTCAAGATTTCAAGAATGAGCATCGTTTCCAGATTTCGCCTTGTGCCCGGTAATCCACTACCCGTTGCTGTTGTGCGCCATCCAAGGACCATGGCAATCAACTGATCAATCCCGGAGTGCTATTTAGCTGTGACCGTATCGAGGCTAAGAAAGCCATCGGCCCTTATCAGGGCCATTAAATTTGTAGAAAAGAATTGAAAGAATAATATTCCCGACCTTATTACATCTTATATTCCATATAGTCAATTGGTGGACTCGAAACGGAACAGATCGTGACAACAACAACATCAGCAGCAGCAGCAAGGCGAGTGGCTAGTAGCAGACAGACTGTAGCGAGGCTTAAAGAGTTGACTCGCTGCAGCTGTCTCCTATAAATAGTGGCCCCAATCCGAAGTCGGGTCATTCAGTTGGCGGACTCGGAAAGGAACGGATCGTAACAACAACAACATCAGCAGCAGCAGCAAGGCGAGTGGCTAGTAGCAGACAGACTGTAGCGAGGTTTAAAGAGTTGACTCGCTGCAGCTGTCTCCTATAAATAGTGGCCCCAATCCGAAGTCGGGTCATTTAGTTGGCGGACTCGGAAAGGAACGGATCGTGACAACAACAACATCAGCAGCAGCAACAAGGCACAAAATGGACTCATCAGACGGCGGTCGCGACAGTTTTCAGATTTCGACTTCAGCCGTGTGATCTAATACCTGTTGCTGATGTGTGCCATGCACACCACGATACATTCAACTGGTTCGTCTTATAAGCAGAGAACTTATACAAATTTCTACACCTGCGTTGGGGATTCCTTGTTTAATTATGGCAATCAACTGATAATATCCTGTAGTGCGATTCATCTATGACATCATCGGAGCTAACAAAGCCTTTGGCTCTTTTCAGTGCCACCAAATGTGTGTAAGAGAGTTAACAGAGTAATATTTCCGACTTTATTCATCACATTGCCAAGCAATGCATAATATTTCTCTCAAACCATAAGATCAACAAAGCGATGACAGAAGCTTTCATTATAATCCTCGAATAACTTCTTTCCAATGCTATCATATATTTCATAGGAGGTTACTAATATAATTTCAAAATGATCATACAACCTGAAGTGAAATTTCACATTTTCATAGATAAATATGACGAATTCATCGGATAAAGATAATGTATATTTGGGACATGATTAAACGTACACTTGGCTGCAAATCGTAATATGCATACATATTCACGAAATTTTCGAGCACTGAAAACAATATGAAGTCAAAACGAGCAACAAGAACGACATCAAATTCAGTTAAATTAACCATCGTGGTCCTACGTCACCAGTTCGTACAAACCCATAGGGATGTACCTGTGGCGATTATGGTAGGAATAATGATTTAAAAGGATTCTATTTTGATTTGTGTGTATTAAAGTTTTGACACCTCGATGCGAACGAGTGTGTAAATGGGAGAAACGAGAAAAACTTAACGAAGGCTGAGCAATGCATCATAAAGAACACGATTTGCTGCCGACGCGTTCCGAAATCGTGTTGGAGTTGAAAGCGCGTAGAACTAGAACGCTTCGTGTTCGATCGTGTAGACGTATTAGAACGAAAAAAGCTCCGATTGAGTGGTTAGTCAATACTGGGGTTTGTGGGTTTGACTTGAAACGAATATCGGTCATTCTGCTAACTATTGTAGATACGAAAAGACATCGATTTTTACTATCGTCTACCGTTTACTACAATGGCGCAGCCAGTAGGCAGTTTTTCAATTAGAATGTGTTTTACAGTTATATTTCTGTATTGAAAGTGATTTTTTAAACAGTTTCTTAAACAAAAGTAAAATATGATGTGTGACGGATATTTGTGGATATTTTGGATTTGTGCATATGAAAAAAAAACAAAAAAAGAACAAACAAGAACAAATGGATTAAATAAAATTAAATTGATTGTACGTGTAAAAGCGAGAAATGAGTTATGGATTGAATGATTAGATTGCAAATATCATATTTGAGAAAAAGAAATGGATGCCTTGTATTGTTAAAACAAAACACGTGTACGCAAAAAAAAAAGATCGATATGAGAAAAAAAAATGAAGCGATAAAATGGGTAATTGATTGCTATGATGAGATTGCAAAAAAATGAGAAAAAGAAATAAATGCCAAGAATTGTTTAACAAAATACACGTGTTCGCAAAAAAAAGGAAAATGATCGATATAAGAGAAAAAAAAAATAGGTGATGAAAATGTAATGGATTGATATGATGAGATTGCAAATAAAACTTGAGAAAAAGAAATATTGCCTTGAATTGAGAAAAAAAAAAAATACACGTGCACGCAAAAAAAAAACGATGTATAAGAGAAAAATATGAAGCAATATAACAATTCAGACCTTAACAGTAGAGAAAAAAATATAAAAAATTCTAGAAAAAAAATGTGAAATAATGGTAAAAAAGAATGAGTTGAGTGAGAAAAAAAGGAATGCTGAACGTGATGAGATGAATTAAAATACGGATTATTAAAACGTAACAAAGTACGAAAAATGGTGGATTGGATTTCAATTGGATAAAGACATGTTTTGGATTAGATTGAATATTAAATGGATTTGGATCGGGTTTGTAATGAATTTGCATGGGATTGAGTTGGACTTGGCTTTTAATGTATATGATTGGATTGCATTTAGACTAGATTCAGATTGGATTTGGATTGGACTAGGATTTGATTTGGAATTGATTTGGATTGAATTGGATTTGGAATGGATTGGGATTGGCTTCTGATTGGATTGAATTTGGATTCGATTTGGATTTTATTTAGATCGGATTTGGATTGGATTTGAATTAGATTTGGATTTGATTGGATTGGGATTTAGATTGGATTTTGATTGGGTTGGATTTGGATTTGGATATGATTTGAATTAGATTTGGATTGGATTTGGACTGCTTTTGGATCGTATTTGGATTATATTTGCATTTGGATTGGATTAAAATTGTGTTTGGATGGGAATTGGATTGGATTTGGATTGGATTCAGATTGGATTTGGACCAGATCTAGATTGGATTTTGAATAGATTGGATTGGATTTGGATTGGATTTGGATTGGATTTGGATTGGATTTGGATTGGATTTGGATTGGATTTGGATTGGATTTGGATTGGATTTGGATTGGATTTGGATTGGATTTGGATTGGATTGGATTTGGATTGGATTTGGATTGGATTTGGATTGGATTTGGATTGGATTTGGATTGGATTTGGATTGGATTTGGATTGGATTTGGATTGGATTTGGATTGGATTTGGATTGGATTTGGATTGGATTTGGATTGGATTTGGATTGGATTTGGATTGGATTTGGATTGGATTTGGATTGGATTTGGATTGGATTTGGATTGGATTTGGATTGGATTTGGATTGGATTGGATTGGATTGGATTGGATTTGGATTGGATTTGGATTGGATTTGGATTGGATTTGGATTGGATTTGGATTGGATTTGGATTGGATTTGGATTGGATTTGGATTGGATTTGGATTGGATTTGGATTGGATTTGGATTGGATTTGGATTGGATTTGGATTGGATTTGGATTGGATTTGGATTGGATTTGGATTGGATTTGGATTGGATTTGGATTGGATTTGGATTGGATTTGGATTGGATTTGGATTGGATTTGGATTGGATTTGGATTGGATTTGGATTGGATTTGGATTGGATTGGATTGGATTTGGATTGGATTTGGATTGGATTTGGATTGGATTTGGATTGGATTTGGATTGGATTTGGATTGGATTTGGATTGGATTTGGATTGGATTTGGATTGGATTTGGATTGGATTTGGATTGGATGATTTGGATTGGATTTGGATTGGATTTGGATTGGATTTGGATTGGATTTAGATTGGATTTGGATTGGATTTGGATTGGATTTGGATTGGATTTGATTTGGATTGGATTTGGATTGGATTTGGATTGGATTTGGATTGGATTTGGTTTGGATTAAGATTTGTATTTCGAAATGCATTGGATTCGAATTGGATTTGATTGAAATTAAATTGGATCTGTATTTTGTCCTGTTTAGATTTAACATGATGACTATAGCACGGCCAGAAGTTTTTTTTATGGTTTGGATAGCGTTTGGAAATACAGTCGACTCTCCACATCTCGATGTTCTACATCTCGATATCTCTCCCTATGTCGATGATTTTTTCGGTCCCTTCATTCTGCATACATTTTCACTCTCCATATCTCGATATCCTCCTTATCTCGATATCTACCTATCTCGATGTGATTTTCGTTCCCAATTTTCTCTCCGTATGTCGATATGCCCATTATCAAAGGTTACTAGACTAGATTTTAGAGATTCAAAACAATTTGCAAAGACGAAATGACATCTGTTTGTTTTTGATTTTCCTGGCAACGGAGTGATTTTCAATCTAGTATTCGTTAAAAAATTGTTCTATGTATCGATCTCTCCCTATCTCGATGGTCCCTTCGATATCGAGATGTGGAGAGGCGACTGTATTATGTATCCGGTAGAAATCAAGACCAACATTTATTTATAATTATTGTTTTCTCGGGCCCCGTGCGTCGCAGCTAATATGTGAATAGTGCGCTGTGTTCATAAAAATCGTAAGAATGCAGCGCCACACTAACAAACTGATTTCAAAATCGCACGAGTTGAGGCGCGTCGCGAGTCTCACTGACGCGATCCGGTTTGGTGGCGGTGCGACAATATTTATAAACCATTTATGAAACATATGTTCATAGAGTGAAGGAGAGGAATAATGTGGCGATTATGGTAGGAATAATGATTTAAAAGGATTCTATTTTGATTTGTGTGTATTAAAGTTTTGACACCTCGATGCGAACGAGTGTGTAAATGGGAGAAACGAGAAAAACTTAACGAAGGCTGAGCAATGCATCATAAAGAACACGATTTGCTGCCGACGCGTTCCGAAATCGTGTTGGAGTTGAAAGCGCGTAGAACTAGAACGCTTCGTGTTCGATCGTGTAGACGTATTAGAACGAAAAAAGCTCCGATTGAGTGGTTAGTCAATACTGGGGTATGTGGGTTTGACTTGAAACGAATATCGGTCATTCTGCTAACTATTGTAGATACGAAAAGACGTCGATTTTTACTATCGTCTACCGTTTACTACAGTACCCTTATAGTTTTTCGGCGGAAGCGAAGGCGTTGCAGCTTGCTGTTCAGTCCGTTGAACCTGAAGAAAATGCTGTCATCTTCACGGACTCCGCGAGCTGTGTTGCGGCGATCGAAGCGAGCATCACCAAACATCCGTGGATTAGAGCAGTGCAGATTGAAATGGAGAAGAAGAACGGGGTGATTTGCTGGATCCCTGGACACGTAGGAATTGATGGGAATGAGAAAGCGGATGCATTAGCGAACAGTGGAAGAAGAGAAGAAGTGCGGAATCGACAGGTACCGGCCGTCGATAGAAATAGTTGGAGCAAGAAGATTCTGGAGTATGTGTGGGAAGGAGCCTGGCACCGAGAACGATCAGTGAAATTAAGAAAAGTGAAACCATCAACTGCTGCATGGAGGGACCGAAAGACTCGTAGTGAACAAGTGGTGCTGACCCGATTGCGTATCGGGCACACGAAGATAACCCATGGGTGGTTGATGGAAAAAGGGGAGGTGCCGATGTGTCAGCACTGCGGCACAATAATTACAGTGGAGCATTTGCTCATCGAATGCAGGGCATTCGAAAAAGTGCGTAATGAGATAGGACTCGAAAACAGTTTGGGGGAAGTATTATGTTACGGACAAGAAAGGGAAGGGAAAGTGATCAAGTTTTTGAAAGAGTTGAAGCTTTTCAACCAAATTTGAAAAAAACTATGGGAAACATTTAATCTAAAATGTAATGGACAACAATGTGAAAAACAATGGAAAAAAGGAAAAGGAAATAAATCAATCTGTTAATGAAAATAACTGTGAAAATAATGAAAAGTGTGAAAAGAGGATAAAACATTAAATGCATGCGTTGCGAAACTGTCAGTCGTCGAGAAATATGAATGCGATTTTAACATAAAACTGTTTTACACTCCGTAGATGACCGAGAGGCGAATGACCGCTTTTGCGGTTAAAGCCTCGTTAAACCAACCAACTAACTAACTAACTTCTTCCCTCAGTCTTCTTTTTGCGGTCGGACTGTGAACACGGTCGGGCGTGTCATTTTCGTTTTGCGTTTGCTCCCGCCGTCATAGTTCAATTTGTGTCGTCGGAAGAGGAAGACGCAAGGTTGATTTGCGGCGGCGATGACGATGGATTGGGCGCTTTTCCGAGTAGCGAACTACTGCCGCTCGGAAAAACGTCCAAGCCGTCGTCATCGCCGCCGCAAATTTATCCGCGCTTGCAGATTTCGACTTTGAATTCAGCATCGGAGGTCAAGAAGCAAGCCCGCTAGGAACGAAATACTACAGGGCCTCTGAGTTGCTGATCCGAGGAGCTGCTTCTAATCGAGCGTCGAACTTGTGGAATCGCTAAGATTTTAAAAGTGAGCATCGTTTGCAGATTTCGACTTATGCCCGGTAATCAACAATCCGTTGCTCTTGTGCGCCATCCACGTCACGTCATTTAGCTGGTTCGTCGTATAAGCAAATCGGCGCTTTTCAGGTTGATGGCCCTGTGTTGAAAAGAGTTGAAAGAATAATATTTTCGACCTTATTACATCTTTTATTTCTCAATCAATCTCACAGCTTCATACAAAATCTAATTTGTCAGGAATAATTGATGGCACGACAATTTGATACTGTATTCGTGGACGCTGCTGCAGTGCCGTCACAACATTTCGCAACGATTGTAAAATAGAGTGGCATTTCTAACAGCTGCTTAGACTTGCCATATTTTATGAGAACATATGTAACAAAATTGCGACATATTTAGAATGCTTCTGAAAAGAAATTCTCATTTAACAATTTTCATCATTTTGGCACCCATGGATCAGAAATTTTCCTTCATACAAAAGAAAACTATTGATTATCAATAGCTAACCATTGAATAAATTTTTCTACGAATCGACTCTAATAATTCGTCCCCTTAATGCTACAACTAGATAACTCGAAAATTGGAGGTTTTGAGTTTAGTATACCAAAATATTGGTCTTAACTAGCTCTATAACATATCCAAAGCTCATAATCATGTGATTTGAAACAACAAAGTTATAGTATATTTTCAAAACTAGATATCTCAACGTAGAACAAACGTATTTTGTGCTAAAACTAGGTAACTCGAGTTACCTAGTTTGAGCTCCGAAATTTGCTCTCATACCATTATGCTCATTTGGGTGCTACAACTGGATATCTCATAAAAAATTAAGAAACAACTAACTACTACGAAAACAAAATGGAAAACTGGTCTCGTGTAGAGCTCCTGCAGTATCTATATGGTCATAAATTGGTCAACAATTGAATGAAAAACTTCGAAATTATTTATTGTATACTATTTTATTACATATTTATGAGAAGTTAAACCATAACTATTCATACAAACATAAATTTGAATATATTGATACAAGTTTCGGTCATTGAACTAAAAATAGCAATTTCGAAAGATGTGCTTCATTTCCGTACACAATCTTTGAATGTATCGGAGAGATAATAATTGTTTTCATTGCATGCTTTTACTTGAGATGAAATTGAGCGTCTTCGACATAGATGTGGGTAATTTGAGTTAGAGTTGATTAGCTAGACGTCAATTAATAAACGTCTTAATATGTCTAAGGCTTATACCATTTACTGTGCTGGTCTTAACGTGCAGCAGCATACCTGTTTTATTGTATGTCTGAAGGTATGGTCGGCAAAAACAAAGAAAAATAAGTGTAGTTTTAAGCCTGATTCGCTGCTGACAAATAATTTCATGGCCTATCTTGATGCATGGGAAATTCCTGCAAGGAATCGATCAAGAAAGCGCATTTTTCTGATCGCAGTATGCAATTGAATAGAGATGTCAGTTCAAACGGGCCATCAGCCGCTGTAGAAAATTTCTGCAAGGAATCGACGAGAAATTTCTTTATCGATTCCTGTTCAGCAGCAAATCAGGCTTTAGACACTAATGTGAAAGTACGTATGATTGCCTGCAATATATCATTGAAAATGAACTGGAGTACAAAATCATGCAAGACCAAAACTATCTTTTGTCCACATTCAATTCAAATGGACTGCCGAACGCATTCATACTATCAATTTTTTATTGTTTTTGATTATGATTTTGTGATCCAAATTAATTTTCTCACAAAAATTTGTTAATAGTGTTTAAAAACATGACGTACCGTCAATGTTCAACGGTTTCGAACCATTGTATTTGTTTAAACTCGTGCATGGTTAAATATGTATTATTTCACGAAAACAATGCTCACTAAAACAGTTCTTGTTGTCTAATTCAGTACCTTGGAGCAATATTTTTTGAACATCGTTCGATACAGGAAGGTATCTGGTGACTGGAAATCCTCCATTTAATGCTTATTACCATTTAAGTGATGCAAATCATCTTAAAAGATATCAATTATGTAGCATTTGGTTTTAACTAGGTATCTCGGATTATGAAGAAATCATTGAATTATTGTACATGCTACAACTAGACAACTCGCAAAATTTTCAAATTTTGATTTTTTTTCTCGGTTAAAAATAATTCTGATGCCTGAATTTGTACATGATAGAAAAAAGCATGAGTTAATTAACGTATGTATCATAAAATAAAATTAAAGGAACACTCCGGAACGGAAGACCATGTCCTTGAAAAACGGTCAAATTTTCAAAGTCGTATATCTCAAAACGTCGATTTTCGAGTTATCTAATTGTAGCATTAAGGGGACGAATTAAAACTATTGATTTTCATGAATAAACTATTGAAAAATCGATAAATAGCAAGGCATGTCTTATTTGCCATAGAAAAGCACATTTTTCTTGTGTATTCCTAGCACAGACATCATTGCTCGATATCTTAGCCACTTTCGTCATGCAAAGGGAAACGCCCCTTTCGGTCTTCTTTTTACTCCTCTTTATTCTATCGTTTTCAGTCAAAGCCAACCAAGCTTCAATGAGCCCCGCGCATATAGTCAATCGTCGACCAGCAATTGGAGAAGGACTCCTATCGGAATAAATTTTACACATTCGTCGCTTCCGCTGCTTCTGCTCTTGTTTATTCCCAATCCAAGCTAAATGCTCCGCGAAATCGCTCATCATGGCCATGGGCATCCAGCTAGACCATTAAATTCGTGGAGAACGCGTCTAGAAACCTTGAAAATTGCCGTTGGAGGAGTGAGAAAACCAACGAAAACAAGGGAGCACAAAATTACCGACCGCATTTCGATTTAATCGTCTTCGGTAATCTTTTGCTGTGTTTCTGTCTAACAATGGATTGACAACCCAGTTCGATCGACGGTGACTAGCCCCAACCGTCCTTTTCAGGACGACCATTTCATTTTGAAAGAGTTATGAGAATTTTCTACCGTGAAGAGTGACATTACTGGTGATTGAATGTGATTGATTCAGATTTTGGTCAGTAATTTGCATGCAATCATTTATCAAGCTACATAATGCTTCTCGAGAATCACAGTGTCAAGAAATAAAATTCCCATTGTGCGCGCGCGGTCAGGTAAATCGCGAACGGCACTTGAATTAAGAATCCATCACGGTTTGCCTCGCAATTAGTGATGATTGAATGATGCCGTTGTCGTCGTCGCATGCTAGAGCGATCAGTATCAACTTGGCGAACAAAGAGCTAAAACTTATCAGCAACAGCTTTATTGACGTTTTGATTTGGTAAGAAATTGTCGATCGAATCGAAATACACACGCAGAGAAGACTGCAAAAATGCTACCGCCGCCCGAACCGAGCGACGGGAACCTAGATAAAACTTTGTTTGCCATTTATCTCCGTTGAAAACTTATCATTCGAAATTACAATTGATAACTAAATATTAATTATTCAATATTGCCCCTCTAAAGGGTTGTTGTTTGAAATTGTGCTTCAATGCAATTTAAGCGCCTTCGCCACGGATACGACGAGCCAGCTGGATGTACTTCGGCATAATGGTGACACGCTTGGCGTGGATCGCGTACAGGTTGGTATCCTCAAACAAACCTCTGGAATCGCAGATCGGTCTTAAGGTGACACGGGAGACCGTGTTATTGTGGTGGATACATTGCTTAAGTGGTTGCGATAAACGCAACCCAATAAAGTAAACATGGATCAGCATAAACTCGATCACGCCATCCGGGGCGATGAGCGCATTTATGCTGAGTAGACAAAAAAGGTCACGTAGCCACCGCGCGGACCAACTGCATAGCGTAAGAAGTTGAAACAAATAAATGATTCAAAGTTATACCCTTCAACTGAGCAGACGTGCTTACTTATTGTGAAAGACCTCTTCCACCAATTTTCGATCAACTTATTGCATGGCGATCCTGCCAGGCAATTATTAATCCATCATGGGCTGGTTCAGTGCGGACGAAATCGTCGCCGCCCCAGCCACCGCAGCAAACTACGAAGGCCATTTCACTGCACAATCTATCGCATTATGTGTGCTAGCAGCTGTAACGACGGGATACGTTGCGGTAAAAGTGTTGGCTAGGTTGCACCGCCACAATACTGAAAGATTGGCCGAAAGAGTGGCACGTCGAGTCGTTGTACCAGTTTAAGCAAGGGAAAAGTGCAAAAATGCAAGTCTAAAGACTAAACAACAAACTAAGAAACTTGTTAATGAGTGAAATGAACATAAACTAAAATGTGAAGAAAAAGTAAAATCATCGATATGGAGACCTTTGGAGATAATTATCCGTAAGCGGGATAGAGCAGAAATTGGAGCGACAATCGGGATAACCATAGCAGCAGTTGCAGGAACGATGAAATTCGAACTCTCGTGGGAAAAATCACCATCAGGATAATCATAACCGGAAGTGACTGGAAGGCGTGATGTGCCAAGTGTTCAAATGCTGAATTAAACTATAGCTCCGATGTGGAATTCGTGGATCCTACTTCACCAAAAATCAAAGTCAGGTATGTCCCTAGATACAGTGAATTTTCCAAGGGCTTGAGTGGTTAAGTTTTATTTTTGTTTATTAATTATTTGGCTAGTATGATTAATTCATGGACGATCCCATTTTTGCAATACGGGAACAAATTGCAAAATTAGTAGTAAATTTAACAAATTTCAAGAAAAGCCCAAATAGGAACTATTTAGAGAGCACTCTGATTAAAAAGTCAGAGTACTCGAAAAATTGTTTCAAGGAGGGCGAAGAATTATTGGAAGTTTTCATATACTACAAGACAAAGTTAAAAACATCTTTCGAGGAATTGTCAATATTAATTGCAACTAAATTAAGAGAATTGACAATGCCGCCAAAATTGGACCTAACATTGGCTTTTAAAATAGTCAACCCTTTCGACGGCTCTGCAAGTAACCTGCAGCAGTACATCGAAAGTGTTGAATTGTTACAAGATTACGCCACAGAAGTGCCGGAGATAGATGTTCTAAAATTTATGAAAGTAACATTGTCGGGCGCAGCTCATGACGCGTTTACTGCCTTGAAAACAAAGTTTTCAGTAAAGCTAACTCCGAGAGCCGTAAACAATCACAGATTTCGGATCTGAAATAGAGAGTTTGGCAACGAAACTCGCTGCCGCGCATGTATCACAAGGTACATTCGCAACGGAGGCTGCCGCTGCTAACATCGTACAATCCGTAGCTGTGAAATCTTTCGTCGATGGATTGCAAAATCCAACGACCCAATTCTTGTTGAGGGCTAGAAATCCTACTAGCCTCAATAAAGCGATTTCGGACGCATTAGAATGCAACCCGGAAACATCGAAACCCAAAAACGAAACAGCTTTGTGGTGCAACTTCCAGCAAAATACCAGAGGTCACCACAGTGGCTGGAGAGGAAACCAGAACAACTATTATCGAAGTCGTTCATCAGGTTTCCGAAGAGGACGTGGAAATTTCCGAGGAAGAGGAAATTACCAAAGAGGTAACATTCAAAATAACTTCCAAAATAACAATAATAGTCAACAGCGGGATAATCATAATAATAACAACAACAACAACAGGAATAACAATAACCGTGGACGACAAGAAAATCGCCACGCTGCCAACGTAGTGGAAGAGAATATCGAACCCAACTAAGATGTAAACGTGGCAAATCTTTTTCGTGAGTAATGGAAAATTACTCAGAGTAAAATTTGGTTGTTATCGGAATAAATTTGGTTTTATTATCGATAGCGGCGCTAGTTGTTCAATCATATCGAGCAATCTAGTACCCAAAGGTGTTATAATTAACACTGCAGAAACAATTACAATAACTGGGATTAACGGAAAATCCCGTGCCTTAGGAACAATTAAGACTTCCATAACATACAAACATTATAAATTTAACACCATATTACATGTAGCGGAAAATTTACCAGAAAGTGTACCTGCATTGATTGGTACCGACTTTCTACGTTATTATAGAGCAAATATAAACCTTCAGAATATGACATTAGAACTGATGCATGAGAATTCACATATAACCATTCCATTTGAAATTAACCAACGTAGCATGCTGACTATACCAGCACGCACAGAAATTTTAACATGCATACCTACCAATGAGAGAAAGGAATGTGTGGTTCTGAATAAGCAGATATCACCATTCGTATTTGTAGCGAATTCCATTGCTACACCGAAAGATGGGAAGATACCCATTAGAATTGTAAATGTTGCAAATAAACCTATATGTATTGATTCTTTAAAGGTTGAAACAAAAAGATTGAAAGATTTCAATATAATAGGGAAAATTGAAGCACCACGACATGATGCGAATAGATCTGAGCAACTATTAAAGGAATTAAATTTGGAACATTTTTCGTCAAAGGATAAGGCAACTATAACGAAACTATGTCTGAAATATGCCGACGTGTTCTGCTTGAAAAACGACAAATTAACTACAACTAGCATGTACACATCTAGCATTAAATTAAAAAGTGGCACGACGCCCGTATATTCGAAACAGTACAGACTACCACAGTCACAAAAAGTGGAAATTAACAAGCAAATCGACAAGATGATGAGCGATGGAATCATCGAGAAGACTAGCTCAGAGTGGAACAGTCCGATTCTTTTAGTACCGAAGAAATCGGCAAATGATACTAAAAAATGGAGACTCGTTATTGATTATCGAAAACTCAATAATGTTCTCGAAAATGAT
This sequence comes from Aedes aegypti, assembly GCF_002204515.2. Taxonomy (NCBI): domain Eukaryota; kingdom Metazoa; phylum Arthropoda; class Insecta; order Diptera; family Culicidae; genus Aedes; species Aedes aegypti. The sequence goes on along the minus strand of NC_035107.1, from coordinate 296,714,529 downwards.
TAATTCCCACTTCCAAATATTGAAGAAGTAATCGACTCTTTAGCAGGAGCCAAATACTTCTCGCACCTAGACCTTTCACAAGGATACTATCAATGCCAGTTAAAAGCAGCAGATAGACCTTTAACTGCTTTTTCTACGTCAACTGGACAATACCAGATGACGAGATTACCGATGGGCCTGAAGATAAGTCCATCAGCTTTTTCAAGACTCATGACCATTGCTATGGCGGGTCTCAATGGAGAAAAATGTTTAGTTTATCTAGACGATCTGATCATTTATGGAAAATCACTAGATGACCATAACAGAAACCTTTGCGAAATTTTTGAAAGATTGAGGCAAGTAAGTCTTAAACTCAATCCATTAAAATATAACTTTTTACAGGAAAAGCTCGTTTATCTGGGTCACTATATATCTGCAGAAGGAGTACGCCCGGATCCTGCAAAAATCGAAATCATTAAAAAAATTGGGGTGGGTAATGTCTATTACATTACCGCGGGGTTGACGTAGAACTACGATGATTAATAATTTGATTTGTCTTGTGTATGAATTTGTAAGTGTACTAGTTTTGTGTTGTTATTGATCGGATGAAGTTTTCAGAAGTTAACTCTTTTTGGACTCATTTTGGTAGTCCTGAAAAGAACCATTTGTCGTTCTATGGTTCTGAGAACCAGTGTTTGGTGTTCCAGGAATAATGCCAGATGATTGAATTTGTTTGTTTGTTCGTTGCTTCCTTGTGTTGCTTGGTTGGGTGATCGGTTTCTGACTCCAGCTGTAGTTCGCCAAACTCCTCCACTAGATTAAATGTTTGATAGCTCGAGTGCTTCGATCGTGAGAATCGATAGAATCGGTCCCGTGCTTTGGTTTGTAGCAATATCCATTGCATGAGCATTTAGGCTCTGTACATTGATACTCATCAATATGCAGGCTGGGCCGCTATGATCCAGTAATTTCACGCAGTTCGTCTCAAAGCGTCACTAATCGATGATTGCCTAAGCGCTGCAGCTCATTCCTCAAGTCAACCCTCTTGGGAGAATTGCTGCCTTTGGCGTGATGGAACATGAAAAAATTGGAAGAGTTTGTCAAAAATAGTCCTTGCAGTGAAGTAACCCGCGACAAACCAACATATACCAATTGCTGATCCTGGCTTTTGTCATAGTCGTACACGACCTCGGGGAAAGTTCCACCTTGCGACTTATGAACAGTAAAAGCACAGGCACTAACCATCGGGAACTGAATGCGTTTGCATTTGATTATGCCGCACAGTTTGAAAGTAAAATAAAAATTCTCTATACAGGAGTGAAATCGGAATTTCAAAACCAAGAGCCTTACGTTGAGATGAAATATTTTGAACTCTTTTAACTGTTTGCTGGTTTAACTAAATTCCTTGAATGGCACCTCAATTGAAAGACAAGACATCAAAGGGTCATGTCGTTCACTTACTGAATCCCACATGCCTGTCCAAATAGTTTAATTACTGTTTTAAAAGAGAACGTTGATTTCAAGCAAATTTATAATTGGGGTGCTAGAGAAAATTTGACGTCATTTGCTTTCCATTCCCCGCTTGGATCGCATCTTAGAAGGCAACAGATCGTCTTGCTCTGATCGGGCGTGCTTCTCAGGCACAGACATCGATAGCGAAGGACCTCCCCGTTTGTCTTGCTTCGCTCAAATCAAACTGTCGAGCGAGCGAGAGAAGATGCCGTCTGAAGCCAAAGTCATCACCGCTGCCGCCGCCAAGAAGAAGAAGAAGAAGGGGAAGCAGTCCACAGGAAAATTTGCGGTCGAACTGTGAACACGGTCGGACAAGTCATTCTCGCTTTGTGCTTCACCGCTTGTTTGCGTTCACCCAGCCATCGTCATCGCCGCCATCATCAGATTTCGACTTAAGCCCGGTAATCCACTACCTGTTACTGTTGTGCGCCATCCACGCCACGAAAATTTCGGTTCGTCGTATAAGCAAATAACTTCCTCAAATTTATACATTTGAGTTGAGGATTCCCCGTTTGACCATGGCAATCAACTGATTACATCCTGCAGTGTTATTTATCTGTAAGAGCATCAAAGCTAACAAAGCCATCGGCCCTTTTCAGGGCCATCAAATTTGTGGAAAAGAGTTAAAAGAGAAATATTTCCGACTTTATATATGACTTCTAATATTCCTAAATCAATTTCACAGCTTCATACAAAATTTCATTTGTCATGAATAATTTATGACTAAACATTTTGAGACTGTAATCGCGGACGCTGCTGCAGTGCCGTCGGGGTGAGTGCTCAACATTCCAAAACAATTGTAAAATAGAGTGGCATTTCCAACAGCGTCTTTGATGTTCCATATTTTAAGGGAACACTTTGATTAGGAAAATTATCACATGTAACAAAATTGCGACATATTTAGAATGCTTTTGATAAGACATTCTCATTGAACAATTGTAATAATTTTGGCACCCATGGATCAGAAATTTACCGTCATAATAAAGAAAACTATTGATTATCAATAGCTCGTATTGAATATTTAGTTGATATCATCCCTTGCAGCAATTCATGTTCGACCAATTTCTCACGCATTAGCATTCTCCGCAATTTTCAAGTAATTCTAAGCCCAACACATTATTGGCACATACCCATTTCCCAGATTGGTCGATCAGAAAGCAAAGAGCACAAAAGGGAGGAGCATCATCTGCTATTCTGAGGTTATAAAACATGCTTCAGTATCATTCCAATTTCGCTTTCGAGCTGGTAAGAGCTCCTCCGAACTTTCTCAGCGAGAAGTACCTCGCTGCTAGAAATCTACTGAGCTGTTAATCTTCAAGCTGCCAATCCAGCATCTGGTTTGTGAAATCGCTCAAGATTTCTAGGTTGACCGATCCGCGCTTCTAAATTTCGACTCGCGGTAAACTCGTGGTCACAGCATCCAAGCTCAATCGGCCCTTTTCAGGGCCAACATACGTTCATAAAAGAGTTTATTGGATGATGTTTACTGATTTATCTATAATGATATAAATATCGCGGTGTACTACAATTTGGTTCACATAATTTACCCCACACAATTACATGAATTTGAGAATTTACCGCTGCAGCACCGTCGGACCGTAATAACATCATACTACTCAGCATTGTATGGTATTTCTAACAGCATCGTTGATTTATCATATAATGAGGGAGCACTTCCTAAATTCTCGAGTATGGGAATTGGAAAATGTATTAAAATTGCGACAGATTTTAAATACTGTTCAATAAACTGGTTTCCTGACCAATTGTTATGAGCAACTATTGATCTGAAATTTTTCTACAGGTTAGTCTATTGCAAATGTCATAGTATATAAATCAGAACACATTGAACATTGATCAGAACTATTTAAAATTTGCACGAAAGCAAAATATGCGTGATTTTAATTTATTGTAAGCTGTTAAAATAATGTTGATATTTTTACTGTCCATACGAACGCGCATGTGAATTTTCCAAGGTATGTAAATTCCTAACCAAGACATCAACTTCATGTATCTTATCCTAGATTGGTCAATCAGAAGAAGGCGAAGAATACGGAAGGGAGGAGCATCGTCTGCAATTCAAATTATGTAAAACATACTATCTTCGACAGATTCGGTTCATTTAAGGGACGAATGACCTTGGGATTAAAATCCCTCTGTAACAACAACAGGATTCGGTTCATTTCATTCACACTTTCGAGCTAGTAAGAACTTCTCGTGATAAACACAGTATTGCTAGTAATATTTTTTAATGTGTTTACCACATACCAGAGCGTTAATGATTAACGGGTCGCAATGATTGATTAAGTGATTAATGATTACATTCAATTTTATCATGATTAATGATTATTATCATTGATTAAAATTTCTTAAGTCATGATTAATGATTGTGATTGATTTTTAAGCCAGAGTATGATTAATGATTATGAATGATGATTAAATTACAATTTTAGATGATTAATGATTATGATTAATGATTAAACTCAGTATGATAAGTGATTATGATTAATGATTACCTTACATGCCTAATGTCAAATTTGATCAAAATTTTCAATTTCAAAACAATAGTTTTTTTAATTATCATTTATCGTATTTATATTGTGAGCTCATTGTGAGCTGATTATTGAGATGAAATCGAATTCAGGTTAACTTCTGCATCCGTGAGTCCTCTCGTGGTGTATGGATAACGCACCCTATCTAGTGAACAGGGAGTCGTGAGTTCGATTCTCACCAAGAAGACGTGTAATTTTATCGCAAATTTCCCACCATTTTTTTCATTTAATCCATATGCGAAGTATATGTAATGTTGTTTTTCAAAATTATGTTTTTCAGTCGTCTTCTAACGAAATTCCGTAAATTTTAGGATTGCAGTTTGTCTTTGAAACTGCGGGTAGCGATTCGTAAATTACGATAATTCCGAATTCATGATGAGAGCTATTTGATTCATTTTTTTTTAATCATAAGTGTACCTATAAATTTTAAAGAGTGTGATCATTCGTTGCATACTTAAAGGTTTTTTGGGCATCTCATGTCATTTAATTATTGTTTTTATGATTAATCTTTGATTAATCATTAATCGTTCAATAACGAATGATTAAATACCCGAAAATATGCACTAAACGACTTAAAGTATGCAACCAGTGGGTTATATACTAACACTAGAAAATGATGAATAATACTCATGATTAACAAACAATCATATATAAAAATCATCTGAACTTCGCTATGGCAAATTAATCACAGTTTTCAATCACAAATCGTGATTAATTGCTCTGATTCAAGAGACAGTATCCTGGAAGTAGTGGTCAATATATCGGCACTGTGGAGCGTAGCTTGCTACATATCCAACTCCATGAATTATTAAGCTTTAAGCGGAAGTTTCAGACGTTAATGATAAACTTGAATATATGCCGGGTTGTTAAGGTGAAGTTGCATCGAAGCCAAACCTCAAATTTTCAAGAACACAAATCTAGAGAAACGGACAGCTGTTTGAGCTAAAAACTTAATCGGTTGGTCACTCGTTGGTGGTGACCCATCAATTAAATTTTCCGCTGTAACGGCTGTTTAGTTCTCTAGATTTAAGCTTTTGAAAATTTGAGGTTTGGCTTCGATGCATCTTCACGTTAAGGATTGTCGATTTCCCGGGAAAAGTATTCACAATATTGGTGTTGTTAAAATCATTAGTAAGGCGAGCAAACCCCGGTATACTCTAATATACTGCTAATCATGTGATTATATTATAATTATACATATAAAAGTTTAATGGTATTTGCTCGCCTTTCTAGTGATTTTCAGTATTCTTTTTGTAAAGCGAAATGTTAAAATTCAATAAGTTGTTTATTCATACTCCGAAAATTTCTCCAAAATGAAAGTGAAGCACTATATAGGTAGTTCTGAAATCTAGCTTTCCATATATTAGACTTCATGAATTTTACAAACCAAGCCATTGAATTAATTCTCAAGGGAATTATTGAAATATTTGATATCAGACTTTTCGAAAGAATTGGCTTGTTCAGAAGTATCCAGTTTTTTTTTGTATTTTCTGAATGTACATTAAAGTTTGAACCAGAACCCAAAATTTTAAAATTGTTCGTGCCCTGAAACTATTTTAATAACGCGTTCGATATTAGTATGGGAATAACTTTTGAATCACCCCCGACAAATTACGTTTCGCGCGAGCTGTCATTGTTTAAATTAAAATATCTACGGATTGAAATCTTTTTTGACATACTTGATATACTTAGAAAATGTGATCTTTCGAACAGGCTACCAAACACTGAAAATATTGCATCGCTAAACAACCCAATTCTTGGAGAAATTTTGAGCGAAATCAGTTTGAACATTTGGTAGGTATTTCCTAACGAGATCTCTATGAAAAACTTGGATAAATATTTTATCAAACAATGTTTTAAAGAAATATCCTTGATTTGAATCAATTTTTTTTAGTAAAAATGGTTCGCGATTAATAATATTGCTGCAACGAAGTTCAAAAGATTTCATATCAGATTTATTGCTAATCAAGGGAAAAATTCATCATTATATAATGTATACCTTGTCTATTGCATACTTCAAGGCGTTTAGAGCATACTTTTGAGCATTAATTCATTAGCTTTTGGATGACTAATCAATGATTATTAATAAAAGAATAATTAAATGGCATCTTCCTAAGGCACCGTCCACAAATCACGTAATGCTCGGAGGGAGAGGGGGAGGCTCATACGGTGTGACTCAAACAGAATTTTGAAAATGTTCATACAAAAAGCATTTTTCCAGGGTTCAAAAACTCAATTTTTAGCGCTACGTAATGAATGGATGCTACTTACACGCCTTGAAGTGTGTAACAAATGAGCCATAAACATGAAAATGAATGGCTTTACTCATTATTGAAGAAAACTGCTACATTCAGAGAATTTCTGCAGGCGATGTTAGATTGCAAACATCAAAAGTGAACAAAAATTGGGGTGGGTAATGTCTTTTACATTACCGCGGGGTTGACGTAGAACTACGATGATTAATAATTTGATTTGTCATGTGTATGAATTTGTAAGTGTACTAGTTTTGTGTTGTTATTGATCGGATGAAGTTTTCAGAAGTTAACTCTTTTTGGACTCTCTTTTAACTCTTTTTGGAGTACCGAAACACGTCCGATCAGATCGAACGTACGGACTGGAATGCGTGATTTTAATTTATTGTAAGCTATTAAAATAATGTTGATATTTTTACTGTCCATACGAACGCGCATGTGAATTTTCCAAGGTATGTAAATCCCTAACCAAGACATCAACTTCATGTATCTTATCCAAGATTGGTCAATCAGAAGAAGGCGAAGAATACGAAAGGGAGGAGCATCTTCTGCAATTCATATTATGTAAAACATACTATCTTCGACAGATTCGGTTCATTTAAGGGACGAATGACCTTCGGATTAAAATCCCTCTGTAACAACAACTGGATTCGGTTCATTTCATTTACACTTTCGAACTAGTAAGAACTTCTCGTGATAAACACAGTATAGCTAGTAATATTTCTTAATGTGCTTACCACATACTTGCTATAGTCTCTTAATTCATCTCGTAGCATCATACAATATCTGATTTATCACGAATAATCGACAATACGGCAATTTGAGGATGGTCCGGGAACGCTGCTGCAGTGCCGTCGGGATGCAATAACAGCATAATGCTCATCTTATACGTCCCTTGCCAAGACATCAATTTCATATAGCCTATTTCTCAGATTAACGCAATAGACAACATGTAGAAAAATCAATTCAGATCAATAGTTGCTCATTACAATTGATCAAGAAACAGTTTATTGAATAGTATTTAAAATTTGTCGCAATTTTAATACATTTTCCAATTTCCGTACTCGAGATTTTTGGAAGCGGGGGCCATGACTGGTCCTGGCTGGAAATATTCGTGGGGAGAACCTCGACCCTTTGCTGCAGGAATTTCATTAACAACTCTTTGGTAAAGCAGACATTTTCCGAGGAAAAGTCTGCTAAAAGTGAACTTTTTCAAAACAACTCTTATTGATTGGAATATTTATCAACAACTCTTTGTTAAGTAAAATCATCCTAAATAACTCTTTGCTCCATCGCCAAACCAAACCATTTCATTGAATTCATCAAGTACAAGAATATGAATGGTAAGGAGAGGCAGATGGTGTATATTTCGCTGGCGTTACTTTCCAACAGGTCGCCGCGCCGGTTGGCGCTGACTACTAATCCGTCCACTGAATGATTTTCAGTTGTTGCTTTCGCTTCGTTGCTCTCTGGTTCCGTTCGCTACTCGCACACTGCTGTGGCTTTCACGCGCTCTTCTTTGCTGCTCCGCTGCTTGATCCGTTCGTTATGCCGTTCGATTTGTGAATGAGCTGGGAGTTGTTGTTGTTGTTGTTGTTTGAGAGGGACTTTAACCCGAAGGTCATTCGTCCCTTATCGCAGGTTTTAAAGGTGGTCCAGTAATCCGGTGGTGGTTAAAAATGCGATTAAAGCTTCCTCGTTTGGTGGCGATAACGTCTCTTCCAGGGTGCCGTCCAAATTACAAGCCAAGCGTTCAGTGTTGTAACATTGACAGTCAATCAAAATATGGTGGACAGTTAAGGGGGAACCGCAAGATGTGCAAGTAGGGGGATCTATTTTGTCAATACGGTAACTATGAGTTAAACGGGTGTGACCAATTCGTAAACGGGTTAAAATGCGACGATGTTTGGGGTTGATGTTATCGGGCCAGGGGAAAGTGGATGATTTTAATCTTCTGAGAGCAATATCCCTGCTGTTGTACCATTTTGTGCTCCAGGAGTCATGAATCTTCCCTTTGTCCATCTCTGAGCGTCGATGGATGGAATGGAAACATCCTCTGGATTCATACTGCGACCTACACCTGCTAACCGGTCAGCCTCCTCATTACCGTGGATGCCAGAGTGACCTGGCACCCAACAGAAGGTGACTCTGTTGACCAAAGCAAGTCTTTCGGCCTCCTGAAGCCAGGGGTGTTTCAAAGAGTAAGAATTCAAATGAGCTGGGAGCAGAACAACCAGTGGTTTTATTTGCTCGAGCTTCTTTCACCGGTGGCGAGTGGTGGGGTTCTCGCTTAGTTGTTTCGTCACTCCGTTCGCTACTCACACGCGATTGGTTATTGCTTTCGCGCTATTTTCGTTGATGATTCTTCGCTGAGAAAAAAAAAACTGCAACTCTTTTGATTTTTCATGCAAAATAACCAACTTTAATAAACCATATCTCAGTTATTTATGAACCGATTAGAATGAAATTTTCACAGAATATCAGAAATAACTTAAATTTTAACATATATTTTTGAGTGATTTTTCCAATCACACGTTGAAAAGCAGTAACGGTTTGACTAAAGTCAATTTTTTGACGATTGTTTATAATTGACATAACTAAACAGCAAAGTTGTAGATATTGACGAGATGAATAAGTTTGCTGAAGACAGTTTTTGTGTAAGGCTATCAGAATTTCAGATAAAAAGTTTTGAATTTTTCGTCGAAAATTACAGTTTAGTCAAACCGTTATTACTTAAAAACTTGTAATTGGAAAAATTATTCAAAAATATATGTTGAAACTCAAGTTACATCTGATATTCTGTGAAAGTTTCATTCGACAATATTTCCATAAATAACTGAGAGCTAACTTACCAAAGTTGGTCGTTTTGTATGGTAAATTGAAAAAGTTTCAAATGCATGCGAATAAGTTGGGGCCTTCCTTAGCCGAGTGGTTAGAGTCCGCGGCTACAAAGCAAAGCCATGCTGAAGGTGTCTGGATTCGATTCCCGGTCGGTCCAGGATCTTTTCGTAATGGAAATTTTCTTGAATTCCCTGGGCATAGAGTATAATCGTACCTGCCACACGATATACGAATGCAAAAATGGAAACTTTGGCAAAGAAAGCTCTCAGTTAAGAACTGTGGAAGTATCATAAGAACACTAAGCTGAGAAGCAGGCTCTGTCCCAGTGAGGACGTTAATGCCAAGAAGAAGATGTGAATAAGTTCTCTGTTTATTCGACAAACCAGCTAAATATTTCATGGGTGCACAACAGCAACAGGGTAGCGGATCACAGGGATTTAGTTGAAATCTGGAAACGTAGCTCAATAGTGAGCAAGTTCGGAGGAGCTCTTACCAGCTCGAAAGCGGAAATGGAATGAAACTGAAATCAACGAAGGCAGGATGTTTTATAACCTTGGAATAGCAGATGATGCTCCTCCCTTTTGTGCTCTTTCTGATCGACCAGTCTGGGAAATGGGTATGTGCCAATAATGTGTTGGGCTTGGAATTACTTGAAAATTGTGGAGAATACTAATACGTGAGAAATTGGTCGAACATGAATTGTTGGAATGATTGGCATTCCCTAAATATTCAATACGAGCTATTGATAATCAATAGTTTTCTTTATTATGACGGTAAATTTCTGATTCATGGGCGCCAAAATTATTACAATTTTTCAATGAGAATGTCTTTTCAAAAGCATTCTTAATATGTCGCAATTTTGTCACATGGGATAATTTTCCTAATCAAAGTGTTCCCACAAAATATGGAACATAAAAGGCGCTGTTGGAAAAGCCACTCTATTTTGCAATCGTTGTGAAATGTTGAGCACTCACCCCGTTGGCACTGCAGCAGCGTCCCGCGAGTTCAATCTCAAATGGTTGAGTCATACATTATTCACGACAAATGAAATTTTGTATGAGGCCGTGAAATTGATTTAGGAATACTAGAAGTTATAAATAAAGTCGGAAATATTTCTCTTTTAACTCTTTTCCACAAATTTGATGGCTCTGAAAAGAACCGATGGCTTTGTTAGCTTCGATGTTGTTACGGATAAATAACACTGCTCGGACCAGCAAAACTCAGGGGGCTTCTGGTATTTGCTCCTAACGGGATTGCTTCTTGACCACCAAATCATCATCAAATCATCAACATCACGAGTCGAAATTTTGAAGCGCGGGTCAACAGCTCCTCGGCCGATTAAATTTGCGGCGGCGATGACGATGGCTGGGTGAACGCAAACAAGCGGTGAACCACAAAGCGAGAATGACTCGCCCGACCGTGTTCACAGTTCGACCGCAAATTCACCTGTGGACTGCTTCCACTTCTTCTTCTAGGCGGCGGCAGCGGTGATGGCTTTAGCTTCGGACGGCATCTTCTCTCGCTCGCTCGACAGTTTGATTTGAGCGAAGCAAGACAAACGGGGAGGTCCTTTGCTATCGATGTCTGTGCCTGAGAAGCACGCCCGGTCAGAGCAAGACGATCTGTTGCCTTCTGAGATGCGATCCAAGCGGGGAATGGAAAGCAAATGACGTCAAATTTTCTCTAGCACCCCTATTTATAAATTTGCTTGAAATCAACGTTCTCTTTTAAAACAGTTATTAAACTATTTGGACAGGTATGTGGGAGTCAGTAAGTAAACGACATGACCCTCTGATGTCTTGTCTTTCAATTGAGGTGCCATTCAAGGAATTTCGTTAAACCAGCAAACAGTTATAAGAGTTCAAAATATTTCATGCCAATGTAAGGCTCTTGGTTTTGAAATTCCAATTTCACTCCTGTATAGAGAATTTTTATGTTACTTTCAAACTGTGCGGCATTATCAAATGCAAACGCATTCAGTTCCCGATGGTTAGTGCCTGTGCTTTTACTGTTCATAAGTTGCAAGGTGGAACTTTCTCCGAGGTTGTGTACGACTATGACAAAAGCCAGGATCAGCAATTGGTATATGTTGGTTTGTCGCGGGTTACTTCACTGCAAGGACTATTTTTGACAAACTCTTCCATTTGTTTTAAGTTCCATCACGCCAAAGGCACCGATTCTCCCAGGATGGTTGACTTGAGGAATGAGCTGCAGCGCTTAGGCAATCATCGATTAGTGACGCTTTGAGACGAACTGCGTGAAATACTGGATCATGGATGAATTGTTGAATTTGCGTAACACGGACACATTTTGACGGCGCACTGGTTTCAATCCTCCTCGCCCGATGAGAATCGCGGTGCGGATGATGATGTGCGCTTCAACAAGCGGCTTTGGTCGATTTTCTTCAGCCATCTCGTACAAACAGCTTGCCTCTGGTAGCGAGGAGCTGAGCAGGTTTGGAGGAGCTCTTACCAGCTCGAAAGCGAAAACAGAATGAAACCAGATTCAATTTTTTTTTTTTTTTCAATTTCAATTTGATTTATTCAGTTTAGTTCGTTTTTTGTTACAAAGGTTTACAAATCAAGTGTTTCAACTATAAATGTTATTCATTCTTTTTTCCTTCTTGGTTGTGCAAATTGCTGTTGTCGGATGATGGCTTATGCCTGTTGTACATTTGGTACTTTTGTACACTTTTGTTTTTAATTATTTAAAAATGCTACCTAACTACCTTAACCTACTATTTACATGATTGGGTACAGATTTCGGATGGACTCGAATTCGGAATTTTGCGCTTTAATTCTATGGCGTTCAGTGAATTTGGCCATTCGCTGCTCCACAGTGTCGTGGTTAGCCAGCCGATGGACTTCGGTGGTGCGCGTGCGTGTCGGTAGATTTAAAATCATTTTCAGGAACTTGTTCTGGAGTTTCTGAAACCAGATTCAACGAAGGAGGGATGCTTTATACCCTTAGAATAGCAGATGATGCTCCTCCTTTCATATTCTTCGTTTTCTTATCTGGGAAATAGGCTATATGAAACTGATGTCTGTGTAAGGGATGTACAGATTAGCATTATGCTGTTATTGCAACCCGACGGCACTGCACCAGCATCCTCGGAAACAGCTTCAAAATGCCGTATTGTCAATTATTCGTAATAAATCAATTATTGTATGATGCTATGAGATGAATTAAGAGATTATAGCAAGTATGTGGTAAACACATTAGGGAATATTATACAAATAACTCTTTAAAACACGTTTGTTGGCTCTCAAAAGGGCCGATTGAGTTGTTGAATTTGCGTAATACGGACACATTTTGACGGCGCACTGGTTTCAATCCTCCTCGCCCGATGAGATTTGCGGTGCGGATGACGATGTGCGCTTCAACAAGCGGCTTTGGTCGATTTTCTTCAGCCATCTCGTACAAATTAGGGAATATTACACGGACGGTGACGGCTGTGCCGCTCGATCTAATGAACCAGAATGACCGCGCTAGCCTCCCGCATGGCAATGACAGCGGATCACTGGCTGGTAGCGACGATTTCTGGCCGAAAACGATTATGCTGGCTGGTGCACTCAAATGAGCGGCTTCAGTTGCTGCGGCTCTGAAATGCGTGGTTCTTCGGTTCTAATGCGTGTTTTATTCGCGTCCTATTGAAAACTGAACTGAGGACGCGAATGACTCTCGAAATTTGCTCGCCGACCGTGTTCACAGTCTGACGGCAAAAAGAAGAATGAGGGAAGAAGCAGGGTGCGATGCGCTTTTATAGTGGGAAGCGGAACCGAAAAATGTGCTTGAACGTTAAGTTTTTCTAATGACTTTGGTCAAGAATTCAAACATTAAATTTCATAAGTCTGCCAATGAAATTCAGCAACTACACTGAGGAAACGGAACGTATGAGGTACATGAGATTTTCTTATGGAATAACGACATAAGAAGTATTTTGTTCTTCATTCGAGAATCTTATAACATTCCACAACAGACTTATGAAATAACACTCATTACATAGACAGATATAATTCCATAAGAACCTCTTTTTGTTTTTCAAACGCATTGATCATTGGCATTCATAAGACATTCTAATGGAGTACGATTTTCTTAACAATTTTATACGAAAATCTTATGAATTACGTGGAAAGATGCTAATATCAAAATATTCACGATTGAGATTCATAAGCGCGCGTATGACAATGATTAGTAACACTTGTGAAAAACAGTCGACTTCCTATCAAAAACCACGTAAGAATTTCATACGAAATTCTTTTGGAATAAAGACATAAGAAGCATCTAATGAGATTCATAAGAAAAACTTGTGAATTTCCATCGATCATTGCGTTCATAATACAAATAGGTATAATATCATAAGACACTCTTATGAAGGATCATAGATATCAATTATGGAATTCTTTAGGACCATTATGTATTTAGAGAATCGCTCTTTGAATTTAGGAAAATAAAGATATTCATAAGATCTCTAATGATAACGACAAGAATTTCTTGTGAATATCGGACGTTTTGTGTTTCATAAGAATCTTATGAAAGAGAGAATACCAGTCAAGAAATCAATGCACAAGCGTTCTCTTATGAAATTCGTACGCAATTTCTGGCTCAGTGTAACACAATGATTTTTGCTTGCCTAAAATTATTAATTTTAATAAATGTTTGCCTTTTGTTTCAGGTGTGTCCAATAATTGACATGTTTGAAAACATGTGATCGTTTATCGATTAACTTGTACCCAACATTGAATGCGGTGCAGTTCTTGTAGCGATTGCTATGAAAATGATTTCACGTAATGGTTCTTAAATATTTCAATGCTCTCACTTATGAAACTTATGATCCCAGTTTCGAAATAATTAATCGTTCAATGAAACCATAATTTGGCTGGTTCATAAGTCATGAGTTATGGAAAACCGAAGTGTGTTTGCCTCAGTGTGGGTGTTCCGTGTTGTCATCAGGCAACGGATGTTAGTGATCGTTCAATCTGTGCAGCCTTTGGCTGAAGAAGGTGTAAATTGTCTCTTCTTCTCGCTGAGCAAGTTCGGAGGAGCTCTTACCAGCTCGAAAGCGGAAATGGAATGAAACTGAAATCAACGAAGGCAGGATGTTTTATAACCTTGGAATAGCAGATGATGCTCCTCCCTTTTGTGCTCTTTCTGATCGACCAGTCTGGGAAATGGGTATGTGCCAATAATGTGTTGGGCTTGGAATTACTTGAAAATTGTGGAGAATACTAATACGTGAGAAATTGGTCTAACATGAATTGTTGGAATGATTGGCATTCCCTAAATATTCAATACGAGCTATTGATAATCAATAGTTTTCTTTATTATGACGGTAAATTTCTGATTCATGGGTGCCAAAATTATTACAATTGTTCAATGAGAATGTCTTTTCAAAAGCATTCTAAACATGTCGCAATTTTGTTACATGGGATAATTTTCCTTATCAAAGTGTTCCCGTAATATATGAAACATAAAAGGCGCTGTTGGAAAAGCCACTCTATTTTGCAATCGTTGTGAAATGTTGAGCACTCACCCCGACGGCACTGCAGCAGCGTCCGCGATTACAATCTCAAATGGTTGAGTCATAAATTATTCATGACAAATGAAATTTTGTATGAAGCCTTGTGAAATTGATTTAGGAATATAAGAAGTTATAAATAAAGTCGGAAATATTTCTCTTTTAACTCTTTTCCACAAATTTGATGGCTCTGAAAAGAACCGATGGCTTTGTAAGCTTCGATGTTGTTACGGATAAATAACACTGCTCGGATCAGCAAAACTCAGGGGGCTTCTGGTATTTGCCCCTAACGGGTTTGCTTCTTGACCACCAATGATGATTTCATCACGAGTCGAAATTTTGAAGCGCGGGTCAACAGCTCCTCGGCCGATGAAATTTGCGGCGGCGATGACGATGGCTGGGTGAACGCAAACAAGCGGTGAGCCATAAAGCGAGAATGACTCGCCCGACCGTGTTCACAGTTCGACCGCAAATTCACCTGTGGACTGCTTCCTCTTCTTCTTGTAGGCGACGGCAGCGGTGATGGCTTTAGCTTCGGACGGCATCTTCTCTCGCTCGCTCGACAGTTTGATTTCAGCGAAGCAAGACAAACGGGGGCGTCCTTCGCTATCGATGTCTGTGCCTGAGAAGCACGCCCGGTCAGAGCAAGCAGATCTGTCGCCTGCTGAGATGCGAGCCAATCGGAGAGTGAAAAGCAAATGACGTCAAATTTTCTCTAGCCACCCCTATTTATAGATTTGCTTGAAATCAACGTTCTATTTTAAAACAGTTATTGAACTATTTGGACAGGTATGTGGGATTCAGTAAGTAAACGACATGAAGCTTTGATGTCTTATCTTTCGATTGAGGTGCTAATCAAGAAATTTCGTTAAGCCAGCGAAAAGTTATAAACGTTTAAAATATTTCATGCCAGCGTAACGCTCTCGGTTTTGAAATTCCAATTTCACTCCTGTATAGAAAAGAAAGACGTACTTCTACGTCAAAACAGCGAGGAAGTATTGACAGAAATACCACCTACTATGGGAAAAGGACTAATTTTTGATCTTGAAAATGTTATGCCAATTTTTGGATTTTCATACAAAGTATACAACAATCTTATGAACGGCCAAAAAACTAGTGCTAGGTCGAAATGTTGTGATCTGCCCCTATAAACAGCAACTCACAAGCTCACAAACAACTCATAAGCTTCCAACCGCGTCTTCGGATTCGGATCATGTACAACAGGGCTGCCCAACGTACGGCCCGCAGGCCGCATCCGGCCCGTGACCTTATTGTGTGCGGCCCGCGGAGGGTTCGAAGATTCTGCTCAAATTTGGCCCATTGACTATCCTACCAACCTGAAATTAGAAATTATTTAATTTTCAATTTAATATCAACCTAATAATTTATTTGAATTGTTTTGTTTCCTTTAAATCTTCTTAGCTACTTAATTTTAATTCATAATCTCAAATCATGTGTGTTTCAATCATGTTTCTACTACGACTTCTTTCGGCATTCAAAAATGCAGCCTAAGCAAAACTAATGGACAAAGGGCTATGTTTCCATACATAATTTCACTAAATCATAGGCTAATATTCTCACAGAATCCTGAAAATAAATTTTACGTATACCTGGGCGTTATTCACGCAGATTCCTTGACAGAATTATAAAAAGACAGGCTATTTATAAAATCTTGAACAGGGTTTTTTTTTAAGAATTCTGGAAACGACCACGGATAACATCGGCACAGATTTTTTACCAGATTTCCATAGACTTCTAGTCTGAATTTACTGGAAATACTTTTTAGCAGTGTTGATAGACTCACACTCAAATCTCAATCAATATGCTCTCCCGTGAAAGCAAACTTATTAGAGATCTGCTTCGCAAATCTCACGCTTGAGATTTTGATGATTCCGCAATTTTTTTTTTATTTTTAAATCAACTCAAACCGTAAAAAATGATTCAGTCGCAAAACCCGTCAAAAATTCGTGAAACCCGAATGTTGTGGATTAGTATAATTTTACAAGACTAACAAGAAATTATTGCCGTTTGTGAGTAAACTGTGGAAATACGAGAAATTTAGTCAAAAAGGTGCGCCAACTCATCCATGATTTTTTGAATGACAACTCACGCATGAAAAATCTCAAGCGTGAGTTATGAGAAATTGAGTTTTTCACGACACTGCTTTTTAGCACTCTCAACGATTTCAAGGTTGCATTTCGAAATGATTTTTGAGTGATATTCTGAAGGAATCCTAGGCATGACTCTTGTAAAATCCTGGTAATTCTGACCAAGATTTTCCGTAAAAGCTTGATCTGAATTTTAGCACATTTCGGGTCGGATTGATTCTTCAAAATATTCTGCAAGAGTAGGAATTTTCCGTTTTTCGATTTCTTCAAATGAAATTTACTTCATCAACTGATTTTTGTCAATTTTATGAACTTCATTTATTTACTTTTGTCAGACTTTATGCGAATGTTTGTTTTTTTTTTTTTTTTAATTTGGCCCGCGACACGACATTATTTTTGTGATTTGGCCCGCGGTTCAAAAAGGTTGGGCAGACCTGATATACAACTAAGAAATGCACCGTCTTACATGGAGGAAATATTTAAGGGTCTTCGGATACAAAGCAAAGCTATGCTGTACCTGGTTGGATTTCGACGTTCCTTGGGCATAAACTCTCATTGTTCGTGCCACAAGATATAAGAAATGTAAAATTTATTTATACATTAGAAGGCAATGTTGTAAAATTTGTTAAATTTTGTTCAATGATTGATTGATGATTGATTAAATGTTTGACTTATGATTAAGATTATGATTACTGAATAAAATTAACGATCTTTATGATTATGATTAATGATTAATGATTAAAACATAAAACTGCAATGATTATGATTAGTGATTAATGATTAACTTTTGATTTTTTGTGATTAATGATTAACATTTTTGATTAATCATAATCATTAATCATTAATCATGATTAAATTTATGATTAATCATTAACGCTCTGCTACTAAGGCGATTTCCGGTTTCTAAAAATCACTAAATAGACTATTTCCGTCAGACTTTACCCCATATTTTTATATTTTTCTTCGAAAGACGACCATTTCGAATGATTATTGGCGTTCCAAGATCTAACTTATATGAAGTTCTTATTTGCTTACAATTTTTTGAAAACTTGGAAATTCATCACTTTTTGATGTCAAAACTGTCGTGCGGCACAGTTGTTTCAACCCTGTGGGTATATAATATATGCAAAGTGGAGATTTTTCCACAACTTTTAGTCATAACCCTGCGTTGCGTGTTTGTAGACATGTTGAAATGTCAATGTCAAATCGGACAATCAACAGAAATGGAAAAATCCATGTCCTGAATCTACCCAGGTGGAGGAGATCATCGATGCGCGTCATTGTTCCTCTCTCTTATTCATCCGCTGTGCTTATGCCACGCAGATTGTGACGTCACTATTTGCTCTGAATAAGCACAGCGGAAGAATAAAAAAGTAGTGGCTCGCATCAATTATATTTGCCACCTGAGTAAACCAGAACATTGCGGAGAAATATGTTGCAAGCTCAGATGCATCTCTGTTATCAAATTGCCACCGGAAGCCTTATAGTTCCGCTGCTTCATTTATTTACCGGAACGATGAGCGCTTCCCCGTTTAATTTACCGCTCTCATAGGTCTTCCTGAAAAAATGTAATTTTCGCAGTTCCTCCAATCTGATGATTTTCCCCCACAACAAAAACCTTCACGACCACAACAAATATTTTCCCCGTCCGCAGCCGCTGCGGTGCTCCACAATAGTTCCCAAAAACGGTTCGGCTGCTCACCGGCCCCGTGAACGGCGGTAAACTGGAGGGAGCGACGAAGATTTCTCCATGCGACAGCATTTTGTTCTGGTCACTTAATAATCATGCATGGAAGCTGGGGGAATCCATACTGAATGATGGATGTGCCAATCGAGGACATCTTCCGGATTTACATTTTGAAAAAAAAAAGGTTCAAAACATTATGGTGCTACGCTCATCGCCAGCCCCCGGTCGACCACAAAACCGGAAGAGAGGAAGATTCTTCGTATATCCAACTGGAGTATCACAGTAGCTCCAGGCGAAGAAGATGGTATGATTGCGAAAGATTTCGTCGTGATCTTTCGCTTCCACGATATTAGTCACCAGCAAAAAGCAAAACAGCATCTAATATTTAACGTATTAAAACATGAATAAAGCTATAGATGGTTGTACGCCTGACATAGCCTCGAAACTCCAACATTTCCAGCAGTGAAAGGCAACTCCTTATAAAAAAAAACCATTTTCAGCAGGAAAGTCAAAGAGCGGGACAGTCAATGGACTTATCCACGGTCTTCTTTTCAAAGTAAAGCCATGCTGAAGATGTCTGGGTTCGAATCCCGGTCGGTCCAGGATCTTTTCGTAATGGAAATTTCCTTGACTTCCCTGGGCATAGAGTATCATCGTACCTGCCACATGATATACGAATGCGAAAAATGGCACTTTGGCAAAGAAAGCTCTCAGTTAATAACTGTGGAAGTGCTCATAGGAACACTAAGCTGAGAAGCAGGCTCTGTCCCAGTGGGGACGTAATGCCAAGAAGAAGAAGAAGACGGTCTTCTTTTATCCTTGACTTTCTTTTTCTTTTCTGCTGTAAATGCGGGCAATGTTTACATTAACACACCGAGGACGAAGCCTCAAAATCAGTTGGAACGCTAAATTCAACCCACTATATCTCAGCTGTCCTAAGTCCGATTTACAAAATTTTGGCACCTACAGAAATGTATGGGGTTCTAGATTCATGTCAGATTTTTGAAATATTTTTGGTAACTACTGTTTGATTTGTAGTACTTAAAACACCGGAGCAAGTCCTAAAAAAATTTCTAACCGGCAGTAATTTGTAAATAACTTGGAATTAATCGCGATAACCTATAGATTTTTTTAATGTTTGATGATCGTATTAATGTAACCAAACAATTGGCATTGAATTTTTGATTGTAAGCCGTTCAAAGAACTACAATATATTCACAAAACTACGTAGAATACAGAAAAAATACATTTTCAACTATAACTTGAAATTTATCGCGATGACCCAAACATTTTATGATCTTAAATTATACTCATATTTAAGGCCATCAAATTTGCAGAACACTGATAATAAATTTCTGTTGAAAAAACTACAATATTTTCACAAAATATTGAAATATACAGGAAAATACAGGTTTTCTACAGTAATTTCTTATTTATCGCAATAACTCATCAATTTTAAATTTTTGAACTCTTTGTATGTTCATAAGAAACAAATTTCCTGAACATCGTTGATCGCTGTTTGTTTAAAGAACTACAATATATTCACAAAACTGCGTAGAATACAGAAAAAATACATTTTCAATTATAACTTGAAATTTATCGCGATGACCCAAACATTTTATGATCTTAAAATAGACTCATATATAAGATCATAAAATTTTCAGAACACTGATAAAGAATTTCTGTTGGAAAAACTACAATATTTTCACAAAATAGTTAAAAATTCAGGAAAATACAGATTTTCTACAGTAATTTCATATTTATCGAAATGACTCATCAGTTTTATAATTTTAAACTCTTTGTATGTTCATGAGAAACAAATTTCCTGAAAATCGTTGATCGCTGTTTGTTCAAAGAACTACAATATATTCACAAAACTGCGTAGAATACAGAAAAATATGCATTTTTAATAATAACTTGAAATTTCCTACGATGACCCAAACATTTTACAATCCTAAAATAGACTCATATTTAAGGCCATCAAATTTGCAGAACACTGATAATGAATTTCTGTTGGAAAAACTACAATTTTTTCACAAAATAGTGAAAAATTCAGGAAAATACAGATTTTTTACAGTAATTTCATATTTATCGCAATGACTCATCAGTTTTATAATTTTAAACTCTTTGTATGTTCATGAGAAACAAATTTCCTGAACATCGTTGATCGCTGTTTGTTCAAAGAACTACAATATATTCTCAAAACTGCGTAGAATACAGAAAAAATGCATTTTCAATAATAACTTGAAATTTACTACGAAGACCCTAACATTCTACGATCCTAAAATAGACTCATATTTAAGGCCATCAAATTTGCAGAACACTGATAATGAATTTCTGTTGGAAAAACTACAATTTTTTCACAAAATAGTGAAAAATTCAGGAAAATACAGATTTTCTACAGTAATTTCATATTTATCGAAATGACTCATCAGTTTTATAATTTTAAACTCTTTGTATGTTCATGAGAAACAAATTTCCTGAACATCGTTGATCGCTGTTTGTTTAAAGAACTACAATATATTCACAAAACTGCGTAGAATACAGAAAAAATACATTTTCAATTATAACTCGAAATTTATCGCGATGACCCAAACATTTTATGATCTTAAAATAGACTCATATTTAAGGCCATCAAATTTGCAGAACACTGATAATGAATTTCTGTTGGAAAAACTACAATTTTTTCACAAAATAGTGAAAAATTCAGGAAAATACAGATTTTTTACAGTAATTTCATATTTATCGCAATGACTCATCAGTTTTATAATTTTAAACTCTTTGTATGTTCATGAGAAACAAATTTCCTGAACATCGTTGATCGCTGTTTGTTCAAAGAACTACAATATATTCTCAAAACTGCGTAGAATACAGAAAAAATGCATTTTCAATAATAACTTGAAATTTACTACGAAGACCCTAACATTCTACGATCCTAAAATAGACTCATATTTAAGGCCATCAAATTTGCAGAACACTGATAATAAATTTCTGTTGGAAAAACTACAATATTTTCACAAAATAGTGAAAAATTCAGGAAAATACAGATTTTCTACAGCAATTTCATATTTATCGCAATGACTCATCAGTTTTATAATTTTTAACTCTTCTTTATATGTTCATGAGAAACAAATTTCCTGAACATCGTTGATCGCTTTTTGTTCAAAGAACTACAATACTTTCACAAAATCTTGTATAATACACAAAATTCTGAAATTTCTTCTGCAATTTATTGATTGTCTCTAGACCTTATCAATTTAAAGTTATTTTTAGATATTAAAATTAACATATTTTAAAACATTTTTTATGTTTTTCAAAGAACTACAACATTTCCACAAAACTGTGACTAATACAGAAGAAATACGACTCTAAAAACAGTTTGATTTTTTTTTTACAATGATCCATGGGTTTTGTGATTTTAAAATATTCTCAAATTTGGGGTTGTCAAGTTTGCACAACATGATCGATGAAATTTTATTGAAGGAACTACAATATTTTCACAAATTACCGTATAATACAAAAATATTCTGTTGTTACCGAAGTTTGAACATTTTACCATCTGTATAATTTTTTAAATTGTTGTAAATTTTCAAGAAAAATAAGTGTGCTCGAAAATCATGTATAATACAGTAATGATTAAAATTTCTCCTGTAATTTTGAAATTGCCGCATTGGCTTATAATCTCCACAGTTTAAAATTTTTCAGATTCACATATAAATTGACAGAACGTATCAAAACACAACAAACGTTGAATGACAAAACGTCGAAAGGAATAACACATCGAAAAGAAAAAAATATAGAAATATTTATTCTTTCGGAAGAGAATAATTCTTCTAAGATCATTTCGTTCTTTTCCAATTCCCACCTTTCGACGTTTTGTCAGCCAACGGCAAATCACTGATTGCCTCCAGACCATATCATTTTAAGGGTTTGGAGCATACTCATATATAAAAGTAAATATATCTACATAACATTTTTGGAGATTTTTAAAGAACTAAAACATCTACACAAAACTGTGGAAAACCAGAAAAGTTAGATCGTAATAACAGCCTGCAATTGGCCACAATGTTCCATGGATTTTATAATTTGAAAATGTTAAATAAAATGTTATCATTTAGAGTTGGCAAGCTTGTGTAAATTAACCGATGAAGTTTCATTAAAAAACTTCAATATTTTCATAAAATACCATGTAATACAAGA
This sequence comes from Aedes aegypti, assembly GCF_002204515.2. Taxonomy (NCBI): domain Eukaryota; kingdom Metazoa; phylum Arthropoda; class Insecta; order Diptera; family Culicidae; genus Aedes; species Aedes aegypti. Next base: position 296,691,883 of record NC_035107.1, on the reverse strand, counting down.
ATATACTATTTCTGCTCTTGTTTCATATTTATCAAGATGACTAATTTATTTTATTTTTCAAAACCGTTATTAAGTTTTGAAAAAAAAAAGAACTTTCTCAACAATTACAATGACTATTTGCTCTAAGAACTACAATATTTTCACAAAATCACGAATTTTACAGAACGGTCTCTGACTATGGTTGCGTTTTCATAGTAGTTGTGTTTACGATTTGAAATTTTCTCAACGTAATATATATAAAAAATAGAGCAGTTATAAATTCTGTTTCAAAACACGACAAGCAGTTTACAAAATTGGTAATATAACAATTTCTATTTATTGATAATATTTGCACAAATCATATCTAGTTATTATTATTTATTATAATAGAAATATATCAGATTTCCGTTGCAGTATAATAATTGTGACAAAGAGTTATCATTTTCATGATTTTATTATATATTTTCATATCATAAACCATAAATCAACAATCTTACTTCATATTTACCGCAACGACCCATAGATTTTGTGGTTTTAAACTATTCTCATATTTGAGACTTACAACTACAAGTTGTTGCTAATCCATTATTGTTGCAATGACATCATTTTTCAATTTACTAATAATAACGCAATTATTGATATTTTACTTACATGGATGACGGTGTTAAAAAAAAAGTGGATCGCTTCAACCCTAGTTTGTCCTTATTTGTAGATTCATGTGCGGTTATAGAAATGTGCTTGGAATCTATGGTTTGTTTTGTAGTACTATAAATACTGAAGCTAGTCTGAAAAAATTAAGCGTTTGTTTGTACATAACTTGAAACTTATCTAACAATGAAGTTCGAATTTATATTACCAAACATTTTTCATTGTAATTTGTACATTTAACGAATCACAACATATATTATAAACTGCGTAGCATATGGCAGAAAAAAAATAGTTTGAGCTATAGTTAAAAATAATCGCTATTACCCATGAATTTTACAATTTATAAATTTTGTCGTGTCTAGTGTAGTTTGATATTCATTGCGATGACGCATTATGGCAAAATTTTAAATATCACAAAATCCATGTATCATTGCAATAAATTTCAAACTGTTGTTAGGATCGTAATTTCCCTGAATTATTCATAGTTTTGTGAAACTGTTGTAGTTCTTTAAAAAACATCAAAAATGTTCTGTAAATATACATATTTTTATAACTTAAAAAACTTCAAATCTTTTAATTGATCTGAAGGCAATCAATATATTACAGAAGAAATTCAAGAATTTTCTGTATTATACAAGATTTTGTGAATATATTGTAGCTCTTTGAATAAGCAGCTATCAACGATGTTCAGTAAATTTGTTTCTCATGAACATACGAAGAGTTTATAATTATAAAACTGATGAGTCATTGCGATATATAAGAAATTACTGTAGAAAACCAATATTTTTCTGTATATTTTACTGTTTTGTGAAAATATTGTAGTGTTCCGTACAGAAATTTACTATCAGTGTTCTGCATATTTGATTTCCTTAACTATGAGTCTATTTTAAGATCATAAAATGTTTGGGTCATCGCGATAAATTTCAAGTTATAGTTGAAAATGTATTTTTTCTGTATTCTACGCAGTTTTGTCAAAAAATTGCAGTTATTTGAACAATTTGCCAATTGTTTGGTTACGCTAATACAATCATCATACATTAAAAAATCTAGAGGTCAATTCAAATTGTGTACAGGCATTGGCAAAATTTCGTATTTTTAGGGACTTGCTCCGGTGTTTTAAGTACTACAAATCAAACAGTAGTTTCCAAAAATATTTCAAAAACCTGACATGAATCTAGAAGTCCATACAGTTCTGTAGGTAAAAATTTTGTAAATCGGACTTAGTAAGTTGAATTTAGCGTTCCAACTGATTTTGAGGCTTCGTCGTCCGTGTAAGTGACGAATATCTTAGGCGGACAAGTGATATGAGAATATTTTAAAAGCACAAAACCCATGGATCATTGCAAAAAAATTCAAACTGTTGTTAGGATCGTATTTCTCCTGTATTATTCGCAGTTTTGTGAAAATGTTGTAGTTCTTTGAAAAACATAAAAAATGTTTTAAAATATGTTAATTTTAATATCTAACAATAACTTTAAATTGATAAGGTCTAGAGACAATCAATAAATTGCAGAAGAAATTTCAGAATTTTGTGTATTATTCAAGATTTTGTGAAAGTATTATAGTTCTTTGCACAAAAAGCGATCAACGATGTTCAGGAAATTTGTTTCTCATGAACATATAAAGAAGAGTTTAAAATTATAAAACTGATGAGTCATTGCGATAAATATGAAATTACTGTAGAAAATCTGTATTTTCCTGATTTTTTCACTATTTTGTGAAAATATTGTAGTTTTTCCAACAGAAATTCATTATCAGTGTTCTGCAAATTTGATGGCCTTAAATATGAGTCTATTTTAAGATCATAAAATGTTTGGGTCATCGCGATAAATTTCGAGTTATAATTGAAAATGTATTTTTTCTGTATTCTACGCAGTTTTGTGAATATATTGTAGTTCTTTAAACAAACAGCGATCAACGATGTTCAGGAAATTTGTTTCTCATGAACATACAAAGAGTTTAAAATTATAAAACTGATGAGTCATTTCGATAAATAAGAAATTTCTGTAGAAAACCTGTATTTTCCTGTATTTTTCAATGTTTTGTGAAAATATTGTAGTTTTTCCAACAGAAATTTTTTATCAGTGTTCTGCAAATTTGATGGCCTTAAATATGAGTATAATTTAAGATCATAAAATGTTTGGGTCATCGCGATAAATTTCAAGTTATAGTTGAAAATGCATTTTTTCTGTATTCTATGTAGTTTTGTGAATATATTGTAGTTCTTTGAACAGCTAACAATCAAAAATTCAATGCCAATTGTTTGGTTACATTAATACGATCATCAAACAATAAAAAAATCTATAGGTTATCGCGATAAATTCTAAGTTATCTACAAATTACTGGTGGTTAGAAATTTTTTTAGGACTTGCTCCGGTGTTTTAAGTACTACAAATCAAACAGTAGTTTCCAAAAATATTTCAAAAACCTGACATGAATTTAGAAGCCCATACATTTCTGTAGGTGCCAAAATTTTGTAAATCGGACTTAGGACAGCCGAGATATAGTGGGTTGAATTTAGCGTTCCAACTGATTTTGAGGCTTAGTCGTCCGTGTAAGTGACGAATATCTTAGGCGGACAAGTGTTAAATGACATCCGGACAATAAATGTTCACCGGATGAACACGAAGTGGATGAATGCACAACGAAATTGTTCATTTTTTGTAAACACGGCCTGCAATGAAGATTTTCTTCCCGCTGTAAGTTGCAGCGTGACGTCATCGTAGATTAGTTCATACAGGTTAACGAAAGAGGGACTAAGATGTAAAGTTTTCCGTGATGTCACCATGTACACTCTCTCTATCATGATTGATCCGAACCAGCTGATCAAATATTCACCACGACGTGGAGAAAGAATCATAGGGCAAAAAGGGGTCGCATAAAAATCGGAGAGAAATAAATTGTAGGGGACTGAGGGGTGAACTAACAGGCCGCAAGTTTTTTATTGTTTTCTAATAGTTAGAGGCTTCAAAACATATCCGTTCCTTTGAAAAGTCTGTCCAGTAAATTGACAGAAAGCATAAAATTTCACGGAAATGGTCTATTAGGAATTCTGTTCTAAAAATACCCATATTGCGTGGTTTTCAAGTAATTTTCATAGACCGGATTCCTAACTGAAGGCGTACATCGATTTCCGTCATCTACCCGTCGGCCATATTGCATGGGTTTGAAAGGATTTATACAAACCGGATGTCGCTATCTTGGATTCTAAACTGGCGTCAGACATCGATTTCCGTTATCTACTCGTCGCCCCCGTTCTAAAAATACCATGTTATAAGGTAAAAAGAGCCAAATTGTGTACACTTTGAGCATGTTTTGTCAACACACTCCGTCAGTATCACTCTTTGCGTAATCGCTTACACTCTCTTCCCTACTACGCGTATGTCTCCTCTTTGTGCAGTGGTTAAATTCTGCTCTTTGTGCGCATTGTGCGAGTTGATGCCAACCCTGGCTACAACAGTATCTAAGGCGAACTAATTTTGGACAAATATTGCTATTAATGGACTGCAATGCATGTACAACAGAGTGGCATCTGCGTTTGACTTTAAGCTACTAGACGTACAGGGTGTCCGCAAATTATCCGTACAAACTTTGAAGACATGGCTCTATTCCATCAAGCATAATAAATTCAATATTCTTGCATTGTTTTAAACGTTGGCTTATTGACGTTAACTACGTCTTGCGGCAATATACTGGGTGTCAATTGAAAATCTAAAATTTTGCGACCGTCACGAAATTATGAAAGATTTTGAACGCTAATAACTCAGTCATTTATCGATAGATTTTCAAAATTTTCCCACCAATAGGTCGGAAATGTATACAACAATTTCCTCGAATGGAGAAAACTATTGATTATTGACAATAAACTATTGAAAATTGGGAAAATTTCGACCCCTTTCTTACGCAACCAATCACGTGCAAGCAGTTTCCCACGCTTATTTTGCGTTCCGCTTCGCACTATAAAAGCAGACCGATTCCTGCTTCTTAGCATTCGCCCCCGCCGCCCCCGGATGGCATGACGCAAGTGCTGAACCAATTGACATCACTGGTGACAGAGATGCAGAAAATGCTCATGCAAATGATGCAGTTCTTCATGCGTTGCAATGTTCAGCCTAAAGCTCCTTAATTGGAACGCCCGCTCTGTGGCGCAAAAACAGCCGGAAATTATTGATTTCCTGCACTCCAACGAAATCGACGTAGCGTGCCTCTCGGAGACACACCTTAAACCGCACAACAACTTCACCCTCCCTCATCATACCATCGTCCGACTCGACCGGATAAGCCATCAGCAAGGTGGTGGCGTGGCTATCGCAACCAGAAGAGGCCTCCAATACCGGCTGCTCCCAGACTTCCGGCTATCGTGCATCGAAGCTGTCGGCATCGAACTGATGTCATCCGACAGCCCCATCATCATCATCGCTGCCTACTGTCCCACCCAGTGCAGAGACTCCGACGGCTCCATAGCACGCTTCAAGAGCGACATCCAGAAGCTGACCCGGCGGAAGCAACGATATATCATCGTCGGTGACCTGAATGCCCGGCACGCTCTGTGGGGCAACTCCAGGAACAACAAGAACGGTACAGTGCTGGCTGATGACCTCCAAGCCGGGCATTATGTCGTTCTTCATCCCGATTCGCCGTCTTTCTTCTCGCCGGCCGGCGTAGGATCGACCCTGGACATCGTTCTCACCAACGTTGCGGACAACTGCTCTCCCCTCCGCTCCATGACGGACCTGTCGTCGGACCACCTCCCAGTGGTTTTCGAATTGGATCACTCAATTAATCAGTGCCAACAATCCCAGCGGCGCAACTATCATCGAGCGAACTGGCCCCAGCTGCAGCGATTCATCGAGGACCGTGTTCCTGAGGACCCTCCAATGGAGACGGTAGAAGAAATCGACGCCGTGCTACGCTGCCTAACGGATGACATCGCCGAGGCGGAACTGAGGTACATCCCGACGTCCCCGATGACACGTAAGTTCGCAAATCTTGACGTAGAAACCAAAAGAATTATCTCCCTTAGGAACGCCGTCAGACGGCAGTTCCAGCGCACAAAAAATCCAAATAGAAAAGTTCTATTCAAAAAGCTAAATAGGATCATTGCCATTCGCGTGGAGAAGATCAAAAACAGGCAGTTTGAGCGTGAAATCAGGGCTTTACCCAGTTACTCGAAGCCCTTCTGGCGCCTAGCTAAGGTACTTAAAAATAAACCTAAACCCATTCCACCCCTCAGAAGTCCAGGTGATAACATAGTACACCTAACTTCTGAGGAGAAAGCAAGTTCTCTCTCCCAGCATTTCATGGCCTCGCACAATCTGGGTCGTGATATCATTAGCCCGATGGAGGAATCGGTATTCGAAAGCGTTTTCCAGCTCGCCCATTCTCCATGCGAACTGCCAGACGACCAGAAGGTCACACTGGATGAGCTATCTAGTGTGATTAAATCCACCCGCAATATGAAGGCCCCGGGCTTTGACGGAGTCTTCAACATCGTGCTGAAAAACCTTGGACCCAAAGCCCGCACACTCCTAGCTAACGTGTTCAACCGCTGTTTGGAGATTGGATACTTCCCGGCCGCCTGGAAGCGATCGAAGGTGGTGCCCATCGCCAAGCCTGGAAAGGACCCTACCAGCCCAACGAGCTACCGCCCGATAAGCCTGCTATCCGCTATCAGCAAACTTTTTGAGAGGGTGATCAACACCAGACTCGTGCCCCACACCGAGCTGAACAACATCCTCCCGGACGAACAATTTGGATTCCGGCGGGGACACTCGACAGTCCACCAACTCCAAACGGAGACGAACTCCATCGGCAGGGCAAAGGCCGTCTCAAAGACAACCGTCATGGCACTCCTTGACGTGGAGAAAGCGTTCGATAATGTGTGGCACGACGGTCTGGTCCACAAATTGCTCCGGTATAACTATCCAGTATACCTGGTGAAGACCATCTCCGACTACCTCGATGGAAGATCATCCCAAGTCTGCATAGGCAGCACTCGAGCGGACCCGTACCCGGTCACCGCTGGCGTCCCCCAGGGCAGCATTCTGGGGCCATTACTATACAACGTGTACACGTCAGACGTCCCACCCCTGCCAGGTGGAGGTACACTGTCCCTGTTCGCCGACGACTCCGCGATCAGGTATGTTGGGCGTGTCATGCGGTCCCTCGTATCCAAACTCCAGAGCGGACTGGACATTTACATCCAATACCTTACCGACTGGAAAATACGCGTCAACGGTTCCAAAACACAGGCCATCGTGTTCCCGCACCGCAACTCTGACCGCCTGAAACCTACGACCAAAATCAGGGTGCAAGGCGTCGAAATCGAGTGGTCTGCCGACGTCCAGTACTTCGGGCTTACCCTCGACAGCAAACAGCTATTCCGACAGCACGTTACCGATCGAGTGGCAAAAGGGACCATGATGTTGAAACAGCTCTATCCGCTAATAAATCGCCGATCCAAGATGTCCACTACCCAGACAACCAAAATGTACGCATAACGGAATCACCTGGAGGCTTTGTATGTGCAAAATTTCACTTATAAGATGTCGCGAAAAGGCCTTCTACGTACAAAAGTGGAGGCGATATGCGTGCATATATTAAGTGTTTAATAATAACATACAATGCGAGTGTATAAATATTCTCCCGAACTAACCTGTTATCTTTTGCGACTTAACTTATGATAATAAATGTTGATTTGACAGCTGCTACGAATTGATTCGACTTACTTTGTACGAGTGTACGGGACGAAACAAAATGTACAAATGAACTCAGAAAAAAGTGTTTTATGCGAGGAAACTCATCAATTTGACGAGTTTATCCACGGTGTTTTGCGGGTTTGATGTAATTAGTATGAATAAACGAGTTATAACGTGAACTTTCATGCGATTTCTGGTTGTCTGGGTACCAACTAGCTGGCGGTGTACAAGCAAATCGTTGCCCCTATGCTGGTGTATGGGTCCCCGGTGTGGCACGGTTGCGCAAAAACGCACAGGAAAAAAATTCAGGTACTCCAAAGTAAGTACCTAAAAATGATCTGCTACCTCCCTGCAAGGACACGAACCACCGAAGTCCATCGGTTGGCCAACATTGAACCCATTGATGCGAGAATGGCCAAAATTGCTGAGAGACATGAGAGAAAAGCACGAACATCAGAATTTGAAAACATCCGAATGTTATACCCATAGGTTTAGGTTTTTAAGATAGGTTTAGGATTTAGTGTTAGAGAAAAATAAAAAAATAACAAATACGTACCAATGTACAAAATGTAAAACTTTATCAAACTATTGTAAACTAACTTGTAAGAACAAAAAAATTTAACGAAGATGAATAACTGTTGTACAGTTGAAACACTTAACTTGTAAAAATTATTGTAACAAAACCAAAAACATCTGAATAAAGAAAATTTAAAGCCAAAAAAAAAAAAAAATTGGGGTGGGTAATGTCTATTACATTACCGCGGGGTTGACGTAGAACTACGATGATTAATAATTTGATTTGTCATGTGTATGAATTTGTAAGTGTACTAGATTTGTGTTGTTATTGATCGGATGAAGTTTTCAGAAATTAACTCTTTTTGGACTCATTTTGGTAGTCCTGAAAAGAACCATTTGTTGATCTGTGGTTCCGAGAACTAGTGTTTGGTGTTCCTGGAATAATGCCAGATGATTGAATTTGTTTGTTTGGTCGTTGCTTCCTTGTGTTGCTTGGTTGGGTGATCGGTTTCTGGCTCCAGCTGTAGTTCGCCAAACTCCTCCAGTAGATTAGATGTTTGATAGCTCGGGTGCTTCAATCGTTAGAATCGATAGAATCGGTCCAGTGCTTTGGTCTGTAGCAATATCCATTGCATGAGCATTTAGGCTCTGTACATTGATACTCATCAATATGCAGGCTTGGCCGCTATGATCCAGTATTTCACGCAGTTCGTCTCAAAGCGTCACTAATCGATGATTGCCTAAGCGCTGAAGCTCATTCCTCAAGTCAACCCTCTTGGGAGCATTGCTGCCTTTGGCGTGATGGAACTTAAAAATATTGGAAGAGTTTGTCAAAAATAGTCCTTGCAGTGAAGTAACCCGCGACAAACCAACATATACCAATTGCTGATCCTGGCTTTTGTCATAGTCGTACATGACCTCGGGGAAAGTGCCACCTTGCAACTTATGAACAGTAAAAGCACAGGCACTAACCATAGGGAACTTAATGCGTTTGCATTTGATTATGCCGCACAGTTTGAAAGTAAAATAAAAATTCTCTATACAGGAGTGAAATTGGAATTTCAAAATCAAGAGCCTAACGTTGGCATGAAATATTTTGAACTTTTATTACTGTTTGCTGGTTTAACGAAATTCCTTGAATGGCACCTCAATTGAAAGACAAGACATGTCGTTTACTTACTGAATCCCACATACCTGTCCAAATTTATAAATAGGGGTGCTAGAAAAAATTTGACGTCATTTGCTTTCCATTCTCCGCTTGGATCGCATCTCAGAAGGCAACAAATCGTCTTGCTCTGACCGGGCATGCTTCTCAGGCACAGACATCGATAGCGAAGGACCTCCCCGTTTGTCTTGCTTCGCTCAAATCAAACTGTCGAGCAAGCGAGAGAAGATGGCGTCCGAAGCCATAGTCATCACCGCTGCCGCCGCCAAGAAGAAGAAGAAGAAGAGGAAGTCGGGCAAGTCATTCTCGCTTTGTGCTTCACCGCTTGTTTGCGTTCACCCAGCCATCGTCATCGCCGCCATCATCAGATTTCGACTTAAGCCCGGTGATCCACTACCTGTTACTGTTGTGCGCCATCCACGCCACAAAACTTTCGGTTCGTCGTATAAGCAAATAACTTGCTCAAATTTATATATTTGAGTTGAGCATTCCCCGTTTGACCATGACAATCAACTGATAACATCCCGCAGTGTTATTTATCTGTAAGAGCATCAAAGCTAACAAAGCCATCGGCCCTTTTCAGAGTCATCAAATTTGTGGAAAAGAGTTAAAAGAGAAATATTTTCGACTTTATATATGACTTCTTATATTCCTAAATCAATTTCACAGCTTCATACAAAATTTCATTTGTCATGAATAATTTATGACTAAACATTTTGAGACTGTCATCCCAGACGCTGCTGCATTGCCGTCGGGGTGAGTGCTCAACATTCCACAACAATTGTAAAATAGAGTGGCATTTCCAACAGCGTCTTTGATGTTCCATATTTCATGGGAACACTTTGATTAGCAAAATTATCACATGTAACAAAATTGCAACATATTAAGAATGCTTTTGAAAAGACATTCTCATTGAACAATTGTAATAGTTTTGGCACCCATGGATCAGAAATTTACCGTCATAATAAAGAAAACTATTGATTATCAATATCTCGTATTGAATATAGTTAATGTCAACCCTTCCAGCAATTCATGTTCGACCAATTTCTCACGCATTAGCATTCTCCGCAATTTTCAAGTAATTCTAAGCCCAACACATTATTGGCACATACCCATTTCCCAGATTCGTCGATCAGAAAGCGAAGAGCACAAAAGTGAGGAGCATCATCTGCTATTCTGAGGTTATAAAACATGCTTCCTTCGTCGGATTCAGTTTCATTACAATTCCGCTTTCGAGCTGGTAAGAGCTCCACCGAACTTGCTCAGCGAGAAGAAGAGACAATTTACACCTTCTTCAGCCAAAGGCTGCACAGATTGAACGATCACTAACATCAGGCAACGGACAACACGGAACACCCACACTGAGGCAAAAACACTTCGGTTTTCCATAACTCATGACTTATGAACCAGCCAAATTATGGTTTCATTGAACGATTAATTATTTCGAAACTGGGATCATAAGTTTCATAAGTGAGAGCATTGAAATATTTAAGAACCATTACTTGAAATAATTTTCATAGCAATCGCTACAAGAACTGCACCGCTTTCAATGTTGGGTACAAGTTAATCGATAAACGATCACATGTTTTCAAACATGTCAATTATTGGACACACCTGAAACAAAAGGCAAACATTTATCAAAATTAATAATTTTAGGCAAGCAAAAATCATTGTGTTAGTTGCTGAATTTCATTGGCAGACTTATGAAATTTAGTGTTTGAATTCTTGCCCAAAGTCATAAGAAAAACTTAAAAATTTCAACAATAATCGTTGTGGCGCTAAATCATAATTATTCCTTAAGAAATTATTAAGTTTTTTTGCCTCAGTGCAGTAGCCCAGTGATGAATTTTTCGTTTTGACGAGAAGTTTCCACCGACTGGAGCGGGAATCGAACCCACGCCCCGAGACACAATACGCCTAAACGACTGACGCCGCTAACCGCACGGCCACGAAGCCCACGAGTACCTCGCTGCTAGAAATCTGCTGAACTGTTAATCTTCTAGCTGCCAATCCAGCATCTGGTTTGTGAAATCGCTCAAGATTTCTAGGTTGACCGATCCGCGCTTCTAGATTTCGACTCGTGGTAAACTCGTGGTCACAGCATCCAAGCTCAATCGGCCCTTTTCAAGGCCAACATACGTTCATAAAAGAGTTTATTGGATGATATTTATTGATTTATCTATAATGATCTAAATATCGCGGTATACTACAATTTGGTTCGCATTATTTACCCCACATTATAACATGAATTTGAAAATTTACCGCTGCAGCGCCGTCGGACCGTAATAACATCATACTACTCAGCATTGTATGGTATTTCTAACAGCATCGTTGATTTATCATTTAATGGGGGAACACTTCCTAAATTTTCGAGTATGGAAATTGGAAAATGTATTAAAATTACGACAGATTTTAAATACTGTTCAATAAACTGTTTCCTGACCAGTTGTAATGAGCAATTATTGATCTGAATTTTTTCTACATGTTAGTCTATTGCAAATGTCATAGTATATAAATCAGAACACATTGAACATTGATCAGAAATATTTAAAATTTGCACGAAAGCAAAACATGCGTGATTTTAATTTATTGTAAGCTATTAAAATAATGTTGATATTTTACTGTCCAAACGAACGCGCATGTGAATTTTCCAAGATTTGTAAATCCCTAACCAAGACATCAACTTCATGTACCTTATCCTAAATTGGTCAATCAGAAGAAGGCGAATAATACGAAAGGGAGGAGCATCGACTGCAATTCAAATTATGTAAAACATACTATCTTCGACAGATTCGGTTCATTTAAGGGACGAATGACCTTCGGATTAAAATCCCTCTGTAACAACAACAGGATTCGGTTCATTTCATTTACACTTTCGAGCTAGTAAGAACTTCTCGTGATAAACACAGTAAAGCTAGTAATATTTCTTAATGTGCTTACCATATACTTGCTACAATCTCTTAATTCATCTCGTAGCATCATACAATATCTGATTTATCACGAATAATCGACAATAAGACAATTTGAGGATGTTCCGAGAACGCTGCTGCAGTCCTGTCGTGATGCAATAACAGCGTAATGCTCATTTTGTACATCCCTTGCCAAGACATCAATTTCATATAGCCTATTTTTCAGATTAACGCAATAGACAACATGTTGAAAAATCAATTCAGATCAATAGTTGCTCATTACAATTGGTCAAGAAACAGTTTATTGAACAGTATTTAAAATCTGTCGCAATTTTAATACATTTTCCATTTTCCGTACTCGAGAATTTTGGAAGCGGGGGCCATGACTGGTCCTTGCTGGAAATATTCGTGGGGTGAAACTCGACCCTTTGCTGCAGGAATTTCATTAACAACTCTTTGGTAAAGCAGACATTTTTCGAGGAAAATTCTACTAAAAGTGAACTTTTTTAAAACAACTCTTATTGATTGGAATATTTATCAACAACTCTTTGTTAAGTAAAATCATCCTAAATAACTCTTTGCTCCATCGCCAAACCAAACCATTTCATTGAATTCATCAAGTACAAGAATATGAATGGTAAGGAGAGGCAGATGGTGTATATTTCGCTGGCGTTACTTTCCAACAGGTCGCCGGTTGGCGCTGACTACTAATCCGTCCACTGAATGATTTTCAGTTGTTGCTTTCGCTTCGTTGCTCTCTGGTTCCGTTCGCTACTCGCACACTGCTGTGGCTTTCACGAGCTCTTCTTTGCTGCTCCGCTGCTTGATCCGTTCGTTATGCCGTTCGATTTGTGAATGAGATGGGAGCATTTATTATTATTACAATTGTTTTTATTTCTAGTTTTTGTTTGTTGGTACAGTAATTGTACAATGTAAGAGTTTCAGCTTTTTCTGCTTAGTTTCGTCTGTTTTGAATAATTTCAGTTTAATTTACATAGCTTTCCGCGAGTTTACAGTTAAACCACTTGATTAATTCCTGAACAAGTTTTTTTTTTCCTTACAATTTAACTTAACCTAATCCTATAAACTATTGTCATCCCGTTTTGGAATTAGTTGCAATTTTCAGGCATATATGTTTCTAATTGTTGCTGATTCAGATTCAAGTGCCCTGGTTTGGATTTTTTCAGCCTGTGTGTTTATTCTTACAGTAAGAGGTTCGATATTTGCTAGCCGATGAAGTTCTGCTGTTCGCGTGCGCCTTGGGCGGTTGAGTATCATCCTCAAGAAATTGTTTTGGACGACTTGCAATTTCTGCAAGTGGGTCCTTGCGCACCCCCTCCAGATTGACGAGGCATGTTATAGCATTGGGGATATGATCATCTTGTAGACCGCAAGTTTGTTTGTTAGGGAGGCCTTCGAGCGACGGTTGATGATTGGGTAGAGGCGTTTGAGCAGTATTGTGCTTTTGGTAACTCTTTCATCGATGTGTTGGCGGAAAAGCATTTTGCTATCCATGATGAGGCCTAGGTAGCTTACAACGTCAGACCAGTGTATTTCTGCTCCTTCAACTTGGATGTTTGTTGCTGGTACCATCCGGTAACTATTTTTGTGAGGGAAAATGATGGTTTGGGTTTTTGCTCCGTTTACGCAAATTTTCCACGTTTTGAGATACGTGGTGTATTCGTCGATGCCTTTTTGGAGCTTTGACACCAGTGCTCTTATGACTCGTCCCTCGTAGCTTATCGCAGAGTCATCTGTGAAAAGTGAGAGAGTGCCATTTCCTGGGAGGGCGGGGATATCCGACGTGAAGAGATTGTACAGTATTGGCCCCAAGATACTACCTTGGGGGACCCCTGCATTTACAATGTATGGTTGCGAAGAGGAGCTTCCTATGCACACTTGCGACGTTCTTTCGCTGAGGTAGTTTGCTATAATCTTTACCAGGTAGGTGGGAAAGTTGTAGCGGAGGAGTTTGTGTGTGAGGGCATCGTGCCACACGTTATCGAAGGCCTTTTCAATATCCAAAAAAGCCATCGCCGTCGACTTGGATACCGCTTTGTTCCGCCTCACAAGGTTGGTGACTCGTTGGAGTTGGTGGATCGTAGAACGCCCCCGTCTGAACCCGAATTGTTCTTCGAGGAGAATATTGTTGTCTTCTGCATGCTCGAGGAGCCTGCTATAGATACACTTTTCAAACAACTTACTTAATGACGAAAGCAAGCTGATTGGGCGGTAGCTCGATGCGAGTGTGGGGTCTTTCCCTGGTTTGTGGATCGACTAACCAATTAACAAACTTATTCTTAACAAACAATTAACAAAGTTAGCGTATCTCAACGGTAACAGCTGCTTGATCCGTTCGTTATGCCGTTCGATTTGTGAATGAGCTGGGAGCAGAACAACCAGTGGTTTTATTTGCTCGAGCTCCGTTCACCGATGGCCAGTGGTGGGGCTCTCGCTTGGTTGTTTCGTCACTCCGTTCGCTACTCGCACGCGATTGGTTATTGCTTTCGCGCTATTTTCATTGATGGTGTGATTCGTCGAGAAAAAACTGCAACTCTTTTGATTTTTCATGCAAAATGACCTATTTTGATAAACTATATCTCAGTTATTTATGGACCGATTTGAATGAAATTTTCACAGAATATCAGATATAATTTAAATTTTAACATATATTTTTGAGTGATTTTTCCAATCACACGTTGAAAAGCAGTAACGGTTTGACTAAAGTGAATTTTTTGACGATATATAATTGACATAACTTAACATATTGAAGGAATAGCTTCATGGTATCTTCAGCAAAGTTGTAGATTTCGACGAGATGAATAAGTTTGCTGAAGACAGTTTTTGTGTAAGGCTATCAGATTTTAAGATAAAAAGTTTTGAATTTTTCGTCAAAAATTACAGTTTAGCCAAACCGTTATTACTTATAAACTTGTGATTGGAAAAATTATTCAAAAATATATGTTAAAATTCAAGTTACATCTGATGTTCTGTGAAAAGTTCATTCGAAAATATTTCCATAAATAACTGAAATCTAACTTACCAAAGTTGGTCATTTTGTATGGAAAATCGAAAAAGTTGCAAATGCATGTGAATAAGTTGGGGCCTTCCTTGGCCGAGTGGTTAAAGTCCGCGGCTACAAAGCAAAGCCATGCTGAAGGTGTCTGGGTTCGATTCCCGGTTTGTCCAGGATCTTTTCGTAATGGAAATTTTCTTGACTTCCCTGGGCATAGAGTATAATCGTACCTGCTACACGATATACGAATGCAAAAATGGAAACATTGGCAAAGAAAGCTCTCAGTTAATAACTGTGGAAGTGTCATAAGAACACTAAGCTGAGAAGCAGGCTCTGTTCCAGTGAGGACGTTAATGCCAAGAAGAAGAAGAATAAGAATAAGAAGATGTGAATAAGTTTTCTGTTTATTCGACAAACCAGCTGAATATTTCATGGGTGCAGTTGAAATCTGGAAATGTAGCTCAATCTTAAAATCTTGAGCGATTTCACAAACCAGATTCTGAATTAACAGCTCAGCAGGCTTCTAGCAGCGAGGTACTTCTCGCTAAGCAAGTTCGGAGGAGCTCTTACCAGCTCGAAAGCGGAAATGGAATGAAACTGAATCCAACGAAGGCAGCATGTTTTATAACCTTGGAATAGCAGATAATGCTCCTCCCTTTTGTGCTCTTCGCTTTCTGATCGACCAATCTGGGAAATTGGTATGTGCCAATAATGTGTTGGGCTTGGAATTACTTGATAATTGCGGAGAATACTAATACGTGAGAAATTGGTCGAACATGAATTCGTCCCCTTAATGCTACAACTAGATAACTCAAAATTTGTAGTTTTTGAGTTGAGTATACCAAAATATTGCTCTTAACTAGCTCCATAACATATCCAAAGCTCATAAACGTGCGATTTTAAACAAAAAAGTTATAGTATATTTTCAAAACTAGATATCTCAATGTAGAACAAACGTATTTTGTGCTAAAACTAGGTAACTCGAGTTACCTAGTTTGAGCTCTGAAATTTGCTCTCATGCCATTATGTAGATTTGGGTGCTACAACTGGATATCTCATTCAAATGTTAAGAAACAATATTCTATTACGAGAACAAGTTTCAGGAAGAGATCCAACAGTATCTAGATGGCTAACAGCTAAACCATTGAAAAACAAGCTTCAAAATTATTGATTGTATGCTAGCTTATCACTCATTTATGAGAAGTCCAATCATGTCTATTCGTACTAAAAGTATTGAAAGTATTGATATGAACTTTTGTAATTGCCTTTTGAAAATATGTTGTAAAACAGATATAGCAGTTTTGAAAAATAACCTTCAATTCCATACACGTTCTAGAAGTGTATCAAAGCAATATTAATTGTTTTCAGGCTTTTCTACATGTGAAGTTTAACGCTTTTAACATGCTCGCGGGAAATTTGAGTTAGACTTGAATAAATAGACATCAATCAATAAACTTAATCAGTCAAAGTCTTAGTGATTCAAAACGTTATGCCATTTACAGTGCTGTTCTTAACGATCAGTATTCCTATTTTATTGCATGTATGAAGGTATGATCTTCTTAAACAAAGAAAATTTAGAGCATTTTTGGACACTAGTGTGAAATTAAGTATGAATTCCTGCATTATATCATTAAAACATGGACTTGAGCACAAACCAAGCAAGACTTAAACCATATTTTGCCCACATTATTTCAAGTGTACTGCAAAATACATTCGTTTTACCAAATTTTGATTATTTTTGATCATGATTGTGCGATTAAAATCAATTTTGAACGTGAAAATTGCTAGTTATGTTTAAAAAAATGACACAATTGCAGTGTTCAACAACTCCAAACCTTTATATTTTTAAAATTTGTGTATGAATATGTGTTATTTCACGCAAACGATGCTCATTAAAACATTTTTTTCTAATTCTGCACCTTAAAAAAATATGTTTGAACATTGTTTGATACAGGAGGGTATCCATTGTGTATCAATATTTCTTTAAATATTAGTTAACATTCTAGTATTGCAAGTCATCTTAAAAACTAACAATTATGTAGCATTTGCGTTATTTTTATACATTGGCTTAAACTAGGTATCTCGAAATATATCGAAATTGTTGAATGATATTGCATGCTACAACTAGGTAACTCGCAATTTTTTTAAATAATGATTTTTTTCTTGGTTCAAAATAATACTGAAGCTTAAATTTACACGCAATAGGAAAAATAATGAGTTAATCAACGTATACTTCATGAAATACAAATTGAAATACACTTTGGAACGGAGAACCATGTACTTGAAAAATGGTCAAATGTTCAAAGTCGTTTATCTCAAAACGTCGATTTTCGAGTTATCCAGTTGTAGCATTAAGGGGACGAATTGTTGGAATGATTGGCATTCCCTAAATATTCAATACGAGCTATTGATAATCAATAGTTTTCTTTATTATGACGGTAAATTTCTGATTCATGGGCGCCAAAATTATTACAATTTTTCAATGAGAATGTCTTTTCAAAAGCATTCTTAATATGTCGCAATTTTGTCACATGGGATAATTTTCCTAATCAAAGTGTTCCCACAAAATATGGAACATAAAAGGCGCTGTTGGAAAAGCCACTCTATTTTGCAATCGTTGTGAAATGTTGAGCACTCACCCCGTTGGCACTGCAGCAGCGTCCCGCGAGTTCAATCTCAAATGGTTGAGTCATACATTATTCACGACAAATGAAATTTTGTATGAGGCCGTGAAATTGATTTAGGAATACTAGAAGTTATAAATAAAGTCGGAAATATTTCTCTTTTAACTCTTTTCCACAAATTTGATGGCTCTGAAAAGAACCGATGGCTTTGTTAGCTTCGATGTTGTTACGGATAAATAACACTGCTCGGACCAGCAAAACTCAGGGAGCTTCTGGTATTTGCTCCTAATGGTGCTTCTTGACCACCAATGATGATTTCATCACGAGTCGAAATTTTGAAGCGCGGGTCAACAACTCCTCGGCCGATGAAATTTGCGGCGGCGATGACGATGGCTGGGTGAACGCAAACAAGCGGTGAACCACAAAGCGAGAATGACTCGCCCGACCGTGTTCACAGTTCGACCACAATTTCTCCTGTGGACTGCTTCCTCTTCTTCTTCTAGGCGGCGGCAGCGGTGATGGCTTTAGCTTCGGACGGCATCTTCTCTCGCTCGCTCGACAGTTTGATTTGAGCGAAGCAAGACAAACGGGGGCGTCCTTCGCTATCGATGTCTGTGCCTGAGAAGCACGCCCGGTCAGAACAAGCCGATCTGTCGCCTGCTGAGATGCGAGCCAATCGGAGAGTGAAAAGCAAATGACGTCAAATTTTCTCTAGCCACCCCTATTTATAGATTTGCTTGAAATCAACGTTCTCTTTTAAAACAGTTATTAAACTATTTGGACAGGTATGTGGGATTCAGTAAGTAAACGACATGAAGCTTTGATGTCTTATCTTTCGATTGAGGTGCTAATCAAGAAATTTCGTTAAGCCAGCGAAAAGTTATAAACGTTTAAAATATTTCATGCCAACGTAACGCTCTTGGTTTTGAAATTCCAATTTCACTCCTGTATAGAGAAGAGAGACGTACTTCTACGTCAAAACCCTACCGCCACAGGTAATTCCGCTTCTTCGACTACCGGAAATTCCAATGGGAAATCACATGACATGTCTGCCTCTGATTTTAATTTTCTAACTGAACAATTGAATCTAATGATTGATGCAATGTTCAAAGCCACCACTTTGACTGAAGCTGTCCAAGTAGGTGTAAAATTTACAAATCAAATTGTTATTGGATTACGTTTTTCTAATGGATCCAAATAATAATTTGGATTTGGATTTTTGGAATGCTCGTTCTCTGAATGGTAAAGAGGACGAGCTGTTCAATTTTCTTACGGTTAATAACGTGCATATAGCAGTTATTACCGAAACGTATTTAAAACCTGGATCTAAACTCAAAAGAGATCCTAACTTTTTTGTTTATCGTAATGATCGACTTGATGGGGCATGTGGGGGAGTTGCAATCATCATTCATAGGCGTATAAAACATCAACTGTTTTCATCATTTGAAACTAAAGTTTTTGAAACTTTAGGTGTTTCTGTTGAAACACAGTTTGGTAAATATACTTTCATAGCTGCCTATTTGCCTTTTCAATGCTCTGGGCAGCAAGTTAATTTGCTCCAAACTGACTTGCGTAAATTGACTCGCAATAAGTCAAAATTTTTTGTCATTGGTGACTTTAATGCCAAACATCGGTCATGGAATAATTCTCAAAGTAATTCCAACGGCAGAATTTTATTTGATGAGTGCTCTTCAGGATATTTCTCAATTCAATACCCTGATAGCCCCACATGTTTTTCCTCTTCTAGAAATCCATCTACGATTGATTTGGTCTTAACCGACTCTAGTCATCTTTGTAGCCAACTGATTACTCATGCTGATTTTGATTCTGATCATACCCCTGTTACATTTCAAATATCCCAAGAAGCGATTCTCAATCCTATCAGCTCCACTTTCAATTATTTACGAGCCGACTGGAATATATATAAAACGTATGTTGACTCTAATCTTGATGTTAACATTTCTTTAGAAACTAAACTTGATATTGACAATGCTCTTGAAACTTTAACAAATTCCATTGTTGAAGCCAGGAGTATTGCAATTCCAAAATGTGAAGTGAAATTTGAATCCGTGATTATAGACGATGATCTTAAACTCTTGATCCGTCTTAAAAACGTGAGGAGAAGGCAATTTCAACGCACTCGCGATCCTGCTATGAAAATTATATGGCAGGATTTGCAGAAAGAAATCAAGAAACGTTTTGCTCAATTAAGAAACAAAAATTTTGAAAATAAAATTTCTCAATTGGACCCTGGCTCTAAGCCCTTTTGGAAATTATCGAAAATCTTGAAAAAACCTCAGAAGCCAATACCGGCATTGAAAGAGGAAAACAAATTATTACTAACTAATTGCGAAAAAGCTCAAAAACTTGCTATGCAGTTTGAAAGTGCGCACAATTTTAATTTAGGACTTACTAGTCCAATTGAAAATGAAGTTACTCAGGAGTTCGAAAATATTCTCAATCAAGAGAACGTTTTCGAAAATGCCTGGGAGACTGATTTGGAAGAAGTGAGAATTATTATTAAAAAATTCAAAAATATGAAAGCTCCTGGCGATGATGGAATTTTTTACATCCTCATCAAGAAACTTCCAGAAAGTAGCTTATCATTTTTAGTTGATATATTTAACAAATGTTTTCAATTAGCATATTTTCCTGACAAATGGAAAAATGCTAAGGTTGTTCCAATTTTAAAACCAGACAAAAATCCTGCAGAAGCTTCTAGCTATCGTCCAATCAGTTTGCTTTCCTCCATCAGTAAACATTTTGAAAAGGTTATTTTGAACAGAATGATGGCCCACATCAACGAAAATTCAATTTTTGCCAATGAACAGTTCGGATTCCGCCATGGAAATTCGACCACTCATCAACTTTTACGTGTAACAAATTTGATCCGTTCCAACAAATCTGAAGGATATTCTACTGGTCTTGCTCTTCTAGACATAGAAAAAGCATTCGACAGTGTTTGGCATGAAGGTTTGATTGTAAAATTAAAAAACTTTAATTTTCCAACATACATTGTTAAAATAATTCAAAGTTATCTGACAAATCGTACACTGCAGGTTAATTATCAGAACTCCAGATCTGAAAGACTTCCTGTAAGAGCTGGTGTTCCTCAAGGTAGCATTTTGGGACCAATATTATACAATATTTTCACATCTGACTTACCTGAGTTACCTCAGGGATGTCTAAAATCTTTGTTTGCGGATGACACAGGCCTCTCCGCCAAAGGTCGAAGCCTGCGTGTCATCTGTAGTCGATTGCAAAAAAGTTTGGATATTTTTTCTTCATACTTGCAAAAATGGAAGATTTCTCCTAATGCTTCCAAAACTCAACTAATAATATTCCCACATAAACCAAAAGCTCTTTATTTGAAACCTTCAAGTAGACATGTTGTCACGATGAGAGGGGTTCCAATAAATTGGTCAGATGAAGTTAAGTATCTAGGGCTCATGCTAGATAAGAATTTAACTTTCAAAAATCACATTGAGGGCATTCAAGCCAAATGTAATAAATATGTAAAATGTCTCTATCCCCTTATTAATAGAAAATCAAAACTTTGTCTTAAGAACAAGCTGTTGATATTCAAACAAATTTTCAGGCCAGCCATGTTGTATGCTGTACCAATATGGACTAGCTGTTGTAATACCAGGAAGAAAGCTCTGCAGAGAATTCAAAATAAAATTTTGAAAATGATTCTGAGACTTCCTCCCTGGTATAGTACCAATGAGTTACATAGAATATCCAATGTTGAAAGATTGGAACAAATGTCAAATACAATCATTAATAATTTCAGGCAAAAATCGTTACAATCTTCTATTGCCACGATTAATGCGTTATATGTTTAGGTTAAGTTAGGTTAAGTATATTGAAAAAGGTTTTTTTTTTCTCTTATAAGCAGGTGAAATCAACTCACCTGTAAAAAAACTGAACTGCTACGGCAAATGAAATGTAATATGTTGTTAACACACCTAAATATAAGAAATGAATGTAATGTTTGAAATGATACTAATAAAGAAATTAAAAAAAAAAAAAAAAAGGTCTAGCATGCGCTTATTCAGCCCTCTTTCAATACCAGAATTCTATTTTTAGAACAGATGGCAACCTTCGAAAGCTTAACGATCGCTTATTCATCCATTATTCACCAATTAACCAAAAAAAAATTAAAAAGTATTTACAGGTTTATAGTTTTGGGTTTTATCAACGCAACTAACAATTACAAACATATAGTGTAGAAAAGTGCTGGAATTTAAATATGAAGATTAGTTATTATGTGCCATTGGGATTTGAACTGGGATTTGCTGATTTATAATCACTTACCTTGACATCTGCTCCACATGAGACTGTGTGAACATCATCAACAGCAAGGGACTAGCATATTGTTTTGTCTGAATAAGGGCTATTTTAAAGGCTGCATTGAGGCTGAAGAAGTGATAACAGCGCTATGCGAAAAAACTTGAGTTAGCTGTCAAAGTGTGTTGTGATTTTTGTTTCAAAATAGAATCCTCGGTAATTTTTAATTTCTGATATTCAATTGTTGCGAATTATGTTGCGAAGAAATGTGCGTCATCGAGTGTAGTGTTCTATCTTGTTGTTACACAAGGTCATCGATGCCAGATTCAGGATTTTTTTCGACAAATGATAGGCCCGTGTGCGTTTACAGCATGTCTGCTCCGGGATGTGAAAATTTTTTTATTCGATGAAACAGTTTTATAATAATTAATTTAGTGTTCGACCCAATGTAGGTGTATATTTCGGTATGTATATTTTTATCAACATACAAGTGAACAATTTTTCGACAATGGCTGTTGATTTGATTAAAGCTTTAAATAACCTTTAATCAATATCATTCAGGTTGGCTGAACAAAAGTTAAAACTGTAGATGAAAAATAGTTTGTTCAACTCAATATTCAGCTTTGAGTATACTGCTGAATAAGAGTGTTTAATAAGCTTTTCTTCAAATTATTGTTCAGCTGCCACGGTGTTCAGCCTTGTACACCATTGATCAGCCAATATTCAGCAAATACTCTTGCTGTTCAGCTTTCATTGTTACTTGGGTTGTCTGCATCGGCTGATAGTCAGAATCTAGGAAACGGAACAGCTACCGGAGGAGTGGAAGCAAGGCGTTATATGCCCTATCTACAAAAAGGGCGACAAACTGGAGTGTGAAAATTATCGTGCAATCACCATCCTAAACGCCGCCTATACAATGCTATCCCAGATTCTCTTCCGTCGTCTATCACCTATAGCAAACGAGTTCGTGGGAAGTTATCAAGCAGGTTTCATCGACGGCCGCTCGACAACGGACCAGATCTTTTCCGTGCGGCAAATCCTCCAGAAATGCCGTGAGTACCAGGTCCCTACGCACCATTTGTTCATCGATTTCAAGGCGGCATACGATAGTATCGACCGCATAGAGCTATGGAAAATCATGGACGAGAACAGCTTTCCCGGGAAGCTCACAAGATTGATCAGAGCAACGATGGACGGTGTGCAAAACTGCGTGAAGATCTCGGACGAACACTCCAGTTCATTCGAGTCTCGGCGGGGACTACGACAAGGCGACGGACTTTCGTGCCTGTTGTTCAATATTGCGATTGAAGGTGTCATGCGGAGAGCAGGACTAACAGTTGAGGCACGATTTTCACGAGATCTGGACAATTTGTTTGCTTCGCGGGCGACATGGATATTATTGGGAGAAAATTTGGAACGGTGGCAGATTTGTTCACCCACCTGAAACGCGAAGCAACAAGAGTCGGGCTAATGGTGAATGCGTCGAAAACAAAGTACATGCTGGTTGGCGGACCTGAGCGCGACAGGGCCCGCTTAGGAAGCAGTGTTTCGATTGACGAGGATACCTTCGAGGTGGTGGACGAGTTCGTCTACCTCGGATCCTTGTTGACGGCTGACAACAATGTTAGTCGGGTCATACGAAGGCGCATCATCAGCGGAAGTCGTGCCTACTATGGGCTCCAGAAGAAACTGAGGTCGAGAAAGATTCGCTCCCGCACCAAATGCACGATGTACAAAACGCTCATAAGACCGGTAGTCCTCTATGGGCATGAGGCGTGGACTATGCTCGAGGAGGACTTAAAAGCCCTTGGGGTTTTCGAACGCCGAGTGCTAAGGACGATCTTCGGTGGCGGGCAGGAGAACGGCGTGTGGCAGCGAAGGATGAACCACGAGCTCGCTCAGCTCTACGGCGAACCCAGTATCGTGAAGGTAGCTAAAGCTGGAAGGATACGCTGGGCAGGGCATGTTTTAAGAATGCCGGACAACAACCCTGTTAAGATGGTGTTCGCCACGAATCCGGTAGGAACAAGAAGGCGTGGGGCGCAGCGAGCTAGGTGGATTGACCAGGTACACCAGGACCTGGAGAGCGTGGGTCACAGTCGAGGATGGAGAGAAGCGGCCATGAACCGAGGGAATTGGCGAAATATTGTTGGCGAGGCTTTATCAAGATAATTGATGTACAGTCAAATAAGTAAGTAAGTAGTGATAAATCTAAACACAAGGCTAGCTATTCATAATATCTGCTACGTTTGCTGGCATGAAATTTCACTCAAAATGCCGTTTATGCTTCGGTATGATGCAAACGCAAAAGTTTTTTGCTGAGATGGCCATGTGAGAGCTTGCACGGCTTGCGCAAGATTGATGTAAACACTGAGTTGAATAAGAAAAAACTCAGCAATCGCAGAAAAAGGAGACCGTCTCCGCGAGTCTCGTCTCAGGTTTTAAACATACTCTAATAATCCCTCCCCTAAATTTGATAAAAAAAGTGTAGTGGGCCCAGATAGCCGTAGCGCGTAAACGCGCAGCTATTCAGCATGACCATGCTGAGGATCGTGGGTTCGAATCCCGCTGATCGAGGATCTTTTCGTAAAGCAAATTTTCTCGATTCCCTGCCACACGATATACACATGCAAAAATGGTCAATCGGCAAAGAAAACTCTCAGTTAATAACTGTGGAAGTGCACATTGTAGTATAATGGATGTCAGATGATTAGAATGGAAACAAGTGTCTGAACAAAATTATTTAGCTATTTTTCCAGTGTGTTCTATCCCCGCACAGGTCTATCGAGAACGAGAGCCAAACGAAACAAACGAAAAAACGAAGATGTTCATCGCTACCTGGGATGCAAGCTCACGCTGTGCCGGGATGATGGAATACGAATGGGAGAGAAAGAGATCAAGCATGAAGAAAAAAAGAGATAGGAATCAAATTCCAAGACGGGATGGACTTTGGAGGTTCGACGAACATAATCGCGTCGGAGCGAATCAGTTTGTTGACGGTTTTCTACGCGAATTGTTGGACCGTACCTTGCGGTGTGATTTGAAGAAAAAAACAAGTTTTTGCGCGATAAGTGAGTGAATAAAATAATAATTATAAAATAAACTGTATTTATAATAACTGCTTTATTAATATGAAGAAACCAGACGGGTTTTTATTGTGTGTGCGATGAGTGCAACGGTTTGTGGAAATAATATTCAGTGGTGCTATCATCGAAACGTTTTGCTCCCTCTTGGATACGACATGACGCAGTCGGTAGGTTATTGTGAGTTAATGCAATTGATTTTGAATTTCATGATTGAGTATATTGTGCTTTATCAATGAAATGCAAAGAGAAGTTATATGAAGAATGTAATGTTTTAAAAGAAAATGGTGAAACGGAAATCGAAATTTTCATGACAAGGCTTGTGAAGATTTGCAGGACGCGTGGGTACCTGCATGGAAAGAAAAGAAACAAAACGAAAAAAAAAAACAGAGTAGAGCGTGTGGGCTACTACTCCATGTGCAGGACGAGTGGGTACCTGCATGTGAAAAGTTAAGAGAAAATGAACATAATATGAGAATAGAGCGAGTGGGCTGCTATTCCACCATCAAAACAGGACGAGTGGGTACCTGTATCCAAATAAAGAGTAGAGCGGGTGGGCTACTACTCTATGATTTACATAGGACGAGTGGGATCCTATGTTAGAAATGAAAACCGGTTTTGAACATATGAAAAAAAAATCAAGTGGTGCGAATAAGTTACTACTTCAAGCTTTGGCATGAATTAAAAAAAAAATAAGGGAATGTATGAGACAAGACATCTTTAAAGAATAATTGAAAAAAATAAGTGAAAAGTAATCAAGAAAATATTTCGATGCGAGATTTTTTTCCAATTGAAAGACAAACTGTTTGTCACCCTTTCTACTGTACAGTCTTCTATAATAAGCAATGGTGACGTGCTTGATTGAAGGTCCAAATTAATTCTCAATTTAAAGGTGGTCTGTTTAGTACTATTAAATGATTTTTTACATAATAACTGATTCATAATTATAATCAGTTGATCTGAACTTCTACTAAAGTGAATGGTACTCTCTTGTGTAATTTTGAATCGAAAAAAGAGTCTCATGTTCGGTTTCATATGCTTAAGTTGAAGATGAATTCCAAAAATAGTAATTTTGTAAGAGACAAGAGAGAGAGAGAGAGAGAGAGAGAGAGAGAGAGAGAGAGAGAGAGAGAGAGAGAGAGAGAGAGAGAGAGAGAGAGAGAGAGAGAGAGAGAGAGAGAGAGAGAGAGAGAGAGAGAGAGAGAGAGAGAGAGAGAGAGAGAGAGAGAGAGAGAGAGAGAGCAAATTTCATCGAGAAAGTGAAAAAAAGTGAATTCATATGCCATTTGGGTTTGTTTCTTAGCCTGGAACCTAGCAAGTTTTGTGTACAAGAAGCGATCAAAATCAGTGAATTTTTGAGGGAAAACATGCATGTGAATTTGATTAGTCTTTATTATCAATGATAATTGATCATCTATAAGTCAGAATGCATCAAACATCACAAGCAGGTCATAGAAACAAGAGTGATCTAAACTAACGAAAGTTGTGACAGGTCGAACCGATTAATTTGCTAGCTCAGGAAATTCACTAAATACTTTTTTTTTATATTACATTTAATATAGAAATCAGTAACAGTTAAGAGGACAAACAAACAAATTTTTAGTGTTTAGAAAACCAATCAAAATTTTCCTGGTTTCGTTACTCTTCAGATCATTCTGGAGCATGGCAAGCTTCATCCTTAAAAGTGACCAAAATTAGCGATTGTTATGTGACGAAGAAGAAATTTGAGAAATGATCAAGATCTCGACAAAAGTTCATTTTAAGAGATGTTCTAAAACAGCTGATTGCTCATTTTATGAATATAATTCCAACAGGGGGTCTCGTAACGCGTGAAAATTACAGCAAGATATACACTCTTGCAAGATGGACAATTTCGTTAGACAAGGAAGTAAATTGAAATCCTCTGGTTTCATCATTCGATGGATCTCTTCATACCTGGACATTTTATACATTAGAAATGATCAAATCAGCGAATATTACGAGAAAAAGAACATGTAAATTCAAGAAGTGATCAAAATCAGCTAGTTTTGCGAGGAAAAACAGGTTAATTTCGTTAGTTTGGGAAGTCCGCTGAATTTTGGTTTCATGACTGGACGTACCTCTTAAAGCATGGGAAGCTAAAGAGTCATTAAACCAATCGATTGTTTTGAAATGATGAACTGACAAATTTGAAATGTGACCGAAGTCAGCAATAATACATGTAAAGAAATGTAAATGTAATGTCCATGAATTTGATTGTAAACGTTCTGGTGCTGTTACCTTACGGATCTTTTAGAGCATGACAAGATCCATCAAATGATAATAAATCAGTGATTATTTTGATATGGAGAGCATGTGATGTTCAATATGAGCATTAGATTAGAGTAAGAAAACGCACTTTGTTTTGACTAGAAAATCAATTGAAAATTTACTGGTTTTAGCAGCCTGGTAAGCTGTAAGAATAAAAGATGATAAACAGCCAATATTATGAAAAGTACAAATACCTATATCATTTTTAAAGCGATTTTTTGAATAGTCAATTACAGAAACAAATTTCACTGTCATTTTTTGGTTTTGTTACTCGACGGATCTTTTGAAGATTGGCAAGTTTCATCAATGAGATGTGACAAAAATCAGTGAATATTATGTAAGGAAGAACAAAATTAGTGTGCATCATGTAAAATAGAACATATAAACTTGAAAAATTATCAATACTGAAAGGAAGTACGAGTAGTTTCCGTTCGTTTTTTTACTGGTTTTGTAACTTGATGAATCTATTCGAGCCTAACACGGTCCATGAAGTAATAAAAACCAGTGATTATTTTGAGATAAACAATATGTAAATTTCGAAAGTGATCAAAATCAGCAAATGTTTAGTGGAAGCAAATGACAATTTCTTAAGGAGAAATTTACTGTTTTATTTGATTTTGTAACTCGGCCTATTTTTTGGAGTCTGGCTAGCTCTATTTATGAGAAGTTGTTATCCAAATAAGCTATTGTTTTTCGGAAGTAAGAACATAAATTTAGTAAGTTTATAAATTTGATTAAAAAAACAATTGCGGTTTTGTTGTGAAATGGATATTTCTGGAGACTGGTGGACTCGATTCAAATGAAATGGTTAACCCATTCTAATATTCATGTATCAGTAATTGTTGTTTGCTGATATGTGGATTGTTATTCAATGAAGGTGTGTAAAATCTGTGGATAGGGCAAACGCTCCCTTAGTGGAGGTAGCTCCAATAGTGGAGGTAGTGTGTTTTGACATGTTTCGCACTTTTTTATGGCTATGTGATATTTTTCTATGATGTACGATGTGAAAATGATACAAGTTATCGAAAAATATTCATGAAATTTAACCATAAACCTATTTTAAACAATTATTTTGCTTAAATTTTTTGCTCCTTTGCACCTATAGTGGTGCATCAGTACCTATAGTGGAGGGTCCCATAAGAAATCAATGGTTTGCGCCACTAAAGGAACCATTCTTAAAACATACCTCCACTAAAGGAACAGTGTTCCTATTGTTGGTGCAAGGCTTTTTGCAGGGAAATTTCAAATGAATCGTGATTTTTATACATTTGAATGATAGAAAGATTTGAGATCTAGCGATTGATACGCTAAAATCATATAATTCATGATTTTATCACCATGTTTTAGCAGTTTTCCCTTAGGTGCACCACTAATGGTACATTTGCCCTATTATGTATTAATTCGATGAATATTGACGGGTAAAGTGTGATCAATATAAAAAGAAAGTGCGTACAAAATCCTTATGTTTTGAAAAAGTGTCTTGTTTTGTTATTTGATGTGATCTAAACAGCCTGGCAAGATTCATCTACGAAAAGGTGTTGTCCAAATCAGCTATTAATTTCGGAAGGAAGAACATAAATTGTGTAATTTTAGAAAATAGATTTATGGTTTTATTGTACAATGGATCTTTGCGGATACTGGTAAGCTCGAATCAAGGCAAGTGATGAGTAAGGTAAGGTTCATTCAAATATCCAAGATTCTATAATGACTGTTTGTTAACGTGTGGATTTGTTATTTAAAGAAATTGCATGAGTCTGGTGAATATTATGTAAGGAAAACAAAATCAACGAATATATGTGAAGAAGAACAAGTAAATTTGAAAAGAGGTCAGCATTGAAAGGAAGTATGCGCAATTTTTGTTTGTTTTGGAAGTATTCTTTTTTCTGGTGTTGTTATTTGATGGATTTTTGGAGCATGGCAACCTCCATCCATATGAAGTGATGGAAACCAGTGATTATTTTGAGATCAACAATATGTGAATTCAGAAGTGATTAAAATCAATATGTGGAAGAACATGACGATTTCTTTAGTTTGAAGAAGTTTATTGTTTTATTTTTCTATACTCGACCTATCATTTGGTGTCTGGCAAGCTCCATTTATAAGAAGTTGTTATCCAAATCAGCTATTGTTTTATGGATGGAAGAATGTATATGTACAATTGATCTTTCTGAAGACCGCAATGCTCGATTCAAGAGAAATGATTAGTGAGATCCATTAATATATCCAAGAATTAGTAATTGTTGTTTAGCAATGAATAAATTCGTTATTTAATAAAATTATATGAGATCAGTGGGCATTATTTAAAGAAGAACCAAATCAATGGATATTATGTGAAAAAGAACAGATAAATTTAAGAAGTGTTCAATATTGAAAGTGTAAGTTTCAATTATTTTGAAAGTGTTTTGTGTTCTTACTTGTTGAATCTATGGAGACTGGTAAGCTCCATTCATAGGAAGTTATCAAACCCAGTGATTATTTTAAGATAAACAATTTGCAAATTTAAGAAGTGATCAAAATCAGCAAATGCTTTGAGTGGAAGAACATGGCAGTTTCTTTCAATTCATCTATGAGAAGTTATTACTCAAATCTGCTACATTTTTCGGAAAAAAGAACATAAAACTTGTAATTTTAAAATAAAATATTTATTATGCAATGGATTTTGCAAACTGGTAAACTCGAATCATGGGAAAGAATTAATAAGGTCCATTCAAACATCCAACAATCGAAAATAATTACCTATTAATGTGTGGATTCATTATTTAATGAAATTATATGAGATTCCCAGAATTTGCTGTTTAATTTATCTCTACATCTAATTTTTAAAAAAAGAGGACATCAAACTTGTAATTTAAAAATAAAATATTTGTTATGCAATGGATTTTGCAGACTGGTAAGCTCGAATCAAGGAAAAAAATTAATAAGCTCTATTCAAACATCCAGCAATCGAAAATAATTACCTATTAACGTGTGGATTCGTTATTTAATGAAATTATATGAGATTTCCAGAATTTGTTGCTCAATTTATCTCTCTACATCTAATTATGTTTCATCCATTAATCTAAGTATGTTGTTTTCCATCAAACAAATAATAAAGTTTCTCGAAAAGGTGGCTCAAGAAATTTTCTACAGAAAGCTACATTTGTATTAGCATTTCTTTTCAACACTGTACTGTGATTAAAGAAAAGTGATTTCCACTCATAGAGGTAGGCGGTATATTTTCAAACGCACAAATATGAGAAATGTTGTATATTGCGATTTTTTTACCACTTAGACTTTAGTGATCTGAATTTCGTCTTTCTCAGATTTCGCCTTCGATTTCGCTGCCCCTTTTCGATCACCGAAGCCCATGCAATTATCCTGATGTTCATGACAGTTTTCTCCGTCCAGCTCAATGTTTACCATTTTTTCCTTGTTCTCGACTCACCAGCTGGTCTTGTGTACACAACAAAACCAGCTGGTCCTCCGTTGTTTACAGTTATCGTCATTGTTCTCATGCTCCAGCTGATCGAGTTCTCGTGTTAAAACCAACTCGTAGTGAGTGAAATGAAGGATGAAAGGCGGATGGTGTTTGAAAATGTACCATCAGTACATTATTGGCAGCTTCTCAATTTCGTCATGAAAGTCTAATCATTCGTGAAAATTACAATATTGAAAATAATACTAATTTTGTTGGTTCAGGAAGTCGATTGATAAGCCCACGAATGTTTTATGCTTGCTAATTGTTTTTAGGTCTTGGTTAGCCTTTAAAATATATATTACTATTTGTTTTGAAGCGTTGATACGATTTGAACTAAATTCAATATTAAATATGTTATAAATAAAAAGTCGAAATAGATTTATTGTGCATTCAGATTAACTTTAGATCGAAGTTCATAAGAGAAATGAAATATCACCGACGCCGAACTTCGCCGAAGTTTTGACTGCCGAACTTCTAATTGTCAATCGAATTGCCAATATATAACAAACTGTTGGGCGATTTCAGGGTGCCGTTAAAAATTTATCAGACAAAATATAATTATGCATAGGATTGAAAATTTCTCAAGAATAGTGACATGGAGTTTATAAAGTTAGTAATAGCATTCTACTTCAAAGAACTCTACATTTTAATATAATTCAGGTTGGCTTAAATCAATAATAACGAAATTTAAAAAGGTACCGAACAAAGTATGAGAAGTTTGTTGCAACAGAATAGTTCGAAAAAAAATTAAAAAAAAAATTACAAAACAAATTACTGTAGACCTACAATATGTGTTTAAACCACACGAGTTAGGAAAACAGTATGACATTGTTCAATGAATAGTTTGTGGTTCCATGAGTAGAGGAGAAGGCGAATGTAGTATAATGGATGTCAGATGATTAGAATGGAAACAAGTGTCTGAACAAAATTATTTAGCTATTTTTCCAGTGTGTTCTATCCCCGCACAGGTCTATCGAGAACGAGAGCCAAACGAAACAAACGAAAAAAACGAAGATGTTCATCGCTACCTGGGATGCAAGCTCACGCTGTGCCGGGATGATGGAATACGAATGGGAGAGAAAGAGATCAAGCATGAAGAAAAAAAGAGATAGGAATCAAATTCCAAGACGGGATGGACTTTGGAGGTTCGACGAACATAATCGCGTCGGAGCGAATCAGTTTGTTGACGGTTTTCTACGCGAATTGTTGGACCGTACCTTGCGGTGTGATTTGAAGAAAAAAACAAGTTTTTGCGCGATAAGTGAGTGAATAAAATAATAATTATAAAATAAACTGTATTTATAATAACTGCTTTATTAATATGAAGAAACCAGACGGGTTTTTATTGTGTGTGCGATGAGTGCAACGGTTTGTGGAAATAATATTCAGTGGTGCTATCATCGAAACGTTTTGCTCCCTCTTGGATACGACACACATAAGAACACTTATCTGAGAAGCAGGCTTTTTCCCAGTTGGGACGTAACGGCAGAAAGAAGAAAAAGAAGTTGTGAATTTCAGAAGTGCTGTACATCTGTAAAATGATGTATTTCTAAATTTGTTTCAGCAAACGAAATTGCTGGAAGACAAATCGAAAATTTGGTGGGTACATAATATTATTTTGTTTTTGAATTGTATCTACAAATAAGAATAATAACTTTGAAAAACCAATCACCATGATAATTTTACTAATAAGATTTTTGCAATTTGAAGTACAGGGAACCGTCAATATTCATTTCAATTAGCTACGCTTTCGCAACCTAACCTCTGATTTGATTGCCAATCGAAGTGATGCTAAACTTCTGAAAGTGATTCACTATTTGTTTGAAATACATTTGCAAGCAAGTTCATTCCATAATTGAAATACGCACAATTCGGTAAAAGCGGACTATTTGATGTCGGGGAACAAATTTCTAACACATTCAACAGGGACTGAACAAAGTAGGTTATGGTAAATATTGATCGATAAATTGCTCTATTTGGTGAAAACATTTCCAATACCCGACTCGAGCAGTTTCCATATTTCACTCAGTTTCACGTCCGGTAGCAGATCCGAAAGTAAATTTCAGACGGACAACATATGAACACATCTCCTCTCTGTAGTTGCACCGTCGCGGATTACCAGGGGGGTGCGCATGAGCCAATATTTGCCAACCCAACATCAAATCAACATGGCGTCCAGTGCTCATGTTTTGATTGTTTTGGAATAGACAAAGCATATGTGTTTATGGGTAGGAAACATCAATGATACCTCGCTGATGCGTAAAACATTAAACAAAATGATGAACAAGTGAAAAGCACATCAAATACGACGATTCAATGCGATATGTTTAATTGCCAGAATCTAGCACTAGCAGCGTGTGAGCCGCATATTCGAAAATCAGGAGCAAGGTCAGGGCAAACCGACCAGAAAGTGGGTACCAAAACACGAAGTACCAAAACAATGTGAGGAAGAGCCGAAATATATGCAGGATGACAGCCGTGTCAGTCCCCTGCGGATTACAGATTGATACGGGGGCCGACCACGAACGAGAGCTGGCAGCAAGGAAGCTGTATTCAACGTGATTCGATTGAAATACTGCATCGCGTAGAGCTAGGGTAGAAGCGCCGGTTTTGGCCATACGCCAGTTGTAGCCATAGTGGATTATACACCGTTTTACTTAGTCAATCAGTATGAAACCTTTTGTGTTCAGTAGATCACATTCATATGATAGAGCTTCATTCATATACTCGTCCAAATTGATTCAAAACATAAGAAAAACAATTCATTTTCCTGATAATTTTAACTCCCATACACCTAATTTGGCCACTCTCATGAGAAATCAATGCAATTGGCCAATTTAGGAACCGATGTTAAATCTCTGGCCGAAACTGGTTCCGTTGGCCTATATTGACCAACGGGATTGGTTTTAGCTCAGTTTTGGTATTTTACACACATAATATGGATTGAAAACATGCATTTGTCATATTTGTAGTATATCGAAAATTGTGGGCTTCGTGGCCTTGCGGTTAGCGGCGTCAGTCGTTTAGACGTATTGTGCCACGGGGTGTGGGTTCAATTCCCGCTCCAGTCGGTGAAAATTTTTCGTCAAACGAAAAATTCATCGCTGGGCTACTGGGTGTTGTTGTCCGTTGCCTAATGTTAGTAATCGTTCAGTCTGTGCAGCCAATGTGCTGAAGACGGTGTAAATTGTCTTTTAAATACGGCTTCCCATTTAATTTTATTTACATTTTCTCTTAGGTTGGCCAAAACCGGTGCTTTTACCGTAGATGCATTTTAAGTGCTGTACATAATACTGGCGCAGTTTTTATCCGAGTCAAGGATGACTATCGAAAACGAACCTTTCTGCATAAACTCACTTTTCAAAACGCAATTTAATTTAAAAAAAGTTCTGGCAAGTTTTTATGAGAAGGAAATGTGTAACAGTATTTTGTTGAGCTTCTGTCAAATTATAATATGAAAAATCCAAAAGTTGTCCATCCAGTTGCGATGGTTGAGCCTTTCGTGCATGTAATTCCCTAGCATCGAACAAACGATTGACCTTTTTAAACAAATGTGTTATGTTTCTGACCGTTGGGAACAGTTGCGGAAAAGTTTCTAGGAAAAAGCGACCAGATATATTTTGCTCCAATGCGGACAACATTTTTATACATTGAAATGTACAATAAAACGACACGAATGTCTACAAGAGTTTGAAGTAGAAATTTAATAGCTCATTGCACGAAAATAGTAAAGACCGTTCTATTTTTTTTAGTTTCCAATATATTGGTATTGCATTTTCATCACGCCACAAATGTCCGAACACAGAATTCTACGATCGATAACAGTTCATTAGTGTTGATGACAGGGCAATAAATTTTAGCATAAGGATAAGAAAAAGTATGTTTATGATAGGGTCAGAATGGGTAGATATTTTGGTGCGTCACCGAAGGCAATAAATAAACAAAGCCAAGGTTTGCCAATTAGCTCTCGAATAAGGCTGCGCTGCATAGTAGTAGTACCTGAACATGAGGCGATATAAGAAAGGATAAAAACTACCCGGTATGACGGCGTGGCGGGAACCTTGGCTCCAGGTCAGGTAAAGACGTTAGGATTAGGTAAAACTTAGACATAAGAAAATCCATAATTGTAAGTAGAAAATAGGAAACAAAACATTACCTTACCATACCAGCATGGATCGAGTCGAGTTCTCTTTTAACAAAAAGAAAGTTCCTCAAAGAAAAGCGTGACCGTGGGAAGTATTTGGTTTCTAGTTCAGAAACATTTGGTGGCTCCAGAGAGGAACTAGGTGTTTTCCTCACGGTGATTAAGCTTTCGTGACTTGTGTTTGATAAGTCTAGTTTAGTTCGTGGTAAGAACGCTTTGACGAACATTTATAGTGAAATCCTAAGACACGGCGGGTGATCGGTCTAGGTAAAAGAACGGTGAAAGTGCATTGAGTGTGAGAGGTAATCAACCAACTCTCGGAAGTTACCCGAGAATTATTTAGCAACAAGTGAAAAGTTGTAAAAGGCTCTTGAACGCGACGGACGGTCGGGCAAGTCAATTTTAAGGAGATAATTCTTGATTGTGGTGAAAAAGGCTCTTGGACGCGACGGGCGGTCGACCAAGTCAACCCATTTAGAGACGACGAGACGAGTGGTCGTGAAGTTAGATTATAGGTTAGTAATAGAAGTGATAATTTTAAGAGAGGTCTAATTTTTTTCGTTTTGACGTAGAACTACGTCTTTCTTCTCTTTACACGAATGAAATTGGAATTTCAAAACCAAGAGCGTTACGTTGGAATGAAATATTTTAAACGTTTATAACTTTTCGCTGGCTTAACGAAATTTCTTGATTAGCACCTCAATCGAAAGATAAGACATCAAAGCTTCATGTCGTTTACTTACTGAATCCCACATACCTGTCCAAATAGTTTTATAACTGTTTTAAAAGAGAACGTTGATTTCAAGCAAATCTATAAATAGGGGTGGCTAGAGAAAATTTGACGTCATTTGCTTTTCACTCTCCGATTGGCTCGCATCTCAGCAGGCGACAGATCGGCTTGCTCTGACCGGGCGTGCTTCTCAGGCACAGACATCGATAGCGAAGGACGCCCCCGTTTGTCTTGCTTCGCTCAAATCAAACTGTCGAGCGAGCGAGAGAAGATGCCGTCCGAAGCTAAAGCCATCACCGCTGCCGCCGCCTAGAAGAAGAAGAGGAAGCAGTCCACAGGAGAAATTGCGGTCGAACTGTGAACACGGTCGGGCGAGTCATTCTCGCTTTGTGCTTCACCGCTTGTTTGCGTTCACCCAGCCATCGTCATCGCCGCCGCAAATTTCATCGGCCGAGGAGCTGTTTGAAATCATTATTGGTGGTCAAGAAGCAATCCCGTTAGGAGCAAATACCAGAAGCCCCCTGAGTTTTGCTGGTCCTAGCAGTGTTATTTATCCGTAACAACATCGAAGCTAACAAAGCCATCGATTCTTTTCAGAGCCATCAAATTTGTGGAAAAGAGTTGAAAGAGAAATATTTCCGACTTTATTTATAACTTCTAATATTCCTAAATCAATTTCACGGCTTCATACAAAATTTCATTTGTCATGAATAATTTATGACTCAACATTTTGAGATTGATTTTCGCGGACGCTGCTGCAGTGCCGTCGGGGTGAGTGCTCAACATTTCACAACGATTGTAAAATAGAGTGGCATTTCCAACAGTGCCTTTTATGTTCCATATTTTATGGGAACACTTTGATTAGGAAAATTATCCCATGTAACAAAATTGCGACATATTTAGAATGCTTTTGAAAAGACATTCTCATTGAACAATTGTAATAATTTTGGCATCCATTGATCAGAAATTTACCGTCGTAATAAAGAAAACTATTAATTATCAATAGCTCGTATTGAATATTTAGAGAATGCCAATCATTCCAACAATTCATGTTCGATCAATTTCTCACGTATTGATATTCTCCGCAATTTTCAAGTAATTCCAAGCCAACACATTATTAGCACATACCCATTTCCCAGATTGGTCGATCCGAAAGCGAAGTGCACAGAAGGGAGGAGCATCATCTGCTATTCCAAGGTTATAAAACATGCTGCCTTCGTTGGATTCAGTTTCATTCCATTTCCGCTTTCGAGCTGGTAAGAGCTCCCCCGAACTTGCTTAGCGGGAAGTACCTCGCTGCTAGAAGCCTGCTGAGCTGTTAATCCAGAATCTGGTTTGTGAAATCGCTCAAGATTTCAAGATTGAGCTACGTTTCCAGATTTCAACTAAATCCCTGTGATCCGCTACCCTGTTGCTGTTGTGCACCCATGAAATATTCAGCTGGTTTGTCGAATAAACAGAACTTATTCACATCTTCTTCTTCTTCTTCTTGGCATTAACGTCCTCACTGGGATAGAGCCTGCTTCTCAGCTTAGTGTTCTTATGACACTTCCACAGTTATTAACTGAGAGCTTTCTTTGCCAAAGTTTCCATTTTTGCATTCGTATATCGTGTGGCAGGTACGATTATATTCTATGCTCAGCGAAGTCAAGAAAATTTCCATTACGAAAAGATCCTGGACCGACCGGGAATCGAACCCAGACACCTTCAGCATGGCTTTGCTTTGTAGCCGGGGACTCTAACCACTCGGCTAAGGAAGGCTCCAACTTATTCACATGCATTTGCAACTTTTTCGATTTTCCATACAAAATGACCAACTTTGGTAAGTTAGATCTCAGTTATTTATGGAAATATTTTCGAATAAATCAAATGAACTGGAGTACAAAAGCATGCAAGACCAAAACTATCTTTTGTCCACATTCAATTCAAATGGACTGCCGAACGCATTCATACTATCAATTTTTTATTGTTTTTGATTATGATTTTGTGATCCGAATTAATTTTCTCACAAAAATTGTGTTAATAGTGTTTGACGTACCATCAATGTTCAACGGTTTCGAACCATTGTATTTGTTTAAACTCGTGCATGGTTAAATATGTATTATTTCACGAAAACATTGCTCACTAAAACAGTTCCCGTTTGTCTAATTCAGCACCTTGGAGAAATATTTTTTGATCATCGTTCGATACAGGAAGGTGTCCGGTGACTGGAAATCCTCCATTTAATGCTTATTACCATTTAAGTGATGCAATTCATCTTAAAAGATATCAATTATGTAGCATTTGAGTAATCTATATTCATTGATTTAAACAAGGTATCTCGGAATATGAAGAAATCATTGAATGATTGTGCATGCTACAACTAGACAACTCGCAAAATTTTCAAATTATGATCTTTTTCTCGGTTAAAAATAATTCTGATGCCTGAATTTGTACATGATAGGAAAAAATCAGTGGGGGTTGTGTACAAGACACGACCGCATAACGTTAACTACGCCAAGTGATTTTCTGCATTTGAATTTAAGTCGATTGTCATAGTTGCAGCCTTCCTTTAGTTCAAACTAAATATCGTAACGGTCGCAACAATATAGATTTCCAATTGACACCCAGTATATTGCCGTGAGACGTAGTTAACGTCAAAATTTTAAATCTTTCATTACGTGGGGAAAGAAGGGGAACCAAAGCTGGCATATTTTGTGTTACGTAATATGTGAATCATTCCTTAACAATAGAAAATATATTGCATCCCAGCGTCCTCGGAAACATCCTCAAATTGCCGTATTGTCAATTATTCGAAATAAATCAATTGTTGTATGCTGCTATGAGATAAATTAAGAGATTATAGTAAGTATGTGGTAAACACATTAGGGAATATCACACAAACAACTCTTTAAAACACATTTGTTGGCTCTGAAAAGTGTCGATTGAATTGTTGAATTTGCGTAACACAGACACACTTTGACGGCGCACTGGTTGCAATCCTCCTCGCCCGATGAGATTTTCGGTGTTGATGACGATGTGCGCTTCAACAAGCGGCTTTGGTCGATTTTCTTCACCCATCTCGTACAAAATGCTTGCCTCTAGTAGCGAGGAGCTGAGCAGGTTTAGAGGAGCTCTTACCAGCTCGAAAGCGAAAACAGAATGAAACCGAATTCATTTTTTTTTTGACATTAAATTTCATTTTATTACTCGTTTTGCTTGCTTTACATCAATAATTTTACATTTCAAGTGGTCAACAATATCGTTATTCATTCTTCAGTCAGTATTTCGAAGGCATTTTGCCTGTTTAATGTGTGACTTTTGTCTTTGTACATATCAACATTTAGCGTTTTGTTAAGATTTTTCTTTTTACCTAATTCTAACTTATCCTAATTACTAAAACTATGGGTAGAGATTTCTTATTTGTTCGTACTCTGAAACATGAGCTCTTGTTTGGTGCCTATTGGTAATCGTTTGCAATCTATTATCGACTAAATCGAGATTTGCCAGCCGATGAACCTCGGTTGTCGGAGTGCGTATCGGTAGTTTCAATATCATCTTCAAAAATTTGATTTGAAGGGTTTGAAGCTTCTTCCTATGCGTTTGAGCGCATCCTTTCCATACTGGGGCCCCATATTCCAGCATGGGCACAACAATCTGTCGGTAGACAGCCAACTTGTTGACGGTGGATGCTTTTGACCGGCGGTTGATGATCGGGTATAGTCGCTTCAGCATGAGTGTTCCTTTAGTGACTCGGTCTTCCACATGCTGACGGAAGAGGAGCTTGCTGTCAAATAATAGGCCTAGGTAGCGGGCTACTGATGACCAGTCGATGTCCATGTTCAAAACCTTGATCGTTGCTGTAGGCTTGAGCCGGTCTGAGTTGCGATGTGGAAAAACGATCGTTTGTGTTTTGGCCGCATTCACACAAATTTTCCAGTCGGCGAGGTACTTCGTGTACGCATCCAGACCCTTCTGGAGTTTCGCGACGAGAGTGCGCATTACCCGTCCTTTGTAACTGATTGCCGAGTCATCAGCAAACAGAGACAACGTTCCGCCTTCTGGCAGAGGGGGAATGTCCGATGTGTACAGATTGTGCCTATGCTGACGTGTGATGTCCTACCTTTCAGGTAGTCCGAGATAATTTTCACCAGATAGGTTGGGAAACGAAATTGGAGAAGCTTGTGCACTAAGCCGTCGTGCCAAACGTTATCAAACGCTTTTTCTATGTCCAGTAGGGCCATGACCGTTGTTTTGGAGACTGATTTGGCCTGGTTGACCAAGTTCGAGATTCGTTTTAGCTGGTCCACTGTCGAGTGACCCCGACGGAAGCCAAATTGTTCCTCCAAAAGGATGTCGTTTGTTTCGGTATGTTCGAGTAGCCTGGTGTAGATGAGTTTCTCGAATAGCTTGCTGAGCGAGGAGAGCAAACTGATCAGGCGATAACTTGACGAGTTTGTGGGATCCTTTCCTGGCTTCAGGATCGGTACCACCTTGGATCGCTTCCACATTGTTGGGAAGTACCCCAGTTCCAGACAACGGTTGAAGATGTTCATCAGGAGGGTATGCGCTCTTGGTCCCAAATGTTTCAGAACGATGTTGAAGTGACCGTCGAAACCCGGTGCTTTCATATTTTTAGTGGACTTGATGCAGTGTACCAACTCATCCAATGTAATTTTTCGGTTCTCCGGAAGCTCACTACGCGAAGTAGCGAGCTGGGAGACGCTTTCAGACACCGGTGCTTCCATCGGGCTGGCGATATCTCGGCCCAAGTTATGTGAAGCCATAAAATGTTTCGAAATTAAGTTTGATTTTTCAGCCTCGTTATCTAGCCTAAGAGGCGGGATAGGCTTAGGCTTGTTCTTTAGAACTTTAGTCAGACGCCAGAAGGACCTAGAATAGTTCGGTAAGCTCCTAATTTCTCTAGCAAACTGCCTATTCCTAATTTTATCCACCCGAATGGCGATGATTTTGTTCAATTTTTTGTACAAGATCTTCCTAGCAACATTACGTGTTCTTTGGAACTGCCTACGTATACAGTTCCTAAGGGAAATAATACGCCTGGTTTCATCGTCAAGGTTGGTAAACTTACATGTCATCGGGGTGGTTGGGATGAACCGTTGCTCTGCTACGACGATGTCATCGGAGAGGGTTTGCAGCAGGTTGTCGATGTCATCCTTCGTTGCTAGTGCGGGGTTTTCGGCCACACTTTCCTCCACGTAGCGCTGTAGCTGGATCCAGTTCGCTCGATGATAATTCCTTCGCCGGAGTTGCTGGCGTTGCTCGACGGCTTTGTCTACCTCGAACACCACCGGGAGATGGTCGGACGATAGGTCAGTGATGGCACGGAGGGCAGAGCAATTCTCCGCCATGTTGGTTAGCACGATATCGAGGGTGGATCCCACACCGCTTGGTGAGAAAAAAGTGGGTGAATCCGGATGGAGGACCACGTAATGTCCTGCCTGCAGATCCTCGGCCAGCATCGCTCCGTTCTTGTTCGCTCGTAGATTGCCCCATGTTGAATGGCGCGCGTTCAGGTCGCCGGCAATAATGTGATCGGGAAGGCTGAATTTAGTCTCCGGTTTGAGATGCGTTTCCGATATAAACGCAACATCGATTTGTTGGTGTCGCAGGAAGTCGATGAATTCCAGCTTTTTGTTACCCACAGAGTGGGCGTTCCAGTTAAGGGCGTTGAGAGTGAATGTTAAAGTTCATCATAAAGTGCATCATTTGCACCATCATTTTCTGCAGGTCACTCACCAGCGTGGTCAGGTGAGCGATGATTTGAGTCATGCTGTCGGATGACGGAGCCGGCGACGTGGGGCCGGGCTGGCTTCCCCAGAAACCTGGAGGGGGGATGTACGATTCTGCTTGCGTTGGGTTTGCGTTGCTTGACGCCCCGGTTGGCAGGCTGGACAGGCGGCCCCTGGGGGGAGGCAGCGGTGGGAACCCAGTTTCCAGGTCGATTTCAGGTTGCTTCTTCTTGTTTTGCTTCGGCTGGCTTGCTCTCTTCCGGAGTGCGATGAATTCGGCCCGCTTGGGACACGAACGACTAGTCGATGTGTGGGCGCCACCGCAATTGACGCAGACGGGTTGCTTTCCAGTTGTGTCGACGATGCACTGTGCCGTGCCGTGTTGATCGCCACACTTTCCGCAGCGGGCTTTCATATGGCAATTTCGCGAGCCATGACCAAAATTTAAGCAGCTGGTACACTGCGTGACATCACGATGAACCGGTTTGTAGCGCTCCCACTGCACGACGACGCTGAGGAGGGTTCTGACATTGTGGAGTTCCTTGATGGTCGTGGAGCCGCCTACCAAATGTACCAAGTACAATTGGTCGCGACATTTTACGGCCTCGTTGTGCCGAGCGATTTTGAAGACCTTCATCGGCTGCAGGTTGTTGTGCTTCAGTTCCGCTTCCACCTCGGAAACGTCGACATCGTAGAGGCCTCGAATGATGACCTTGAGGGGCTTCTTCGACGGAATATCGTGAGTGAAATGTTCCACCTTCCACACTTGTAGCGTCTCCGCCACTGATTGGTAGTGTGCTGCTGTTGCAACGGAGATTTTCACTCCGTCGGCGCAAAGTCGGAATTCAGCACGCAGGCCTTTGCGAACCTGTTCGTTTAACTTGGCGAGCAGTTCTCGCGGCTGCCCCTTCACATAGAATGGAGGGAGCTTCTCCTTCTTCTCAACTTTACTACCTCCATCCTCAGGAAGTAGCGAGTACGGGTTGCTGGCTAGCAACTTTTTCACTTGACCTCCATCGACGAGGATATCGGCCGGCCGCTTTCCGCCCTGCTTTTGGCCACCGCTGGGGCCTGGTTTACCCATGCTTGGGTAGAACGAAAAACCACTTGACAACGCGCTCGGAAAAACTTTCTACACGAGAGAGACTGCTATCGACTGACCGCACTGAATGCTTGCCGTAAACTGATGAAACTGAATTCAACGGAGAAGGGATGCTTTATACCCTTAGAATAGCAGGTGATACTCCTCCTCTCAAATTCTTCGTTTTCTTATCTATTTCCCAGGCTATATGAAACTGATGTCTGGGTAAGAGATGTACAAGATTAGCATTATGCTGTTATTGCATCCTGACGGCACTGCAGCAGCGTCCTCGGAAACATCCTCAAATTGCCGTATTGTCAATTATTCGTAATCAATTACCCAAGTAGCACACGAAACATCTTCCAAAGAGATGCTTTTCAAAAATGGTTTCAATCGCGTATCAATAAAAGCATCTGTAACTTATATGGTTCTAGATCGGTTGCATATCAATATCAAGGCTCATAAAGTTTCATTTCCGTTAAAATGAACATGAATTTCACTTCTTGTTTGACGTTCAACAATTTTGAAACGACAAGATTTGCTGCAAATGTCTTTTGCAAATAGCAATGAAGTCAAGTTTGTCAAGATGTTTCCAGCAACTTTTCAAACAAACTCTTGAAACTTCTCCCAAAATGCCGGTTTTAATGTTATGTTTCAAATTACTTTCATTTAAAGCATCCGCAACTTGCATTCAATTTTCGTTTCCATACCCACAACTCAAGAAGATTCATCCCAGTTGCGAGAAAGTTGCACTAAACTACGTGTATGACAGCTAGAAGTTTGTTTGTTTGAATTGAGTTGCAATATGGTTGAGTTGCATCTTACGTATCATCTAACAACGAAAACATGGTCTAGCAACAGTTTGATTGTTTGAATGGTGTTTCTCATATGTTGCGCGGAAGTTTTTGCAAAAAGCTTAGATTATTTCAGGCGTGGTCTTATTTCGACAGTAATGAACTTGTATTCCGAAGGGTGCAGTAAAGTTATAAGCAACAAGCTTTGATTAATGGGCCATGTGGTCGCTTTTATAGTGCATTGGCGAAGCAATTGTTCGAAGAGCTGGTGGAGTAGTGAGTAGAGGAGAAGATTGGTGATCTTGAGGTCGGAAGTTTGGTTCTCGTTCATATTTTTGTTTTCATTTTTTTTTCTCTCAAGTATTTTGCCACAAATAAGCAATTTCGATATAACTTAAATATGTTGCAAATAGACTCCACCTCTTGCGCTTTTGGCGTTGCTATTCAGTGCAATTGAAAGTCATATTTTCAACCATTGACAACTTGGATTAGTTTCAAAAGATTATTTTATTCCTGAGTTGAAACAAACTGTGCTGCTTGGGTACTGTATGATGCTATCAGATGAATTAAGAGATTATAGAAAGTATGTGGTAAACACATTAAGGAATATTACACAATTAACTCTTTAAAACACATTTGTTGGCTCCGGAAAGTGCCGATTGAATTGTTGAATTTGCGTAACA
Source organism: Aedes aegypti (assembly GCF_002204515.2). Classification (NCBI taxonomy): domain Eukaryota; kingdom Metazoa; phylum Arthropoda; class Insecta; order Diptera; family Culicidae; genus Aedes; species Aedes aegypti. The sequence continues at coordinate 296,648,045 of NC_035107.1, read as the reverse complement.
CGGACACATTTTGACCGCACACTGGTAGAAATCCTCCTCGCCCGATGAGGTTTGCGGTGGCGATGACGATGGGCGCTTCAACAAGGGCTTCAGTCGTGGCGGTGTGTTGTTGTTCCATTCGCGTTCCATTGAAAACTGAGCTGAGAATGCGAAAGGCACTCGAGACTTGCTCGCCGACCATGTTCACAGTCTGACGGCAAAAAGAAGAATGAGCGAAGAAGCAGGAATCGGTCTGCTTTTATAGTGCGAAGCGGAAGGCAAAAGAAGCGTGGAAAACTGCTTGCACGTGATTGGTTGCGTAAGAAAGGGGTTGACATTTTCCAAATTTTCAATAGTTTATTGTCGATATTCAATAGTTTTCTCCATTCGAGGAAATTGCTGTATACATTTCCGACCGATTGGTGGGAAAATTTCTAAAATCTATCGATAAATGACTGAGTTATTAGCGTTCAAAATCTTTCATAATTTCGTGACGGTCGCAAAATTTTAGATTTTTAATTGACACCCAGTATATTGCCGTAAGACGTAGTTAACGTCAAAAGTGAATTTGTACATGTATAAGCAACAATTTGAAAACACTCATAAGCTAGAGCAGGAGATATTGAAATCTAGAGATTCCAAGGCGGACGGCATATGGTCAAGCAGGACAGAAATGGTTAAAAGTGAGTGACCAAACACGTTCCACACCATCCGTACCATTGGTTATCTTGCTCCATCGCATTAGAACTCTTGGCCCGTTTCACTTCACGAGACGAGTAGGTATGAGCGTGTGATAGTGTGCGAAGGGTATTTGTCCCAATCGCTCTCGATCGGTGACCAGCCAGCTGTGGGATTTTTATGTATAATCAGAGCAGTCAGAAGTAAATATACCGCCGCGAGAACTACACCTCGTCCGTTTTTAATAAAAAAGTAGTAGTTTCTGTTCGCGTGAATAAAGTGTCGTTTGTTGAATTAAGTCCGTCGCGAGTTTTTAATAGGGTTTCGTTCTACTTCGTCGTAAGAGCTACTATTCGTCGTATCAAACTTAAAATGTTCCACTACGGCGGGTATTCCAACTTACCTGCAACATAGATTCATTTTCAGAATGTAATTTTGTGAAAGCTTTTATGATTCGTCCACCTGTACACCAAAAATTGAATGAAACTACTGTATTTCGATAAATAACTTCAGTTCAATCATCCACTTTTCACTTTTTCACCGAAATCGCATGGACGAACACGATTTGAGAGAAATGCTTAGCGATCGACATCAGTCACACCACTTTCGAACACAAGTTTCTTCCCGCCCCCGTGGGTGACTTACTTCGCCGGGCACTTATTTTCACTATGGAAAACCTTCGTACTTCTTCACTGAAGGATTTCATTCCAATTACACACCGTAAAACTTCAATTAATCACCAAACTTTACGAAATTTCCTCAACCACTGCGTATAATTGAGAATGTAAACAGAGTTCAATCCGTCGTACTGAGAAAAAAAAGCTTGTGCGCATCAATGTGTGCGCGACGCTCGACGTAACAATACGGTTCCTTTGATTGTGTTGTTTTCGCTGTACCGTGAGCAAATGCCATAATTGTACGGTCAAAAGGAATTGTGTTCATATGTTTGGGCTGAATTTTGATGACGAACAATGAATTTTAAAGGAAATTAGTATATTCCATCATGCTAAAGGAATGGAGGGAGATGCCCGTAGATCTATATATTCTAGTAAAACATTTTATTATAGCGTTGATATATTGTGTTTTAACCACTCAATACATCACAGTGAGCCGTAAGTTGTGGGACGAATCTGGAAACTGATTGCGACGGAGTTGAAAACGATACGACGGATTGAGAATACGATAAGATGTATTTTCTTTGCATTATTTCCAAAAACAGATCAAGATTTATCAAAATGTTATTGTACAATGCTAAAGCCGTTTTGAGAAAGAATTGTTTGGCATCGGTTTGTATCATCATCATTCACTGCAATACTGGGAAAATTGCAGCTCTTACTGATCAATGCTTAATACGATGGATACTAGCACATCACCCTACGTGTCCGAAAACTGTAATTAGTTAGCGCGCGAACAAGCACCTTGTAGCCAGAAGCCCGCTGAGCTGTTGATCAGCTGTTAAGCAGAGAACTTATACAAATTTCTACACTTGCGTTGGGGATTCTTCGTTTAACCATGGCAACCAACTGATAACATCCTGTAGTGCGATTCATCTATGACAGCATCCGAACTAACAAAGCCTTTGGCTCTTTTCAGGGCCACCAAATGTGTGTAAGAGAGTTAACAGAGTAATATTTCCGACATTATTTATCACATTGCCAAGCAATGAATAATATTTCTCTCAAACCATAAGATCAATAAAGCGATGACTGAAGCTTTCATTATAATCCTCGAATAACTTCTTTCCAATGCTATCATATATTTCATAGGAGGTTACTATTATAATTTCAAAATGATCATACAACCTGAAGTGAAATTTCACATTTTGATAGATAAATATGACGAATTCATTGGATACAGATAATGTATATTTGGGACATGATTAAACGTACACTTGGCTGCAAATCGTTATATGCATACATATTCACGAAAGTTTCGAGCACTGAAAACAATATGAAGTCAAAACGAGCAACAAGAACGACATCAAATTCAGTTAAATTAACCATCGTGGTCCTACGTCACCAGTTCGTACAACCCCATAGGGATGTACCCTTGTAGTTTTTTTCAAGTCTTTGCTCTTAACAAACTCGATGATGACATTGAGTTGCTCAGAAGCTACCTGCATGTTTATGTGATTAATGAAAATAAACTGAATTCAACTTTAATGATCGAACCATTTGTTTTATTTCAAGAGGGCATCGTTAATCACAATTAAAATAATCTATAGAAACCAATATGGGGCCCAGATAGCCGTAGCGGTAAACGTGCAGCTATTCAGCATGACCATGCTGAGGGTCGTGGGTTTGAATCCCGCTGGTCGAGGATCTTTTCGTAAAAGGAAATTTTCTCGATTCCCAGGGCATAGAGTATCTTCGTACCTGCCTGCCACACGATATACACATGCAAAAATGGTCAATCGGCAAAGAATGCTCTCAGTTAATAACTGTGGAAGTGCTCATAAGAACACTTATCTGAGAAGCAGGCTTTGTCCCAGTTGGGACGTAACGCCACACAGAAGAAGAAGAAACCAATATTGTTAGGATACATTACGAATTACAATTGTAATAGTAATAAAATTCCTGGGAAAACCAACCGCGTGGGTGGCAGGGCAGGGATAACATCAGCACAGATAACAATTTGGATCGGGTGAGAACACTTGCAGCAGCAAACTTATCGGGATCGGCAATTATGTACTGGGATGGAAAACTCGACCCCTGATGGTGGCACATGGAGGCTGGAATGGCAGGAACAGCGAGCAGGCAATGAATGACGTACACTGATAGGCAAAATAAAGTGCCCACCTTACCAGTTTTCGAATTTCTCTCATTGATTTGGTTCAAATTAAAGATAACGCACTTAAATCTTTTTTGATATTTTATTTTTGATATTCTTTCAAAGTTGCACTTACGAAATTTTGATGAAAAAAGAGTTTTATTTAAAGAAAAAGAATATCAATTTGTATTGAAAAAAATTTGGGGTGGGTAATGTCTATTACATTACCGCGGGGTGGACGTAGAACTACGATGATTAATAATTTGATTTGTCATGTGTATGAATTTGTAAGTGTACTAGTTTTGTGTTGTGATTGATCGGATGAAGTTTTCAGAAGTTAACTCTTCTAGGACTCATTTTGGTAGTCCTGAAAAGAACCATTTGTCGTTCTGTGGTTCCGAGAACTAGTGTTTGGTGTTCCTGGAATAATGCCAGATGATTGAATTTGTTTGTTTGGTCGTTGCTTCCTTGTGTTGCTTGGTTGGGTGATCGGTTTCTGGCTCCAGCTGTAGTTCGCCAAACTCCTCCACTAGATTAGATGTTTGATAGCTCGGGTGCTTCAATCGTTAGAATCGATAGAATCGGTCCAGTGCTTTGGTCTGTAGCAATATCCATTGCATGAGCATTTAGGCTCTGTACATTGATACTCATCAATATGCAGGCTTGGCCGCTATGATCCAGTATTTCACGCAGTTCGTCTCAAAGCGTCACTAATCGATGATTGCCTAAGCGCTGTAGCTCATTCCTTAAGTCAACCCTCTTGGGAGAACTGCTGCCTTTGGCGTGATGGAACTTGAAAAACTATAAGGGAACATCCCTATGGGGTTGTACGAACTGGTGACGTAGGACCACGACGGTTTATGTAACTGATTTTGATGTCGTTCTTGTTGCTCGTTTTGACTTCATACTGTTTTCAGTGCTCGAAACTTTCGTAAATATTTATGCATATAACGATTTGCAGCCAAGTGTACGTTTAATCATGTCCCAAATATACTTTATATTTATCCGAAGAACGTGAGTTCGTTTTGTATGAACATTTCAATTTGGTCAATCATTCGTCATACTTATCTATGAGGATGTGAAATTCCACTTCAGGTTGTATGATCATTTTGATATTATATTATGAAATATATGATAGGATTGGAAAGAACAGTAGTTTCTCAATGTTCACCATGCTAAACTAAATAGCGAATATTTAATAGTAATGTGTCTATAGGAAATTATTCAAGGATTGTAATGAAAGCTCCGGTCATCGCTTTGTTGGTCTTATGGATTGAGAGAAATATTATTCATTGCTTGGCAATGTGATAAATTAAGTCGGAAATATTATTCTGTTAACTCTTTTACGCACATTCGGTGGCCCTGGTGGCTTTGTCGGATGTTGTCATAGATGAATCGCACTACAGAATGTTATCAGTTGATTGCCATGGTTAAACGGAGAATCCTCAACACAAGTGTATAAATTTGAATAAGTTCTCTGCTTATACGACGAAACAGCTGAATGTTTTGTGGTAGGGATGGCACACATCAGAAACAGGTAGTGGATCACACGGCTGAAGTCGAAATCTGTAAATGTAGCTCAATTTTGAAATCTTGAGTCGAAATCTAGAAGCGCGGGTCAATCTAGGGTGATTTCAAAAACCAGACGCTGATCAACAGCTCAGCAGGCTTCTGGCTGCGAGGTGCTCCTCGCTAAGCAGGTTCGGATGAATTCTTACCAGCTCGAAAGCGAAAATGGAATGAAACCGAATCCGGCGAAGGAAGCATATTTTAAACCCTTAGATTAGCAGATGATGCTCCTCCCTTTCGTGCTCTTCTCTTTCTAGTCGACCAATCTGAAAAATGGGTATGTGCCAATAATGAGTTGGGCTTTGAATTACTTGAAAATTGCCGAAAATGATAATGCGTGAAAAATTGGTCGAAAATGAATAGTTGACATTTACTAAATTTTCAATAGTAAGCTATAGATAATCAATAGTTTCTTAAGTTTGAAGGTAAATTTATGATCCATGGATGTCAAAATGATGAAAATTGTTCAATGAGAATTTGTTTTCAAAAGCATTCTAAATATGTCGCAATTTTGTTACATGTGATTATTTTCGTAATTTAAGTATTCCCATAAAATATGGAAAATTAAAGACGCTGTCCTAAATTCCACTCTATTTTACAATCGTTGTGAAATGTTGAGCACTCACCCCGACGACACTGCAGCAGCGTCCGCGAATTCAGTCACAAATTTTCGTGTCATCAATTAATTATTCATGACAAATTAAATTTTGTATGAAGCAGTGAGATTAATTGAGGAATATAAGATGTAATAAGGTCGGAAATATTATTCTTTCAACTCTTTTTCACAAATTCGAAGGCCCTGACAAGGACCGATGGCTTTCTTAGCCTCGATGCGGTCACAGATAAATAGCACTGCGGGATTGATCAGTTGATTGCCATGGTCCGTGGATGGCGCACAACAGCAACGGGTAGTTGACCTCCGGGCACAAGGCGAAATCTGGAAACGATGCTCACTCTTGCAATCTTGAGCGATTTCATAAGTCCGACGTTTGATTCGCTGCTCTTTTCTCTTCGGATCAGCTTCTGGAATTTAACTCCTAATGGGCTTGCTTCTTGACCACCGATCACCGGACGCTGGATCGCTAGCTTGAAGGACGTCGCTGCAGAGGATCGGAGGAACTCTTGCCAGCTCGGAAGTCGAAACGGAATGAAATCGAATCCAACGAAAGAAGCATGCTATATACCCTTAGATTAGCAGATGATGCTCCTCCCATTCGTGCTCTTCTCTTTCTAGTCGACCAATCTGGAAAATGGGTATGTGCGAATAATGTGTTGGGCTAAGAATTACTTGTGAATTGCGGAAAATGATAATGCGTGAGAAATTGATCGAACATGAATAGTTGGAAGGATTGACATTTACTAAATATTCTTTAGTAAGCTATTGATAATCAATAGTTTTCTTTAGTATGAAGGTGAATTTTTGATTAATGCTTGCCAAAATGATGAAAATTGTTCAATCAGAATTTCTCTTCAAAACCATTCTAAACATGTCGCAATTTTGTTACATGTGATAATTTTCATAATCGAAGTGCTCCCATAAAATATGGCAAATCAAAGACACTGTTGGAAATGCCACTTTAGTTTACATTCGTTGTGAAATGTTGAGCACTCACCCCGACGGCACAGCAGCAGCGTCCACGAATAGTCTCAAATTGTCGTGCAATCAATTATTCATAACAAATTAAATTTTATACGAAGCTGCGAGATTGATTGAGGAATATAAGATGTAATAAGGTCGGAAATATTATTCTTTCAACTCTTTTCTACAAATTTGATGGCTGACAAGGGCCGATGGCTTTCTTAGCCTCGATACGGTCACAGATAAATAGCACTACGGGATGTTATCAGTTGATTGCCATGGTCAAACGGGGAATTTGCTTATACGACGAACCAGCTGAATGGTTCGTGACGTGGATGGCGCACAACAGCAACGGATATTGGATCCCTGGGCACAAGTCGAAATCTGGAAACGATGCTCACCCTTGAAATCTTGAGCGATTTCACTAGTCCGACGCTCGATTAGCAGCAGCTCCTCGGATCAGCAGCTCTGGGGGCTTCTGGTATTTGGCTCCTAACGGGCTTGCTGCTTGACCACCGATTTATCACGAGTCGAAATCTGGGAGCGCGGATAAATTTGCTGCGGCGATGACGATGGTTTGGACGGTTCTCCAAGCGCCCAAGCCATCGCCATCGCCGCCGCAAATCAATCTTGCGTCTTCCTCTTCCGACGACACAAATTGGACTGAGACGCGGGTGCAAACGCAAAGCGAGAATGACTCGCCCGATCGTGTTCACAGTCCGACCGCAAAAAGAAGACTGAGGGAAGAAGCAGAGACCCGTTTGCTTTTATAGTGGGAAGCGATACCGTCGAAAAATGCTCGAACGTGATTGGTTGGATAAGAAAGGGGTCAACATTTATCAAATTTTCAATAGTTTAACAACAAAATTCACTTATCAGATATATTACTAACGATGCGTAGATACATTTCTGATCGAATGATACTAAAATCGTAATAATTGGTTCATAAACAACTGAGTTATTAACGTTCAAAATCTCCCCTAATTTCGTTGCATGTCTCATTTTCCGTACTTTTAAAGTGCACCCCAATATAGAAAACAAAGACGTAGTCCTACGTCAAAAGAGAACGTTGATTTCAAGCAAATTTATAAATAGGGGTGCTAGAGAAAATTTGACGTCATTTGCTTTCGATTCTCCGCTTGGATCGCATCTCAGCAGGCAATAGATCGTCTGGCTCTGACCGGGCGTGCTTCTCAGGCACAGACATCGATAGCGAAGGACCTCCCCGTTTGTCTTGGTTCGCTCAAATCTAACTGTCGAGCGAACGAGAGAAGATGCCGTCCGAAGCCAAAGTCATCACCGCTGCCGCCGCCAAGAAGAAGAAGTAGGGGAAGCAGTCCACAGGAAAATTTTGCGGTCGAACTGTGAACACGGTCGGGCAAGTCATTCTCGCTCTATGCTTCACCGCTTGTTTGCGTTCACCCAGCCATCGTCATCGCCGCCATCATCAGATTTCGACTTAAGCCCGGTGATCCATTACCTGTTACTGTTGTGCGCCATCCACGCCACGAAACTTTCGGTTCGTCGTATTATTTGCTCAAATTTATACATTTGAGTTGAGGATTCCCCGTTTGACCATGGCAATCAACTGATAACATCCCGCAGTGTTATTAATCTGTAAGAGCATCAAAGCTAACAAAGCCATCGGCCCTTTTTAGGGCCATCAAATTAGTGGAAAAGAGTTAAAAGAGAAATATTTCAGACTTTATATATGACTTATAATATTCCTAAATCAATTTCACAGCTTCATACAAAATTTCATTTGTCATGAATAATTTATGACTAAACATTTTGAGACTGTAATCGCTGCCGCTGTGCCGTCGGGGTGAGTGCTCAACATTCCACAACAATTGTAGAATTGAGTGGCATTTCCAACAGCGTCTTTGATGTTCCATATTTTAAGGGAACACTTTGATTAGGAAAATTATCACATGTAACAAAATTGCGACATATTTAGAATGCTTTTGATAAGACATTCTCATTGAACAATTATAATAATTTTGGCACCCATGGATCAGAAATTTACCTTCATAATAAAGAAAACTATTGATTATCAATAGCTCGTATTGAATATTTAGTTAATGTCAACCCTTCCAGCAATTCATGTTCGACCAATTTCTCACGCATTAGCATTCTCCGCAATTTTCAAGTAATTCCAAGCCCAACACATTATTGGCACATACCCATTTCCCAGATTGGTCGATCAGAAAGCAAAGAGCACAAAAGGGAGGAGCATCATCTGCTATTCTGAGGTTATAAAACATGCTTCCTTCGTCAGATTCAGTGTCATTCCATTTCCGCTTTCGAGCTGGTAAGAGCTCCTCCGAACTTGCTCAGCGAGAAGTACCTCGCTGCTAGAAATCTGCTGAGCTGTTAATCTTCAAGCTGCCAATCCAGCATCTGGTTTGTGAAATCGCTTAAGATTTCTAGGTTGACCGATCCGCGCTTCTACATTTCGACTCGTGGTAAACTCGTGGTCACAGCATCCAAGCTCAATCGGCCCTTTTCAGGGCCAACATACGTTCATAAAAGGGTTTATTGGATGATATTTACTGATTTATCTATAATGATCTTAATATCGTGGTATACTATAATTTGGTTCACATAATTTACCCCATTACATGAATTTGAGAATTTACCGCTGCAGCACCGTCGGACCGTGATAACATCATACTTCTCAGAATTGTATGGTATTTTTAACAGCATCGTTGATTTATCATATAATGGGGGAACACTTCCTAAATTCTCGAGTATGGAAATTGGAAAATGTATTAAAATTGCGACAGATTTTAAATACTGTTCAATAAACTGTTTCCTGACCAATTGTAATGAGCAAATTTTTCTACAGGTTAGTCTATTGCAAATGTCATAGTATATAAATCAGAACACATTGAACATTGATCAGAAATATTTAAAATTTGCACGAAACCAAAACATGCGTGATTTTAATTTATTGTAAGCTGTTAAAATAATGTTGATATTTTTACTGTCCAAACGAACGCGCATGTGAATTTTCCAAGATATGTAAATTCCTAACCAAGACATCAACTTCATGTATCTTATCCTAGATTGGTCAATCAGAAGAAGGCGAAGAATACGAAAGGGAGGAGCATCGTCTGCAATTCAAATTATGTAAAACATACTATCTCTAACAGATTCGGTTCATTTAAGGGACGAATGACCTTCGGATTAAAATCCCTCTGTAACAACAACAGGATTCGGTTCATTGAATTTACACTTTCGAGCTAGTAAGAACTTCTCGTGATAAACACAGAATAGCAAGTAATATTTCTTAATGTGCTTACCACATACTTGCTATAATCTCTTAATTCATCTCGTAGCATCATACAATATCTGATTTATCACGAATAATCGACGAGAACGCTGCTGCAGTGCCGTCGGGATGCAATAACAGCATAATGCTCATCTTGTACATCCCTTGCCAAGACATCAATTTCATATAGCCTATTTCTCAGATTAACGCAATAGACAACACGTAGAAAAATCAATTCAGATCAATAGTTGCTCATTGCAATTGGTCAAGAAACAGTTTATTGAACAGTATTTAAAATCTGTCGCAATTTTAATACATTTTCCAATTTCCGTTCTCGAGATTTTTGGAAGCGGGGTCCATGACTGGTCCTGGCTGGAAATATTCGTGGGGAGAAACTCGACCCTTTGCTGCAGGAATTTCATTAACAACCCTTTGGTAAAGCATAAATTTTCCGAGGAAAATTCTGCTAAAAGTGAACTTTTTCAAAACAACTCTTTTTGATTGGAATATTTATCAACAACTCTTTGTCAAGTAAAATCATTCTAAATAACTCTTTGCTCCATCGCCAAACCAAACCATTTCATTGAATTCATCAAGTACAAGAATATGAATGGTAAGGAGAGGCAGATGGTGTATATTTCGCTGGCGTTAGTTTCCAACAGGTCGCCAGTTGGCGCTGACTACTAATCCGTCCACTGAATGATTTTCAGTTGTTGCTTTCGCTTCGTTGCTCTCTGGTTCCGTTCGCTACTCGCACACTGCTGTGGCTTTCACGCGCTCTTCTTTGCTGCTCCGCTGCTTGATCCGTTCGTTATGCCGTTCGATTTGTGAATGAGCTGGGAGCAGAACAACCAGTGGTTTTATTTGCTCGAGCTCCGTTCACCGATGGCGAGTGGTGGGGTTCTCGCTTGGTTGTTTCGTCACTCCGTTCGCTACTGGCACGCGATTGGTTATTGCTTTCACGCTATTTTCGTTGATGGTGTGTTTCTTCGCTGAGAAAAAAAAACTCTTTTGATTTTTCATGCAAAATGACCAACTTTGATAAACTATATCTTAGTTATTTATGGACCGGTTTGAATGAAATTTTCACAAAATATCAGACATAACCTAAATTTTAACATATATTATTGATAGATTTTTCCAATCACACGTTGAAAAGCAGTAACGGTTTGACTAAAGTGATTTTTTTGTCGATTTTTTATAATTGACATAACTAAACATATTGAAGGAATAGCTTCATGGTATCTTCAGCAAAGTTGTAGATTTTGACGAGATGAATAAGTTTGCTGAAGACAGTTTTTGTGTAAGGCTATCAGATTTTAAGATAAAAAGTTTTGAATTTTTCGTCGAAAATTACAATTTAGTCAAACCGTTATTACTTATAAACTTGTGATTGGAAAAATTATTCAAAAATATATGTTAACACTCAAGTTACATCTGATGTTCTGTGAAAGTTTCATTCAAGAATATTTCCATAAATAACTGAGAGCTAACTTACCAAAGTTGGTCGTTTTGTATGGTAAATTGAAAAAGTTTCAAATGCATGTGAATAAGTTGGGGCCTTCCTTAGCCGAGTGGTTATAGTCCGCGGCTACAAAGCAAAGCCATGCTGAAGGTGTCTGGGTTCGATTCCCGGTCGGTCCAGGATCTTTTCGTAATGGAAATTTTCTTGACTTCCCTGGGCATAGAGTATAATCGTACCTGCTACACGATATACGAATGCAAAAATGGAAACTTTGGCAAAGAAAGCTCTCAGTTAATAACTGTGGAAGTGTCATAAGAACACTAAGCTGAGAAGCAGGCTCTATCCCAGTGAGGACGTTAATGCCAAGAAGAAGAAGAAGAAGATGTGAATAAGTTCTGTTTATTCGACAAACCAGCTGAATATTTCATGGGTGCACAACAGCAACAGGGTAGCGGATCACAGGGATTTAGTTGAAATCTGGAAACGTAGCTCAATCTTGAAATCTTGAGCGATTTCACAAAACTGATTCTGGATTAACAGCTCAGCAGGCTTCTAGCAGCGAGGTACTTCTCGCTAAGCAAGTTCGGAGGAGCTCTTACCAGCTCGAAAGCGGAAATGGAATGAAACTGAATCCAACGAAGGCAGCATGTTTTATAACCTTGGAATAGCAGATGATGCTCCTCCCTTTTGTGCTCTTCGCTTTCTGATCGACCAATCTGGGAAATGGGTATGTGCTAATAATGTGTTTGGCTTGGAATTACTTGAAAATTGTGGAGAATACTAATACGTGAGATATTGGTCGAACATGAACTGTTGGAATGATTGGAATTCCCTAAATATTCAATACGAGCTATTGATAATCAATAGTTTTCTTTATTATGAAGGTAAATTTCTGATCCATGGGTGCCAAAATTATTACAATTGTTCAATGAGAATGTCTTATCAAAAGCTTTCTAGATATGTCGCAATTTTGTTACATGGGATAATTTTCCTAAACGAAGTGTTCTTATAAAATATGGAACATAAAAGGCGCTGTTGGAAAAGCCACTCTATTTTACAATCGTTGTGAAATGTTGAGCACTCATCCCGACGGCACTGCAGCAGCGTCCACGAGTACAATCTCAAATGGTTGAGTCATAAATTATTCATGACAAATGCAATGTTGTATGAAGCCGTGAAATTGATTTAGGAATATTAGAAGTTATAAATAAAGTCGTAAATATTTCTCTTTTAACTCTTTTCCACAAATTTGATGGCTCTGAAAAGAACCGATGGCTTTGTTAGCTTCGATGTTGTTACGGATAAATAACACTGCTCGGACCAGCAAAACTCAGGGGGCTTCTGGTATTTGCTCCTAACAGGATTGCTTCTTGACCGCCAATGATGATTTCATCACGAGTCGAAATTTTGAAGCACGGGTCAACAGCTCCTCGGCCGATGAAATTTGCGGCGGCGATGACGATGGCTGGGTGAACGCAAACAAGCGGTGAACGAACCACAAAGCGAGAATGACTCGCCCGACCGTGTTCACAGTTCGACCGCAAATTCACCTGTGGACTGCTTCCTCTTCTTCTTCTAGGCGGCGGCAGCGGTGATGGGTTTAGCTTCGGACGGCATCTTCTCTCGCTCGCTCGACAGTTTGATTTGAGCGAACCACGTCAAACGGGGGGTTCATCGCTGTCGATGTCTGTGCCTGAGAAACACGCCCGGTCAGAACAAGCCAATCTGTCGCCTGCTGAGATGCGAGCCAATCGGAGAGTGAAAAGCAAATGACGTCAAATTTTCTCTAGCCACCCCTATTTATAGATTTGCTTGAAATCAACGTTCTATTTTAAAACAGTTATTTAACTATTTGGACAGGTATGTGGGATTCAGTAAATGAACGACATGAAGCTTTGATGTCTTATCTTTCGATTGAGGTGCTAATCAAGAAATTTCGTTAAGCCAGGAAAAAGTTATAAACGTTTAAAATATTTCATGCCAGCGTAACGCTCTTGGTTTTGAAATTCCAATTTCACTCCTGTATAGAGAAGAAAGACGTACTTCTACGTCAAAAAATAAACAGTGACAAAATAAAGTGCCCACTTCTTTCTTGACCCCAGAAAAGATGATTTAAGAAAAATAAAAACCAATTTAATAGTTAATGTGTCCTCCTTTGGCCTTAAGGACTTGCTGGAGGCGCTTCGGCATGCTTTGCACCAGGTTTTGTAGGTGTTGTGGTTCTACTTCTTCCCAGGCGCGCTCCAAGGCCTCAAAATAGTTATTTTTGTTGGTAACACCAGTTTTGTCAACCCTGGCATCGAGAATCGCCCACAAAGTCTCGATGGGGCTGAGGTCTGGGCTTTGTGGAGGACATTCCAGAGGTTTAATCTGACAAGACCGGAAGAAAGACTTGGTCTTCTTGGCAGTATGCTTCGGGTCGTTGTTCTAGAGAAATATGAATTTCTCTTCAAGGCCCGTCTGGATCAGCGAAACCTCCAGATTTTCCCGCAAGATGTTGATGTAGGAATCTGCCGTCATTATTCCGTCGATTTTCACGAGGCTTCCTATTCCACTCCATGAAAATTGGGGTGGGTAATGTCTATTACATTACCGCGGGGTTGACGTAGAACTACGATGATTAATAATTTGATTTGTCATGTGTATGAATTTGTAAGTGTACTAGTTTTGTGTTGTTATTGATCGGATGAAGTTTTCAGAAGTTAACTCTTTTTGGACTCATTTTGGTAGTCCTGAAAAAAACCATTTGTCGTTCTGTGGTTCCGAGAACCAGTGTTTGGTGTTCCAGGAATAATTCCAGATGATTGAATTTGTTTGTTTGATCGTTGCTTCCTTGTGTTGCTTTGTTGGGTGATCGGTTTCTGGCTCCAGCTGTAGTTCGCCAAACTCCTTCAGTAGATTAGATGTTTGATAGCTCGGGTGCTTCGATCGTGATAATCGATTGAATCGGTTCAGTGCTTTGGTCTGTAGCAATATCCATTGCATGAGCATTTAAGCTCTGTACATTGATACTCATCAATATGCAGGCTGGGCCACTATGATCCAGTATTTCACGTCTCAAAGCGTCGATCATTGCCTAAGCGCTGGTAGAGTTTGTCAAAAATAGTCCTTGCAGTAAAGTAACCCGCGACAAACCAACATATACCAATTGCTGATCCTGGCTTTTGTCATAGTTGTACACGACCTCGGAGAAAGTTCCACCTTGCGACTTATGAACAGTTAAAGCACAGGCACTAACCATCGGGAACTGAATGCGTTTGCATTTGATTATGCCGCACAGTTTGAAAGTAAAATAAAAATTCTCTATACAGGAGTGAAATTGGAATTTCAAAACCAAGAGCCTTACGTTGGCATGAAATATTTTGAACTCTTATAACTGTTTGCTGGTTTAACGAAATTCCTTGGATGGCACATCAATTGAAAGACAAGACATTAAAGGGTCATGTCGTTTACTTTTTGAATCCCACATAACTGTCCAAATAGTTTAATCACTGTTTTAAAAGAGAACGTTGATTTCAAGCAAATTTATAAATAGGGGTGCCAGAGAAAATTTGACGTCATTTGCTTTCAATTCGTTGTTGTTGTTGTTTGAGAGGGACTTTAACCCGAAGGTCATTCGTCCCTTATCTTTCAATTCTCCGCTTCGATCGCATCTCAGCAGGCAACAGATCGTCTTGCTCTGACCGGGCGTGCTTCTCAGGCACAGACATCGATAGCGAGGGACCTCCTCGTTTGTCTTGCTTCGCTCAAATCAAACTGTCGAGCGAGCGAGAGAAGATGCCGTCCGAAGCCAAAGTCATCACCGCTGCCACCGCCAAGAAGAAGAAGAAGAAGAAGAGGAAGCAGTCCACAGGAAAATTTGCGGTCGAACTGTGAACACGGTCGGGCAAGTCATTCTCGCTTTGTGGTTCACCGCTTGTTTGCGTTCACCCAGTCATCGAGATCGCCGCCATCATCAGATTTTGACTTAAGCCCGGTGATCCACTACCTGTTACTGTTGTGCGCCATCCACGTCACGAAACTTTCGGTTCGTCGTATAAGCAAATAACTTGCTCAAATTTTTACATTTGAGTTGAGGATTCCCCGTTTGACCATGGCAATCAACTGATAACATCCCGCAGTGTTATTTATCTGTAGGAGCATCAAAGCTAACAAAGCCATCGGCCCTTTTCAGGGTCATCAAATTAGTAGGAAAGAGTTAAAAGAGAAATATTTCCGACTTTATATATGACTTCTTATATTCCTAAATCAATTTCACAGCTTCATACAAAATTTCATTTGTCATGAATAATTTATGACTAAACATTTTGAGACTGTAATCGCGGACGCTGCTGCAGTGCCATCGGGGTGAGTGCTCAACATTCCACAACAATTGCAAAATAGAGTGGCATTTCCAACAGCGCCTTTGATGTTCCATATTTTGTGGGAACACTTTGATTAGCAAAATTATCACATGTAACAAAATTGCGACATATTTAGAATGCTTTTGAAAAGACATTCTCATTGAACAATTGTAATAATTTTGGCACCCATGGATCAGAAATTTACCGTCATAATAAAGAAAACTATTGATTATCAATATCTCGTATTGAATATAGTTAATGTCAACCCTTCCAGCAATTCATGTTCGACCAATTTCTCACGCATTAGCATTCTCCGCAATTTTCAAGTAATTCTAAGCCCAACACATTATTGGCACATACCCATTTCCCAGATTGGTCGATCAGAAAGCAAAGAGCACAAAAGGGAGGAGCATCATCTGCTATTCTGAGGTTATAAAACATGCTTCCTTCGTCGGATTCAATTTCATTCTAATTCCGCTTTCGAGCTGGTAAGAGCTCTTGCTTAGCGAGAAGTACCTCGCTGCTAGAAATCTGCTGAGCTGTCATTCTTCAAGCTGCCAATCCAGCATCTGGTCTGTGAAATCGCTCAAGATTTCTAGGTTGACCGATCCGCGCTTCTAGATTTCGCCTCGTGGTAAACTCGTGGTCACAGCATTGAAGCTCAATCGGCCCTTTCCAGGGCCAACATACGTTCATAAAAGGGTTTATTGGATGATATTTACTGATTTATCTATAATGATCTAAATTTCGCGGTATACTACAATTTGGTTCACATAATTTACCCCACATAATTACATGAATTTGAGAATTTACCACTGTAGCGCCGTCGGACCGTAATAACATCATGCTACTCAGCATTGTATGGTATTTCTAACAGCATCGTTGATTTATCATATAATGGAGGAACACTTCCTAAATTCTCGAGTATTAAATTGGAAAATGTATTAAAATTGCGACAGATTTTAAATACTGTTCAATAAACTATTTCCTGACCAATTGAAATAAGCAACTATTGATCTGAATTTTTTCTACATGTTAGTCTATTGCGTTAATCTGAGAAATAGGCTATATGAAATTGATGTCTTGGCAAGGGATGTACAAGATGAGCATTATGTACTAATTATCCAATTTCCGTGCTCGAGAATTTTAGAAGCGGGGTTCGTGATGCTCGGGATGGATTGTCCTCCATGACTGGTCCTGGCTGGAAATATTCGTGGGGAGAAACTCGACCCTTTGCTGCAGGAATTTCATTAACAACTCTTTGGTAAAGCAGAAATTTCTGATAAAAGTGAACTTTTTCAAAACAACTCTTATTGATTGGAATATTTATCAACAACTCTTTGTTAAGTAAAATCATCCTTAATAACTCTTTGCTCCATCGCCAAATCAAACCATTTCATTGAATTCATCAAGTACAAGAATATGAATGGTAAGGAGAGGCAGATGGTGTATATTTTGCTGGCGTTACTTTCCAACAGGTCGCCGGTTGGCGCTGACTACTAATCCGTCCACTGAATGATTTTCAGTTGTTGCTTTCGCTCTCTGGTTCCGTTCGCTACTCGCACACTGCTGTGGCTTTCACGCGCTCTTCTTTGCTGCTCTGCTGCTTGATCGGTTCGTTATGCCGTTCGATTTGTGAATGAGCTGGGAACAGAACAACCACTGGTTTTATTTGCTCGAGCTCCGTTCACCGATGGCGAGTGGTGGGGCTCTCACTTGGTTGTTTCGTCACTTCGTTCGCTACTCGCACGCGATTGGTTATTGCTTTCGCGCTATTTTCGTTGATGGTGTGATTCTTCGCTGAGAAATAAAAACTGCAACTCTTTTGATTTTTCATGCAAAATGACCGACTTTGATAAACTATATCTCAGTTATTTATGGACCGATTTGAATGAAATTTTCATAAAATATCAGACATAACTTAAATTTTAACATATGTTTTTGAGTGATTTTTCCAATCACACGTTGAAAAGCAGTAACGGTTTGACTAAAGAGAATTTTTTGACGATTTTTTATGATTTACATAACTAAACATATTGAAGGAATAGCTTCATGGTATCTTCAGAAAAGTTGTAGATTTTGACGAGATGAATAAGTTTTTTGAAGACAGTTTTTGTGTAAGGCTATCAGATTTTAAGATAAAAAGTTTTGAATTTTTCGTCGAAAATTACAGTTTAGTCAAACCGTTATTACTTATAAACTTGTGATTGGAAAAATTTTCAAAAATATATGTTAACATTCAAGTTACATCTGATGTTCTGTGAATGTTTCATTCGAAAATATTTCCATAAATAACTGAGATCTAACTTACCAAAGTTGGTCATTTTGTATGGAAAATCGAAAAAGTTGCAAATGCATGCGAATAAGTTGGGGCCTTCCTTAGCCGAGTGGTTAGAGTCCGCGGCTACAAAGCAAAGCCATGCTGAAGGTGCCTGGGTTCGATTCCCGGTCGGTCCAGGATCTTTTCTTACCTGCCACACGATATACGAATGCAAAAATGGAAACTTTGGCAAAGAAAGCTCTCAGTTAATAACTGTGGAAGTGTCATAGGAACACTAAGCTGAGAAGCAGGCTCTGTCCCAGTGAGGACGTTAATGCCAAGAAGAAGAAGAAGATGTGAATAAGTTCTCTGTTGTTCGACAAACAAGCTTAATATTTCATGGGTACACAACAGCAACAGAGTAGCGTACACAGGGATTTAGTTGAAATCTGGGAGCGTAGCTCAATCTTGAAATCTTGAGCGATTTCACAAACCAGATTCTGGATTAACAGCTCAGCAGGCTTCTAGCAGCGAGGTACTTCTCGCTAAGCAAGTTCGGAGGAGCTCTTACCAGCTCGAAAGCGGAAATGGAATGAAACTGAATCCAACGAAGGCAGCATGTTTTATAACCTTGGAATAGCAGATGATGCTCCTCCCTTTTGTGCTCTTCGCTTTCTGATCGACCAATC
The DNA here is from genome assembly GCF_002204515.2 of Aedes aegypti. Taxonomy (NCBI): domain Eukaryota; kingdom Metazoa; phylum Arthropoda; class Insecta; order Diptera; family Culicidae; genus Aedes; species Aedes aegypti. The sequence goes on along the minus strand of NC_035107.1, from coordinate 296,629,440 downwards.
TGGGAAATGGGTATGTGCCAGTAATGTGTTTTGCTTGGAATTACTTGAAAATTGTGGAGAATACTAATACGTGAGAAATTGGTCGAACATGAATTGTTGGAATGATTGGCATTCCCTAAATATTCAATACGAGCTATTGATAATCAATAGTTTTCTTCATTATGACGGTAAATTTCTGATCCATGGGTGCCAAAATTATTACAATTGTTCAATGAGAATGTCTTTTCAAAAGCATTCTAAATATGTCGCAATTTTGTCACATGTGATAATTTTCCTAATCAGTGTTCCCATAAAATATGGAACATAAAAGGCGCTGTTGGAAAAGCCACTCTATTTTGCAATCGGTGTGAAATGTTGAGCACTCACCCCAACGGCACTGCAGCAGCGTCCGCGAGTACAATCTCAAATTGTTGAGTCATAAATTATTCATGACAAATTAAATTTTGTATGAAGCTGTGAAATTTATTTAGGAATATAAGAAGTCGTAAATAAAGTCGGAAATATTTCTCTTTTAACTCTTTTCCACAAATTTGACGGCTCTGAAAAGAACCGATGGCTTTGTTAGCTTAGATGTTGTTACGGATAAATAACACTGCTCGGACCAGCAAAACTCAGGGGGCTTCTGGTATTTGCTCCTAACGGGATTGCTTCTTGACCACCAATGATGATTTCATCACGAGTCGAAATTTTGAAGCGCGGGTCAACAGCAGGTTCGACCGCAATTTCTCCTGTGGACTGCTTCCTCTTCTTCTTTTAGACGGCTTTATCTTCGGACGGCATCTTCTCTCGCTCGCTCGACAGTTTGATTTGAGCGGAGCAAGACAAACGGGGGCGTCCTTCGCTATCGATGTCTGTGCCTGAGAAGCACGCCCGGTCAGAGCAAGCCGATCTGTCGCCTGCTGAGGACCGAGCCAATCGGAGAGTGAAAAGCAAATGACGTCAAATTTTCTCTAGCCACCCCTATTTATAGATTTGCTTGAAATCAACGTTCTCTTTTAAAACAGTTATTAAACTATTTGGACAGGTATGTGGGATTCAGTAAGTAAACGACATGAAGCTTTGATGTCTTATCTTTCGATTGAGGTGCTAATCAAGAAATTTCGTTAAGCCAGCGAAAAGTTATAAACGTTTAAAATATTTCATGCCAACGTAACGCTCTTGGTTTTGAAATTCCAATTTCACTCCTGTATAGAGAAGAGAGACGTACTTCTACGTCAAAAACACCCCCAGACAATCACATATCATCACATCACACCTCTATGCGTCACCGTTCCTCGGATGTAGCGCTCCTGAAGCTCGAGCTGTTTAACCGAAAGCGGCGGGCTCGTGTGTGATGCAGAGCGCCACATCCAAGCAACGGTGAAGCATGGAGGAGGAAATGTGATGGTCTGGGGGTGTTTTGACGTAGGACTACGTCTTTGTTTTCTATATTGGGGTGCACTTTAAAAGTACGGAAAATGAGACATGTAACGAAATTAGGGGAGATTTTGAACGTTAATAACTCAGTTGTTTATGAACCAATTATTACGATTTTAGTATCATTCGATCAGAAATGTATCTACGCATCGTTAGTAATATATCTGATAAGTGAATTTTGTTGTTAAACTATTGAAAATTTGATAAATGTTGACCCCTTTCTTATCCAACCAATCACGTTCGAGCATTTTTCGACGGTATCGCTTCCCACTATAAAAGCAAACGGGTCCCTGCTTCTTCCCTCAGTCTTCTTTTTGCGGTCGGACTGTGAACACGATCGGGCGAGTCATTCTCGCTTTGCGTTTGCACCCGCGTCTCAGTCCAATTTGTGTCGTCGGAAGAGGAAGACGCAAGATTGATTTGCGGCGGCGATGGCGATGGCTTGGGCGCTTGGAGAACCGTCCAAACCATCGTCATCGCCGCAGCAAATTTATCCGCGCTCCCAGATTTCGACTCGTGATAAATCGGTGGTCAAGCAGCAAGCCCGTTAGGAGCCAAATACCAGAAGCCCCCAGAGCTGCTGATCCGAGGAGCTGCTGCTAATCGAGCGTCGGACTAGTGAAATCGCTCAAGATTTCAAGGGTGAGCATCGTTTCCAGATTTCGACTTGTGCCCAGGGATCCAATATCCGTTGCTGTTGTGCGCCATCCACGTCACGAACCATTCAGCTGGTTCGTCGTATAAGCAAATTCCCCGTTTGACCATGGCAATCAACTGATAACATCCCGTAGTGCTATTTATCTGTGACCGTATCGAGGCTAAGAAAGCCATCGGCCCTTGTCAGCCATCAAATTTGTAGAAAAGAGTTGAAAGAATAATATTTCCGACCTTATTACATCTTATATTCCTCAATCAATCTCGCAGCTTCGTATAAAATTTAATTTGTTATGAATAATTGATTGCACGACAATTTGAGACTATTCGTGGACGCTGCTGCTGTGCCGTCGGGGTGAGTGCTCAACATTTCACAACGAATGTAAACTAAAGTGGCATTTCCAACAGTGTCTTTGATTTGCCATATTTTATGGGAGCACTTCGATTATGAAAATTATCACATGTAACAAAATTGCGACATGTTTAGAATGGTTTTGAAGAGAAATTCTGATTGAACAATTTTCATCATTTTGGCAAGCATTAATCAAAAATTCACCTTCATACTAAAGAAAACTATTGATTATCAATAGCTTACTAAAGAATATTTAGTAAATGTCAATCCTTCCAACTATTCATGTTCGATCAATTTCTCACGCATTATCATTTTCCGCAATTCACAAGTAATTCTTAGCCCAACACATTATTCGCACATACCCATTTTCCAGATTGGTCGACTAGAAAGAGAAGAGCACGAATGGGAGGAGCATCATCTGCTAATCTAAGGGTATATAGCATGCTTCTTTCGTTGGATTCGATTTCATTCCGTTTCGACTTCCGAGCTGGCAAGAGTTCCTCCGATCCTCTGCAGCGACGTCCTTCAAGCTAGCGATCCAGCGTCCGGTGATCGGTGGTCAAGAAGCAAGCCCATTAGGAGTTAAATTCCAGAAGCTGATCCGAAGAGAAAAGAGCAGCGAATCAAACGTCGGACTTATGAAATCGCTCAAGATTGCAAGAGTGAGCATCGTTTCCAGATTTCGCCTTGTGCCCGGAGGTCAACTACCCGTTGCTGTTGTGCGCCATCCACGGACCATGGCAATCAACTGATCAATCCCGCAGTGCTATTTATCTGTGACCGCATCGAGGCTAAGAAAGCCATCGGTCCTTGTCAGGGCCTTCGAATTTGTGAAAAAGAGTTGAAAGAATAATATTTCCGACCTTATTACATCTTATATTCCTCAATTAATCTCACTGCTTCATACAAAATTTAATTTGTCATGAATAATTAATTGATGACACGAAAATTTGTGACTGAATTCGCGGACGCTGCTGCAGTGTCGTCGGGGTGAGTGCTCAACATTTCACAACGATTGTAAAATAGAGTGGAATTTAGGACAGCGTCTTTAATTTTCCATATTTTATGGGAATACTTAAATTACGAAAATAATCACATGTAACAAAATTGCGACATATTTAGAATGCTTTTGAAAACAAATTCTCATTGAACAATTTTCATCATTTTGACATCCATGGATCATAAATTTACCTTCAAACTTAAGAAACTATTGATTATCTATAGCTTACTATTGAAAATTTAGTAAATGTCAACTATTCATTTTCGACCAATTTTTCACGCATTATCATTTTCGGCAATTTTCAAGTAATTCAAAGCCCAACTCATTATTGGCACATACCCATTTTTCAGATTGGTCGACTAGAAAGAGAAGAGCACGAAAGGGAGGAGCATCATCTGCTAATCTAAGGGTTTAAAATATGCTTCCTTCGCCGGATTCGGTTTCATTCCATTTTCGCTTTCGAGCTGGTAAGAATTCATCCGAACCTGCTTAGCGAGGAGCACCTCGCAGCCAGAAGCCTGCTGAGCTGTTGATCAGCGTCTGGTTTTTGAAATCACCCTAGATTGACCCGCGCTTCTAGATTTCGACTCAAGATTTCAAAATTGAGCTACATTTACAGATTTCGATTTCAGCCGTGTGATCCACTACCTGTTTCTGATGTGTGCCATCCCTACCACAAAACATTCAGCTGTTTCGTCGTATAAGCAGAGAACTTATTCAAATTTATACACTTGTGTTGAGGATTCTCCGTTTAACCATGGCAATCAACTGATAACATTCTGTAGTGCGATTCATCTATGACAACATCCGACAAAGCCACCAGGGCCACCGAATGTGCGTAAAAGAGTTAACAGAATAATATTTCCGACTTAATTTATCACATTGCCAAGCAATGAATAATATTTCTCTCAATCCATAAGACCAACAAAGCGATGACCGGAGCTTTCATTACAATCCTTGAATAATTTCCTATAGACACATTACTATTAAATATTCGCTATTTAGTTTAGCATGGTGAACATTGAGAAACTACTGTTCTTTCCAATCCTATCATATATTTCATAATATAATATCAAAATGATCATACAACCTGAAGTGGAATTTCACATCCTCATAGATAAGTATGACGAATGATTGACCAAATTGAAATGTTCATACAAAACGAACTCACGTTCTTCGGATAAATATAAAGTATATTTGGGACATGATTAAACGTACACTTGGCTGCAAATCGTTATTCCTAAATCATTATCTTGCGGGAAAATCTGGAGGTTTCGCTGATCCAGACGGGCCTTGAAGAGAAATTCATATTTCTCTAGAACAACGACCCGAAGCATACTGCCAAGAAGACCAAGTCTTTCTTCCGGTCTTGTCAGATTAAACCTCTGGAATGTCCTCCACAAAGCCCAGACCTCAGCCCCATCGAGACTTTGTGGGCGATTCTCGATGCCAGGGTTGACAAAACTGGTGTTACCAACAAAAATAACTATTTTAAGGCCTTGGAGCGCGCCTGGGAAGAAGTAGAACCACAACACCTACAAAACCTGGTGCAAAGCATGCCGAAGCGCCTCCAGCAAGTCCTTAAGGCCAAAGGAGGACACATTAACTATTAAATTGGTTTTTATTTTTCTTAAATCATCTTTTCTGGGGTCAAGAAAGAAGTGGGCACTTTATTTTGTCACTGTTTTTTTTTCAATATAAATTGATTTTCTTTTTCTTCAAGTAAAACTCTTTTTTCATCAAAATTTCGTAAGTGCAACTTTGAAAGAATATCAAAAATAAAATATCAAAAAAGATTTAGGTGCGGTATCTTTAATTTGAACCAAATCAATGAGAGAAGTTCGAAAACTGGTGAGGTGGGCACTTTATTTTGCCTATCAGTGTATTATGTTCAGCAACCAGCTTCCCACTTTCCGCAATAGCTCGTCAGTAATGATTCCGGGAATCGTGAACGGTGGAAACCGCAAACAGCAATTCGAATATGACGGTATCAATCGAGAGTAAAGGTATTAAATTTTGCGGAATCGAGACACTTTTCGAATCCGGAAATCGTGCACCAAAACCAGTAAAAACATTAATGAATTCTTGCTAGAATAAGGGATAATTTTACATTATACTTTTCAACAAACCGAACTCCGTGGTAGGAAACAAATCAAGGATATTTGCCTCTAGTAAATCCACATTCTGGAATATTTGCTGACCGGTTTTTGAGGAAGTAATCTATAAAACTGCTTCAGGAGTAGTTAGCAAACCTCTTACAAATATTTGTTACTAGTGGTCCCGGCAAACTTCGTCTTGCCTTCAAGTAGGCTGTTGAAAACCGCTATGAATCGTCCCATACAAAATGACAGTTCCGTTCAGTCCCGTTTCTCCTACATTCCCGATGAACATCCTGAAACTTTTATACACACAAACACGTCGGAACCCTTGACGAACAAAATGGGGAAAAATTATCCAAATCCGTTGCCCCGTTCGTGAGCCATTTCGTGACATACAAACACCATTTCATTTTTATTTATATAGATAGATAGATAGACTAGTGGTCCCGGCAAACTTCGTCTTGCCATCAAGTAGGCTGTTGAAAAACGCCATGCAAGTCCCGTGTAGAAAAATTGGGGTGGGTAATGTCTATTACATTACCGCGGGGTTGACGTAGAACTACGATGATTAATAATTTGATTTGTCATGTGTATGAATTTATAAGTGTACTAGTTTTGTGTTGTTATTGATCAGATGAAGTTTTCAGAAGTTAACTCTTTTTGGACTCATTTTGGTAGTCCTGAAAAGAACCATTTGTCGTTCTGTGGTTGCGATAACCAGTGTTTGGTGTTCCAGGAATAATTCCAGATGATTGAATTTGTTTGTTTGGTCGTTGCTTCCTTGTGTTGCTTTGTTGGGTGATCGGTTTCTGGCTCCAGCTGTAGTTCGCCAAACTCCTCCAGTAGATTAGATGTTTGATAGCTCGGGTGCTTCGATCGTGAGAATCGATAGTATCGGTCCAGTGCTTTGGTCTGTAGCAATATCAATTGCATGAGCATTTAGGCTCTGTACATTGATACTCATCAATATGCAGGCTTGGCCGCTATGATCCAGTATTTCACGCAGTTTGTCTCAAAGTCTCAAATCGATGATTGCCTAAGCGCTACAGCTCATTCCTTAAGTCAACCCTCTTGGGAGAATTGCTGCCTTTGGCGTGATGGAACTTGAAAAAATTGGAAGAGTTTGTCAAAAATAGTCCTTGCAGTGAAGTAACACGCGACAAACCAACATATACCAATTGCTGATCCTGGCTTTTGTCACAGTCGTACACGACCTAGGGGAAAGTTCCACCTTGCGGCTTATGAACAGTTAAAGCACAGGCACTAACCATCGGGAACTGAATGCGTTTGCATTTGATTATGCCGCACAGTTTGAAAGTAAAATAAAAATTCTCTATACAGGAGTGAAATTGGTTTAACGAAATTCCTTGAATGGCACCTCAATTGAAAGACAAGACATCAAAGGGTCATGTCGTTTACTTACATAATCCCCCATACCTGTCCAAATAGTTTAATAACTGTTTTAAAAGAGAACGTTGATTTCAAGCAAATTTATAGGGGTGCTAGAGAAAATTTGACGTCATTTGCTTTCCATTCTCCGCTTGGATCGCATCTCAGCAGGCAACAGATCGTCTTGCTCTGACCGGGCGTGCTTCTCAGGCACAGACATCGATAGTGAAGGACCTCCCCGTTTGTCTTGCTTCGCTCAAATCAAACTGTCGAGCGAGCGAGAGAAGATGCCGTCCGTAGCCAAAGTCATCATCGCTGCCACCGTCAAGAAGAAGAAGAAGAAGAAGAAGTCCACAGGAAAATTTGCGGTCGAACTGTGAACACGGTCGGGCAAGTCATTCTCGCTTTGTGCTTCAACGCTTGTTTGCGTTCACCCAGCCATCGTCATCGCCGCCATCATCAGATTTCCACTTAATCCCGGTGATCCACTACCTGTTACTGTTGTGCGCCATCCACGCCACGAAACTTTCGGTTCGTCGTATATGCAAATAACTTGCTCAAATTTATACATTTGAGTTGAGGATTTCCCGTTTGACCATGGCAATCAACTGATAACATCCCGCAGTGTTATTTATCTGTAAGAGCATCAAAGCTAACAAAGCCATCGGCCCTTTTCAGGGCCATCAAATTAGTGGAAAAGAATTGAAAGAGAAATATTTTCGACTTTATATATGATTTCTTATATTCCTTAATCAGTTTCACAGCTTCATACAAAATTTCATTTGTCATGAATAATTTATGACTAAACATTTTGAGACTGTTAATCTTCAAGCTGCCAATCCAGCATCTGGTTTGTGAAATCGCTCAAAATTTCTAGGTTGACCGATCCGCGCTTCTAGATTTCGACTCGTGGTAAACTCGTGGTCACAGCATCCAAGCTCAATCGGCCCTTTTCAGGGCCAACATACGTTCATAAAAGGGTTTATTGGATGATATTTACTGATTTATCTATAATGATCTAAATATCGCGGTATACTACAAAACTTGATTTGGTTCACCTAATTTACCCCACATTATTACATGAATTTGAGAATTTACCACTGCAGCGCCGTCGGACCGTAATAACATCATACTACTCAACATTGTATGGTATTTCTTACAGCATCGTTGATTTATCATATAATGGGGGAACACTTCCTAAATTCTCGAGTATGGAAATTGGAAAATGTATTAAAATTGCGACAGATTTTAAATACTGTTCAATAAACTGTTTCCTGACTAATTGTAATGAGCAACTATTGATCTGAAATTTTTCTACATGTTAGTTCATTGCAAACGTCATAGTATATAAATCAGAACACATTAAACATTGATCAGAAATATTTAAAATTTGCACGAAAGCAAAACATGCGTGATTTTAATTTATTGTAAGCTATTAAAATAATGTTGATATTTTTACTGTCCATACGAACGCGCATGTGAATTTTCCAAGATATGTAAATCCCTAACCAAGCCATCAACTTCATGTACCTTATCCTAGATTGGTCAATCAGAAGAAGGCAAAGAATACGAAAGGGAGGAGCATCGTCTGCAATTCAAATTATGTAAAACATACTATCTTCGACAGATTCGGTTCATTTAAGGGACGAATGACCTTCGGATTAAAACCCCTTTGTAACAACAACAGATTCGGTTCATTTCATTTACACTTTCGAGCTAGTAAGAACTTCTCGTGATAAACACAGTATAGCTAGTAATATTTTATAATGTGCTTACCACATACTTGCTATAATCTCTTAATTCATCTCGTAGCATCATACCATATCTGATTTATCACGAATAATCGACAATACGACAATTTGAGGATGTTTCGAGAACGCTGCTGCAGTGCCGTCGGGATGCAATAACAGCATAATGCTCATCTTGTACATCCCTTGCCAAGCCATCAATTTCATATAGCCTATTTCTCAGATTAACGCAATAGACAACATGTAGAAAAATCAATTCAGATCAATAGTTGCTTATTACAATTGGTCAAGAAACAGTTTATTGAACAGTATTTAAAATCTGTCGCAATTTTAATACATTTCTAAATTTCCGTACTCGAGAATTTTGGAAGCGGGGCCGTGATGTTCGGGATGGATTGTCCTCCATGACTGGTCTTCTTCTTCTTTCTGGCGTTACGTCCCAACTGTGCCAATGACCATTTTTGCATGCGTATATCGTATGGCAGGTACGAAGATACTCTATGCCCTGGGAATCGAGAAAATTTCCTTTACGAATAGATCCTCGACCAGCGGGATTTGAACCCACGAGCCTCAGCATGGTCAAGCTGAATAGCTGCGCGTTTACCGCTACTGCTATCTGGGCCCCTGGTCCTGGAGGAAGAAAATTCTGCTAAAAGTGAACTTTTTCAAAACAACTCTTATTGATTGGAATATTTATCAACAACTCTTTGTTAAGTTGAATCATCCTAAATAACTCTTTGCTCCATCGCCAAACCAAACCATTTCTTTGAATTCATCAAGTACAAGAATATGAATGGTAAGAAGAGGCAGATGGTGTATATTTCGCTGGCGTTACTTTCCAACAGGTCGCCGGTTGGCGCTGACTACTAATCCGTCCACTGAATGATTTTCAGTTGTTGCTTTCGCTCTCTGGTTCCGTTCGCTACTCGCACACTGCTGTGGCTTTCACGCGCTCTTCTTTGCTGTTCTGCTGCTTGATCCGTTCGTTATGCCGTTCGATTTGTGAATGAGCTGGGAGCAGAACAACCAGTGGTTTTATTTGCTCGAGCTCCGTTCACCGATGGCGAGTGGTGGGGCTCTCGCTTGGTTGTTTCGTCACTCCGTTCGCTACTCGCACGCGATTGGTTATTGCTTTCGCGCTATTTTCGTTGATGGTGTGATTCTTCGCTTTTGATTTTTCATGCAAAATGACCAACTTTGATAAACTATATCGCAAAAATTCAAAGACCGATTTGAATGAAATTTTCACAGAATACCAGACATAACTTAAATTTTAACATATATTTTTGAGTGATTCTTCCAATCACACGTTGAAAAGCAGTAACGGTTTGACTAAAGTGAATTTTTTGACGATTTTTTATAATTGACATAACTAAACATATTGAAGGAATAGCTTCATGGTATCTTCAGAAAAGTTGTAGATTTTGACGAGATGAATAAGCTTGCTGAAGATAGTTTTTGTGTAAGGCTATAAGATTTTAAGATAAAAAGTTTGGAATTTTTCGTCGAAAATTACAGTTTAGTCAAACCGTTATTACTTATAAACTTGTGATTGGAAAAATTTTCAAAAATATATGTTAAAATTCAAGTTACATCTGATGTTCTGTGAAAGTTTCATTCGAAAATATTTCCTAAATAACTGAGATCTAACTTACCAAAGTTGGTCATTTTGTATGGAAAATCGAAAATGTTGCAAATGCATGCGAATAAGTTGGGGCCTTCCTTAGCCGAGTGGTTAGAGTCCGCGGCTATAAAGCAAAGCCATGCTGAAGGTGTCTGGGTTCGATTCCCGGTCGGTCCAGGATCTTTTCGTAATGGAAATTTTCTTGACTTCCCTGGGCATAGAGTACAATCGTACCTGCCACCCGATATACGAATGCAAAAATGGCAACTTTGGCAAAGAAAGCTCTCACTTAATAACTGTGGAAGTGTCATAAGGAGCACTAAGCTGAGAAGCAGGCTCTGTCCCAGTGAGGACGTTAATGCCAAGAAGAAGAAGAAGAAGATGTGAATAAGTTCTCTGTTTATTCGACAAACAAGCTTAATATTTCACGGGTACACAACAGCAACAGAGTAGCGTACACAGGGATTTAGTAGAAATCTGGAAACGTAGCTCAATCTTAAAATCTTGAGCGATTTCACAAACCAGATTCTGAATTAACAGCTCAGCAGGCTTCTAGCAGCGAGGTACTTCTCGCTAAGCAAGTTCGGAGGAGCTCTTACCAGCTCGAAAGCGGAAATGGAATGAAACTGAATCCAACGAAGGCAGCATGTTTTATAACCTTGGAATAGCAGATAATGCTCCTCCGTTTTGTGCTCTTCGCTTTCTGATCGACCAATCTGGGAAATTGGTATGTGCCAATAATGTGTTGGGCTTGGAATTACTTGATAATTGCGGAGAATACTAATACGTGAGAAATTGGTCGAACATGAATTGTTGGAATGATTGGCATTCCCTAAATATTCAATACGAGCTATTGATAATCAATAGTTTTCTTTATTATGACGGTAAATTTCTGATTCATGGGCGCCAAAATTATTACAATTTTTCAATGAGAATGTCTTTTCAAAAGCATTCTTAATATGTCGCAATTTTGTCACATGGGATAATTTTCCTAATCAAAGTGTTCCCACAAAATATGGAACATAAAAGGCGCTGTTGGAAAAGCCACTCTATTTTGCAATCGTTGTGAAATGTTGAGCACTCACCCCGTTGGCACTGCAGCAGCGTCCCGCGAGTTCAATCTCAAATGGTTGAGTCATACATTATTCACGACAAATGAAATTTTGTATGAGGCCGTGAAATTGATTTAGGAATACTAGAAGTTATAAATAAAGTCGGAAATATTTCTCTTTTAACTCTTTTCCACAAATTTGATGGCTCTGAAAAGAACCGATGGCTTTGTTAGCTTCGATGTTGTTACGGATAAATAACACTGCTCGGACCAGCAAAACTCAGGGGGCTTCTGGTATTTGCTCCTAACGGGATTGCTTCTTGACCACCAATGATGATTTCATCACGAGTCGAAATTTTGAAGCGCGGGTCAACAGCTCCTCGGCCGATGAAATTTGCGGCGGCGATGACGATGGCTGGGTGAACGCAAACAAGCGGTGAACCACAAAGCGAGAATGACTCGCCCGACCTTGTTCACAGTTCGACCGCAATTTCTCCTGTGGACTGCTTCCTCTTCTTCTTCTAGGCGGCGGCAGCGGTGATGGCTTTAGCTTCGGACGGCATCTTCTCTCGCTCGCTCGACAGTTTGATTTGAGCGAAGCAAGACAAACGGGGGCGTCCTTCGCTATCGATGTCTGTGCCTGAGAAGCACGCCCGGTCAGAACAAGCCGATCTGTCGCCTGCTGAGATGCGAGCCAATCGGAGAGTGAAAAGCAAATGACGTCAAATTTTCTCTAGCCACCCCTATTTATAGATTTGCTTGAAATCAACGTTCTCTTTTAAAACAGTTATTAAACTATTTGGACAGGTATGTGGGATTCAGTAAGTAAACGACATGAAGCTTTGATGTCTTATCTTTCGATTGAGGTGCTAATCAAGAAATTTCGTTAAGCCAGCGAAAAGTTATAAACGTTTAAAATATTTCATGCCAACGTAACGCTCTTGGTTTTGAAATTCCAATTTCACTCCTGTATAGAGAAGAGAGACGTACTTCTACGTCAAAATGTGTTGTTTGTGCAAATGAGAGATAAGTATGCGTCCCTCCCTTTATATGTATTTGTATATGTATTTATAAGACGAATAAACAGTTTATCTTTGACCATGGCCATGTAAAGACGCCACCGTACTCCGTCTTGTTCAATATCACTGTTATCCCCAAAAACACAACGATTGTTGGGACCTGCCCGTATGATTGGAAATATCATACATTGCTAAGCACTATGATGTTATTACGGTCTGATGGCGCTGCAGCAGCGTACACGGGTAAATTCTCAAATTTCATGTGATTATGTGGAATAAATTATGTGAATCAAATCGTTTTGTACAATACCGCGAGATTTAGATCATTATGGATTAATCAGGGCCCTGAAAAGAGCCGATTAAGCTTGGACGCTGTAACACTACGGGATGTTATCAGTTGATTGTCATGATAAAACGAAGAAATTCGAGGAAAATTCTGCTAAAAGTGAACTTTTTCAAAACAACTCTTATTGATTGGAATATTTATCAACAACTCTTTGTTAAGTAAAATCATTCTTAATAACTCGTTGCTCCATCGCCAAACCAAACCATTTCATTGACTTCATCAAGTACAAGAATATGAATGGTAAGGAGAGGCAGATGGTGTATATTTCGCTGGTGTTACTTTCCAACAGGTGACTACTAATCCGTCCACTGAATGATTTTCAGTTGTTGCTTTCGCTTCGTTGCTCTCTGGTTCCGTTCGCTACTCGCACACTGCTGTGGCTTTCACGCGCTCTTCTTTGCTGCTCCGCTGCGTGATCCGTTCGTTATGCCGTTCGATTTGTGAATGAGCTGGGAGCATTATTTTTTGACATTAAATTTATTTTATTACTCGTTTTGCTTGCTTTACATCAATAATTTTACATTTCAAGTGGTCAACAATATCGTTATTCATTCTTCAGTCAGTATTTCGAAGGCATTTTGCCTGTTTAATGTGTGACTTTTGTCTTTGTACATATCAACATTTAGCGTTTTGTTAAGATTTTTCTTTTTACCTAATTCTAACTTATCATAATTACTAAAACTATGGGTAGAGATTTCTTATTTGATCGTACTCTGAAACATGAGCTCTTTTTTGGTGCCTATTGGTAATCGTTTGCAATCTATTATCGACTAAATCGAGATTTGCCAGCCGATGAACCTCGGTTGTCGGAGTGCGTGTCGGTAGTTTCAATATCATCTTCAAAAATTTGTTTTGAAGGGTTTGAAGCTTCTTCCTATGCGTTTGAGCGCATCCTTTCCATACTGGGGCCCCATATTCCAGCATGGGCACAACAATCTGTCGGTAGACAGCCAACTTGTTGACGGTGGATGCTTTTGACCGCCGGTTGATGATCGGGTATAGTCGCTTCAGCATGAGTGTTCCTTTAGCGACTCGGTCTTCCACATGCTGACGGAAGAGGAGCTTGCTGTCAAATAATAGGCCTAGGTATAGCGGGCTACTGATGACCAGTCGATGTCCATGCTCAAAACCTTGATCGTTGCTGTAGGCTTGAGCCGGTCTGAGTTGCGATGTGGAAAAACGATCGTTTGTGTTTTGGCCGCATTCACACAAATTTTCCAGTCGGCGAGGTACTTCGTGTATGCATCCAGACCCTTCTGGAGTTTCGCGACGAGAGTGCGCATTACCCGTCCTTTGTAACTGATTGCCGAGTCATCAGCAAACAGAGACAACGTTCCGCCTTCTGGCAGAGAGGGAATGTCCGATGTGTACAGATTGTACAATACCGGTCCCAGAATGCTACCCTGGGGGACTCCAGCGGGAATTTCGTATGGCTCGGAAAGTGCATTGCCTATGCTGACGTGTGATGTCCTACCTTTCAGGTAGTCCGAGATAATTTTCACCAGATAGGTTGGGAAACGGAATTGGAGAAGCTTGTGCACTAAGCCGTCGTGCCAAACGTTATCAAACGCTTTTTCTATGTCCTGTAGTATGACCGTTGTTTTGGAGACTGATTTGGCCTGGTTGACCAAGTTCGAGACTCGTTTTAGCTGGTCCACTGTCGTGACCCCGACGGAAGCCAAATTGTTCCTCCAAAAGGATGTCGTTTGCTTCGGTATGTTCGAGTAGCCTGGTGTAGATGAGTTTCTCGAATAGCTTGCTGAGCGAGGAGAGCAAACTGATCGGGCGATAACTTGACGAGTTTGTGGGATCCTTTCCTGGCTTCAGGATCGGTACCACCTTGGATCGCTTCCACAATGTTGGGAAGTACCCCAGCTCCAGACAACGGTTGAAGATGTTCATCAGGAGGGTATGCGCTCTTGGTCCCAAATGTTTCAGAACGTTGATGTTGAAGTGACCGTCGAAACCCGGTGCTTTCATATTTTTAGTGGACTTGATGCAGTGTACCAACTCATCCAATGTAATTTTTCGGTTCTCCGGAAGCTCACTACACGAAGTAGCGAGCTGGGAGACGCTTTCAGACACCGGTGCTTCCATCGGGCTGGCAGTATCTCGGCCCAAGTTATGTGAAGCCATAAAATGTTTCGAAATTAAGTTTGCTTTTTCAGCTGAAGTAAAATAAACCTCGTTATCTAGCCTAAGAGGCGGGATAGGCTTAGGCTTGTTCTTTAGAACTTTAGTCAGACGCCAGAAGGGCCTAGAATAGTTCGGTAAGCTCCTAATTTCTATAGCAAACTGCCTATTTTTAATTTTATCCGCCCAAATGGCGATGATTTTGTTCAATTTTTTGTACAAGATCTTCCTAGCAACATTACGTGTTCTTTGGAACTGCCTACGGATACAGTTCCTAAGGGAAATAATACGCCTGGTTTCATCGTCAAGGTTGGTAAACTTACATGTCATCGGGGTGGTTGGGATGAACCGTTGCTCTGCTACGACGATGTCATCGGAGAGGGTTTGCAGCAGGTTGTCGATGTCATCCTTCGTTGCTAGTGCGGGGTTTTCGGCCACACTTTCCTCCACGTAGCGCTGTAGCTGGATCCAGTTCGCTCGATGATAATTCCTTCGCCGGAGTTGCTGGCGTTGCTCGACGGCTTTGTCTACCTCGAACACCACCGGGAGATGGTCGGACGATAGGTCAGTGATGGCACGGAGGGCAGAGCAATTCTCCGCCATGTTGGTTAGCACGATATCGAGGGTGGATCCCACACCGCTTGGTGAGAAAAAAGTGGGTGAATCCGGATGGAGGACCACGTAATGTCCTGCCTGCAGATCCTCGGCCAGCACCGCTCCGTTCTTGTTCGCTCGTAGATTGCCCCATGTTGAATGGCGCGCGTTCAGGTCGCCGGCAATAATAAAATTACCATTGCGGCGGGTCAACTTTTGGAGGTCGTTCTTAAGACTTACGGTTGATCCGTCTGACTCTTTGCACTGCGCGGGGCAGTAGATGGCGATGACTGCGATGGGACCATCAGGTGTTACCAGCTCGATACCGACAGCTTCCACAAACGCTAGCCGGAAATCAGGAAGCAACTTGAACTGGAGCTCCCTCTTGATGGTGATGGCTACGCCACCACCCTTTTTTTCACCGACCCGGTCGAGTCGGACTACGATGTGATCGGGAAGGCTGAATGTAGTCTCCGGTTTGAGATGCGTTTCCGATATAAACGCAACATCGATTTGTTGGTGTCGCAGGAAGTCGATGAATTCCAGCTTTTTGTTACCCACAAAGTGGGCGTTCCAGTTAAGGGCGTTGAGAGTGAATGTTAAAGTTCATCATAAAGTACATCATTTGCACCATCATTTTCTGCAGGTCACTCACCAACGTGGTCAGGTGAGCGATGATTTGAGTCATGCTGTCGGATGACGGAGCCGGCGACGTGGGGCCGGGCTGGCTTCCCCAGAAACCTGGAGGGGGGATGTACGATTCTGCTTGCGTTGGGTTTGCGTTGCTTGACGCTCCGGTTGGCAGGCTGGACGGGCGGCCCCTGGGGGGAGGCAGCGGTGGGAACCCAGTTTCCAGGTTGATTTCAGGTTGCTTCTTCTTGTTTTGCTTCGGCTGGCTTGCTCTCTTCCGGAGTGCGATGAATTCAGCCCGCTTGGGACGCGATCGACTAGTCGATGTGTGGGCGCCACCGCAATTGACGCAGACGGGTTGCTTTCCAGTTGTGTCGACGATGCACTGTGCCGTGCCGTGTTGATCGCCACACTTTCCGCAGCGGGCTTTCATATGGCAATTTCGCGAGCCATGACCAAAATTTAAGCAGCTGGTACACTGCGCGACATGGCGATGAACCGGCTTGTAGCGCTCCCACTGCACGACGACGCTGAGGAGGGTTCTGACATTGTGGAGTTCCTTGATGGTCGTGGAGCCGCCTACCAAATGTACCAAGTACAATTGGTCGCGACATTTTACGGCCTCGTTGTGCCGAGCGATTTTGAAGACCTTCATCGGCTGCAGGTTGTTGTGCTTCAGTTCCGCTTCCACCTCGGAAACGTCGACATCGTAGAGGCCTCGAATGATGACCTTGAGGGGCTTCTTCGACGGAATATCGTGAGTGAAATGTTCCACCTTCCACACTTGTAGCGTCTCCGCCACTGATTGGTAGTGTGCTGCTGTTGCAACGGAGATTTTCACTCCGTCGGCGCAAAGTCGGAATTCAGCACGCAGGCCTTTGCGAACCTGTTCGTTTAACTTGGCGAGCAGTTCTCGCGGCTGCCCCTTCACATAGAATGGAGGGAGCTTCTCCTTCTTCTCAACTTTACTACCTCCATCCTCAGGAAGTAGCGAGTACGGGTTGCTGGCTAGCAACTTTTTCACTTGACCTCCATCGACGTGGATATCGGCCGGCCGCTTTCCGCCCTGCTTTTGGCCACCGCTGGGGCCTGGTTTACCCATGCTTGGGTAGAACGAAAAACCACTTGACAACGCGCTCGGAAAACTTTCTTCGCTGAGAAAAAAAAAACTGCAACTCTTTTGATTTTTCATGCAAAATGACCAACTTTGATAAATTATATCTCAGTTATTTAAGTACCGATTTGACTTCATAACTTAAATTTTAACATATATATTTGAGTGATTTTTCCAATCACACGTTGAAAAGCAGTAACGGTTTGACTAAAGTGATTTTTTTGACGATTTTTTATAATTGACATAACTAAACATATTGAAGGAATAGCTTCATGGAATCTTCAGCAAAGTTGTAGATTTTGACGAGATGAATAAGTTTGCTGAAGACAGTTTTTGTGTAAGGCTATCAGATTTTAAGATAAAAAGTTTTTAATTTTTCGTCGAAAATTACAGTTTAGCCAAACCATTATTATTTATAAACTTGTGATTGGAAAAATTATTCAAAAATATATGTTAAAATTCAAGTTACATCTGATGTTCTGTGAAAGTTTAATTCGAAAATATATCCATAAATAACTGAGATCTAACTTACCAAAGTTGGTCATTTTGTATGGAAAATCGAAAAAGTTGCAAATGCATGTGAATAAGTTGGGGCCTTCCTTAGCCGAGTGGTTAGAGTCCGCGGCTACAAAGCAAAGCCATGGTGAAGGTGTCTGGGTTCGATTCCCGGTCGGTCCAGGATCCTTTCGTAATGGAAATTTTCTTGACTTCCCTGGGCATAGAGTATCATCGTACCTGCCACACGATATACGAATGCAAAAATGGAAACTTTGGCAAAGATAGCTCTCACTTAATAACTGTGGAAGTGTCATAAGAACACTAAGCTGAGAAGCAGGCTCTGTTCCAGTGAGGACGTTAATGCCAAGAAGAAGAAGAAGAAGATGTGAATAAGTTCTCTGTTTATTCGACAAACCAGCTGAATATTTCATGGGTGCACAGCAGCAACAGGGTAGCGGATCACAGGGATTTAGTTGAAATCTGGAAAAGTAGCTCAATCTTGAAATCTTGAGCGATTTCACAAACCAGATTCTAGATTAACAGCTCAGCAGGCTTCTAGTAGCGAGGTACTTCTCGCTAAGCAAGTTCGGAGGAGCTCTTACCAGCTCGAAAGCGGAAATGGAATGAAACTGAATCCGACGAAGGCAGCATGTTTTATAACCTTGGAATAGCAGATGTTGCTCCTCCCTTTTGTGCTCTTCGCTTTCTGATCGACCAATCTGGGAAATGGGTATGTGCCAATAATGTGTTGGGCTTGGAATTACTTGAAAATTGCGGAGAATACTAATACGTGAGAAATTGGTCGAACATGAATTGTTGGAATGATTGGCATTCCCTAAATATTCAATACGAGCTATTGATAATTAATAGTTTTCTTTATTATGACGGTTAATATCTGATCCATGGGTGCCAAAATTTTTAAAATTGTTCAATGAGAATGTCTTTTCAAAAGCATTCTAAATATGTCGCAATTTTGTTACATGGGATAATTTTCCTAATCAAAATGTTCCCATAAAATATGGAACATAAAAGGCGCTGTTGGAAAAGCCACTCTATTTTGCAATCGTTGTAAAATGTTGAGCACTCACCCCGACGGCACTGCAGCAGCGTCCGCGAGTACAATCTCAAATGGTTGAGTGATAAATTATTCATGACAAATGAAATTTTGTATGAAGCCGTGGAATTGATTTAGGAATATTAGAAGTTATAAATAAAGACGGAAATATTTCTCTTTTAACTCTTTTCCACAACTCTGAAAAGAACCGATGGCTTTGTTAGCTTCGATGTTATTACGGATAAATAACACTGCTCGGACCAGCAAAACTCAGGGGGCTTCTGGTATTTGCTCCTAATGGTGCTTCTTGACCACCAATGATGATTTCATCACGAGTCGAAATTTTGAAGCGCGGGTCAACAGCTCCTCGGCCGATGAAATTTGCGGCGGCGATAACGATGGCTGGGTGAACGCAAACAAGCGGTGAACCACAAAGCGAGAATGACTCGCCCGACCGTGTTCACAGTTCGACCGCAAATTCACCTGTGGACTGCTTCCTCTTCTTCTTCTAGGCAGCGACAGCGGAGATGGCTTTAGCTTCGGACGGCATCTTCTCTCACTCGCTCGACAGTTTGATTTGAGCGAAGCAAGACAAACGGGGGCGTCCTTCGCTATCGATGTCTGTGCCTGAGAAGCACGCCCGGTCAGAGCAAGCCGATTTGTCGCCTGCTGAGATGCGAGCCAATCGGAGAGTGAAAAGCAAATGACGTCAAATTTTCTCTAGCCACCCCTATTTATAGATTTGCTTGAAATCAACGTTCTCTTTTAAAACAGTTATTAAACTATTTGGACAGGTATGTGGGATTCAGTAAGTAAACGACATGAAGCTTTGATGTCTTATCTTTCGATTGAGGTGCGAATCAAGAAATTTCGTTAAGCCAGCGAAAAGTTATGAACGTTTAAAATATTTCATGCCAACGTAACGCTCTTGGTTTTGAAATTCCAATTTCACTCCTGTATAGAGAAAAAGACGTACTTCTACGTCAAAAATGGCATTGGAGCGGAGAATTGTACTGATTAAAGTGGTGAGTTTTTGTAAACTGTTGTTGTGTTGTTTTATTCGGCAGCTCATGAATGACGATAATTTCGTTAGCATTTATTTCATTTAATGATAAAACCCATGTTATATAATATTTTGGGAACCCAGATAGCCGTAGCGGTAAACGCGCAGCTATTCAGCAAGACCAAGCTGAGGGTCGTGGGTTCGAATCCCACTGGTCGAGGATCTTTTCGGGTTGGAAATTTTCTCGACTTCCCAGGGCATAGAGTATCTCCGTACCTGCCACACGATATACGCATGCAAAAATGGTCATTGGCATAGTAAGCTCTCAGTTAATAACTGTGGAAGTGCGCATAAGAACACTAAGCTGAGAAACAGGCTCTGTCCCAGTGGGGACGTAACGCCAGAAAGAAGAATATAATATTTTTGTGAAAGATGTGATTAACATGGAAGATTATAGTTCAAGGAATATGTTGAGTACATTGAAGTTAACTCTTGTTCCGTAGATAAATTTAAAAAAGGACGATAAGTTAGTGCTGCCGAAAATATCCTCAGGGTGCCGAAGCCATCATTTACCCTAGTTCATTTTGACATGAAAAAGTATCGCTGTACGCCCTAACATGCATTAAATATGCTGACATTTTTTAGGGCTGCGTCGGCGCAAAACCAACTGGTTTTTTTTTCGTAGATGTGAGATGAATTAGCAAAAAATTAGCGCCTTAAAAAAGGGCCGTATTTCTCTGAGTATTCAACCTTAGTAAGGACCTTGGGTCTTTTTCAACTCATTTCCAAATTAAAATCGATGAAACTTTTGATTGAAATGATCTAGCAATTTGAAACTTTCTGACAATAGGGTCCTAAAATTTTCAATAAAATCTTGTTTTGATATAATAAGATAAAAGAGCATGTTCTTGCAACCACTTAAGCAATTTTTCCTGTTCAAATAACGGTTATAACACATTTAAAATTTAATTCAAAAAATAGGTTCAAATTTGAACCTTGACACTTTAGATCATGTTTGACATTCACTGAATCGGCAAAAACGCCTCAGGGGCTCATCTTTTTAACACTGGGGTTGTTCCTATTTGACATATCGGAATGGACACGGAAAACAAAATACACCCAAAATATGAGTTTAAACCAAGGGGTAAAGCATTCAAAAATTGCGTAAACATTTGTTTCTGGCCCAAACTTAACCGTTTGTTACTAAAATTAGGACAGGGCTCTAGGATCCTATTATTTTTTTGTGGGAAATATTTTTTATATTTTATTTTTGACTAAGGGTCGTTTTCGACCCGAAAATTTAAACAACTCTCAAATCAGAGTGTTGACCGAATTTAGTTCTGTTGGGCTTAAATGAAGGGCACACCTGTTAAGTTTCAGAAACCCTCCCGGAGATCCGGATTTGGTCACTGTGGCCAACCTGCTACATATGAAAAAGTTTCTTTAGAGACCCTTACTTTGACGACCTGTAGTTTCGTAACTAAACAAGTAATCTGAACCGTCTTCATATTGTTGAAAAGGTTTTCACGTGGACTGTGAATAGAGATTCTCAAATCACTTAGTTATTCATACCCGGTTCCGGAAACCCGGAACATCCGAAAAGTAAGTTTCCATCGCAGTTCTGTATATGTAATTCACATCAGTACTATTCGGCTGATGGATATTTTGGCATAATTTTCTGTAATAAGAAACTAATTGCCAGCGCACATTCCCTGAAAAATTCGGTCCAGTACGGTCCATGTGGAACCGATTCCTGGAGTCCCGGGAGGTGGCCAATCTGGACAATTCGATTAAATTACTCAGATTTGAACCCCAAAACCAAATGAATTGTGTCCGATTCTTTACGATTTTTCATTTTTGGATGTATCTTGCCAAAAGAATGAATGAATGGTTATTCTGGTCCTTTTGGAGCACCGGAATGGCCATCGGGAAACCCGTAATATGGGACCACAAAGTTTTAGCACCAAAAGTAGGCATGTGACGTCTCAATCTTCGTGATTTTGCATCTCTGTGACTCTGCTAGTTCAATTATTGATAAATGACCACCTTTGTTCTTCTAGCCCATCGAAATAATCCAGGAATGGCCACCGGAAAACCTATATTGTGGATCATTTCAGTTTTTGTACCAAAACTAGGCTCAATCTTCATGATTTTGAAGACCTGTGACTCTTATAGTTCAATTATCGATGAATGACCACTCTGGCACATTGTTACTACGAAAATAATAAAAAACTTTGCGCGAAAATGTGTTCTTTCATCCGGATTTTCTGAAGCTTTCCGGCAAGGAAAGTGTCAGTAATAATAACGGACGTGAAAACAATTATTGATAAGTGCAAAATAAGTTAAAAAATTTGGGGTGGGTAATGTCTATTACATTACCGCGGGGTTGACGTAGAACTACGATGATTAATAATTTGATTTGTCAAGTGTATGAATTTGAAAGTGTACTAGTTTTGTGTTGTTATTGATCGGATGAAGTTTTCAGAAGTTAACTCTTTTTGGACTCATTTTGGTAGTCCTGAAAAGAACCATTTGTCGTTCTGTGGTTCCGAGAACCAGTGTTTGGTGTTCCAGGAATAATGCCAGATGATTGAATTTGTTTGTTTGGTCGTTGCTTCCTTGTGTTGCTTGGTTGGGTGATCGGTTTCTGGCTCCAGCTGTAGTTCGCCATACTCCTCCAGTAGATTAGATGTTTGATAGCTCGGGTGCTTCGATCGTGATAATCGATTGAATCGGTCCAGTGCTTTGGTCTGTAGCAATATCCATTGCATGAGCATTTAGACTCTGTACATTGATACTCATCAATATGCAGGCTTGGCCGCTATGATCCAGTATTTCACGCAGTTCGTCTCAAAGCGTCACTAATCGATGATTGTCTAAGCGCTGCAGCTCATTCCTCAAGTCAACCCTCTTGGGAGAATTGCTGCCTTTGGCGTGATGGAACTTAAAAAGTAAGAGGTTGTTTCCGAGATACGACCGCCAAAGTGACGTTGGATAACATTAGCATCTTCTATTTCCTGGCTTGAGACCGTCACGAACTTATGAAAGATTTCTGAGAGAACAGCACCAATTTTCGACCCAACACTAACTTTCGACCGATTTTCGATACGGGTTTGGCCTACTTTGTATGAAAATCCGAAAATTGGCACAGAATTCTTGTAGGTCGAAAATAAGTGCTCTTCTAATCAATTTTCACACTATTTGTTGCATGCCATTGTTGACCTATTATGAACATTTTGTGTTATTATTGGGTTGGTTCGATTAACTCTTCAACCGGTCGATGGAAGAAGAAGCATGAGCGATAACTTTTGCTCAACAAACAAATATTCCGCTTGAAGGTCCACGCATGATCCACTAAGATTGATTGCTTAAGTGGGTTCCGAAGCCTTTCGAGACTCGTCGTATCCGTAGCGAACGTGCTGAAATTGCATTGAAGCACAATTTCAAACAACTGCCCTTTTCAGGGCCACAATTGATTAAATAATTTATTTAGTTATCAATTAATGTTTCGGATGATTAGTTTTCAACGGAGATAAATGGCAAACAAAGTTTAACATAGGTTCCCGTCGTTCTGGTCGGGCGGCGGTAGCATTTTCGCAGTCTTTTCTGTGTGCGTATTTCCATTCGATCGACAATGTCTTACCAAATCGAAACGTCAACAAAGCTGTTGCTTATTAGTTTTAGCTCTGTGTTCGACGAGTTGATACTGATCGCTCTAGTATCATTTAGGTAGCGACGGCGACAACGGCATTATGCGATCATCTCTAAATGCGAAACAAACCGGGAGGGATTCTTCATTCAAGTGCCGTTCGCAATTTATCCGACTCATGCACACACTGTCGAGGATCGCCCCGCGCGCGCACAATGGGAAATTTATTTCCCATTTATGGTTGCGTGCAAATGACTGACCAAAATCTGAATCAATCACAACCAATCATCAGTAATGTCGCTCTTCACGGTGGAAAATTCTCACAACTCTTTTAAAATGAAATTGTCGTCCTGAAAAGGACGGTTGGTGGTAGTCACCGTCGATCAAACTGGGTTTTCATTCCATTGTTAGACAGAAACACACCAAAAGATCACTGAAAACGATTAAATTAAAATGCGGTCGGTAATTTTGTGCTTTCTTGTCCATCCTTGTATTCGATGGTTTGCTCACTCCTCCGACGGTAATTATCAAGGTTTCTGGACGCATTCTCCACGAGTTCGATGGGCTAGCTGGATGCCAAGGGCCATGATGAGCGATTACACGGAACCCGCAGCTTTTAACTTGGGAATAAACAGCAGCAGCAGCGACGAACGTGTAAATTTTATTCCGATATGAGTCCTTCTCCGGTTGCTGGTCAACGATTGATTGATGCGCGCGTGAAGTCGAGTTTGGTTGGCTTCGACTGAACACGAGATAATAAAGAGAAGTAAGAAGAAGACCGAAAGGGGCGTTTCCCTTTGAATGACGAAAGTGGTTAAGATATCGCGCAATGATGTCTGTGTCAGGAATACACAAGAAAAATGTGCTTTTCTATGAAAAATAAGACATGCTTCGATATTTCCAAATTTTTCAATAGTTTAGTCATGAGAATCAATAGTTTTCATTGTTGGACTAGATTCGTAAAAAGATTTCCAATCGATTGGTGCAAGAATCTTGAAAATCTATCCGGGCGTTAGTAAGTTATTAACAGTCAAAATCTAACCACTTTTCGTGACGCGAGCGATTTTTCGTTTTTCGAAATTGTACCCCAGTATGTAGCCGTAAGACGTTATCCAACGTCAAAAAAATGGAAGAGTTTGTCAAAAATAGCCCTTGCAGTGAAGTAACCCGCGACAAACCAACATATACCGATTGCTGATCCTGGCTTTTGTCATAGTCGTACACGACCTCGGGGAAAGTTCCACCTTGCGACTTACAGTGCTGTTCTGAATAATAGCAGCGCATGTCGATTTTCATACAAAATGCTCAACTTTGACATGCTGTAATTTTGTTCCATTTCAAGCAATCGAGTTGAAATTTTCTCCACAGAACTACAAATATGCCCAATTTTGTAAACACACAATTTCAAAATTTTCTAAGCCCCTGCCGGAAAGTGAGATACTAGGTGAAAATGTTCGAAAAAATAGCAGTTTTAAAAATTTGAATTTCGGCTTGACATTATAGTTTAAAATTGTATATCACTTACCATTGGAACAATCACCTCCTACTTATCAAACCTACACCTAAACCGAAAATGTTTAAAATATTTCTGGAAGAAAAATTTTAAAATGAAAAACTGCTATTTTTTCGAAAAATTTCACCTAGTGTCTCACTTTTCGGCAGGGACTCAGAAAAAACTGAAATTTTGTGTTTACAAAATTGATCATATTTGTAGTTCTGTGCAGAAAATTTCAGCTCGATTGCTTGAAAGGGAACAAAACTACTGCATGTCAAAGTTGAGCATTTTGTATGGAAATCGACATGCGCTGCTATTATTCAGAACAGCACTGTATGAACAGTAAAAGCACAGGCACTAACCATCGGGAACTGAATGCTTTTGCATTTGATTATGCCGCACAGTTTGAAAGTAAAATAAAAATTCTCTATACAGGAGTAAAATTGGAGTTTCAAAACCAAGAGCCTTACGTTGGCATGAAATATTTTGAACTCTTATAACTGTTTTCTGGTTCAACGAAATTCCTTGAATGGCACCTCAATTGAAAGACAAGACATCAAAGGGTCATGTCGTTTACTTACTGAATCCCACATAACTGTCCAAATAGTTTAATAACTGTTTTAAAAGAGAACGTTGATTTCAAGCAAATTTATAAATAAATTTATAAATAGGGGTGCTAGAGAAATTTTGACGTCATTTGCTTTCCATTTTCCGCTTGGATCGCATCTCAGCAGGCGACATATCGTCTTGCTCTGACCGGGCGTGCTTCTCAGGCACAGACATCAATAGCGAAGGACCTCTCCGTTTGTCTTGCTTCGCTCAAATCAAACTGTCGAGCGAGCGAGAGAAGATGCCGTCCGAAGCCAAAGTCATCACCGCTGCCGCCGCCAAGAAGAAGAAGAAGAAGAAGAGGAAGCAGTCCTCAGGAAAATTTGCGGTCGAACTGTGAACACGGTCGGGCGGGCAAGTCATTCTCGCTTTGTGCGTCACCGCTTGTTTGCGTTCACCCAGCCATCGTCATCGCTGCCATCATCAGATTTCGACTTAAGCCCGGTGATACTACCTGTTACTGTTGTGCGTCATCCACGCCACGAATCTTTCGGTTCGTCGTATAAGCAAATAACTTGCTCAAATTTATACATTTGAGTTGAGGATTCCCCGTTTCACCATGGCAATCAACTGATTACATCCCGCAGTGTTATTTATCTGTAAGGGCATCAAAGCTAACAAAGCCATCGGCCCTTTTCAGGGCCATCAAATTAGTGGAAAAGAGTTAAAAGAGAAATATTTCCGACTTTATTTATGACTTCTTATATTCCTAAATTAATTTCACAGCTTCGTACAAAATTTCATTTGTCATGAATAATTTATGACTAAACATTTTGAGACTGTAATCGCGGACGCTGCTGCAGTGCCGTCGGGGCGAGTGCTCAACGTTCCACAACAATTGTAAAATAGAGTGGCATTTCCAACAGCGTCTTTGATGTTCCATATTTTGTGGGAACACTTTGATTAGCAAAATTATCACATGCAACAAAATTGCGACATTTTAAGAATGCATTTGAATAGACATTTTCATTGAACAATTGTAATAAGTTTGGCACCCATGGATCATAAATTTACTATTATGACGGTAAAACTATTGAATATCATGCGTGATTTTAATTTATTGTAAGCTATTAAAATAATGTTGATATTTTTACTGTTCATACGAAAGCGCATGTGAATTTTCCAAGATATGTAAATCCCTAACCAAGACATCAACTTCATGTACCTTATCCTAGATTGGTCAATCAGAAGAAGGCGAAGAATACGAAAGGGAGGAGCATCGTCTGCAATTCAAATTATGTAAAATATGCTATCTTCGACAGATTCGGTTCATTTAAGGGACGAATGTCCTTCGGATTAAAATCCCTCTGTAACAACAACAGGATTCGGTTTATTTCCTTTACACTTTCGAGCTAGTAAGAACTTCTCGTGGTAAACACAGTATAG
This sequence comes from Aedes aegypti, assembly GCF_002204515.2. Taxonomy (NCBI): domain Eukaryota; kingdom Metazoa; phylum Arthropoda; class Insecta; order Diptera; family Culicidae; genus Aedes; species Aedes aegypti. Next base: position 296,602,577 of record NC_035107.1, on the reverse strand, counting down.
CTAGTAATATTTCTTAATGTGCTTACCACAAACTTGCTATAATCTCTTAATTCATCTCGTAGCATCATACAATATCTGATTTATCACGAATAATCGACAATACGATAATTTGAGGATGTTTCCGAGGACGCTGCTGCAGTGCCGTCGGGATGCAATAACAGCATAATGCTCATCTTGTACATCCCTTGCCAAGACATCAATTTCATATAGCCTATTTCTCAGATTAACGCAATAGACAACATGTAGAAAAATCAATTCAGATCAATAGTTGCTCATTACAATTGGTCAAGAAACAATTTATTGATTTTAATGTCGCAATTTTAATACGTTTTCCAATTTCCGTACTCGAGAATTTTGAAAGCGGGGGCCGTGATGCTCTGGATGGATTGTCCTCCATGACTGGTCCTGGCTGGAAATATTCGTGGGGAGAAACTCGACCCTTTGCTGCAGGAATTTCATTAACAACTCTTTGGTAAAGCAGAAATTTTCCGAGGAAAATTCTGATAAAAGTGAACTTTTTCAAAACAACTCTTATTGATTGGAATATTTATTAACAACTCTTTGTTAAGTAAAATCATCCTAAATAACTCTTTGCTCCATCGCCAAACCAAACCATTTCATTGAATTCATCAAGTACAAGAATGGTAAGGAGAGGCAGATGGTGTATATTTCGCTGGCGTTAGTTTCCAACAGGTCGCCGGTTGGCGCTGACTACTAATCCGTCCACTGAATGTTTTTCAGTTGTTGCTTTCGCTTCGTTGCTCTCTGGTTCCATTCGCTACTCGCACACTGGCTGTGGCTTTCACGCGCTCTTCTTTGCTGCTCCGCTGCTTGATCCGTTCGTTATGCCGTTCGATTTGTGAATGAGCTGGGAGCAGAACAACCAGTGATTTTATTTGCTCGAGCTCCGTTCACCGATGGCCAGTGGTGGGGCTCTCGCTTGGTTGTTTCGTCACTCCGTTCGCTACTCGCACGCGAATGGTTATTGCTTTCGCGCTATTTTCGTTGATGGTGTAATTCTTCGCTGAGAAAAAAAAACTGCAACTTTTTTGATTTTTCATGCAAATTGACCGACTTTGATAAACTATATCTCAGTTATTTATGGACCGATTTGAATGAAATTTTCATAAAATATCAGACATAACTTAAATTTTAACATATGTTTTTGAGTGATTTTTCCAATCACACGTTGAAAAGCAGTTACGGTTTGACTAAAGTGAATTTTTTGACGATTTTTTATGATTGACATAACTAAACATATTGAAGGAATAGCTTCATGGTATCTTCAGCAAAGTTGTAGATTTTGACGAGATGAATAAGTTTGCTGAAGACAGTTTTCGTGTAAGGCTATCAAATTTTAAGATAAAAAGTTTTGAATTTTTCGTCGAAAATTACAGTTTAGTCAAACCGTTATTACTTATAAACTTGTGATTGGAAAAATTATTCAAAAATATATGTTAAAATTCAAGTTACATCTGATGTTCTGTGAAAGTTTCATTCGAAAATATTTCCATAAATAACTGAGATCTAACTTACCAAAGTTGGTCATTTTGTATGGAAAATCGAAAAAGTTGCAAATGCATGCGAATAAGTTGGGGCCTTCTTTAGCCGAGTGGTTAGTGTCCGCGGCTATAAAGCAAAGCCATGCTGAAGGTGTCTTGGTTCGATTCCGGTCGGTCCAGGATCTTTTCTTAATGGAAATTTTCTTGACTTCCCTTGGCATAGAGTATAATCGTACCTGCCACACGATATACGAATGCAAAAATGGAAACTTTGGCAAAGAAAGCTCTCAGTTAATAACTGTGGAAGTGTCATAAGAACACTAAGCTGAGAAGCAGGCTCTGTCCCAGTGAGGACGTTATGCCAAGAAGAAGAAGATGTGAATAAGTTCTCTGTTTATTCGACAAACCAGCTAAATATTTCATGGGTGCACAACAGCAACAGGGTAGCGGATCACAGGGATTTAGTTGAAATCTGGAAACGTAGCTCAATTTTGAAATCTTGAGCGATTTCACAAACCAGATTCTGGATTAACAGCTCAGCAGGTTTCTAGCAGCGAGGTACTTCTCGCTAAGCAAGTTCGGAGGAGCTCTTACCAGCTCGAAAGCGGAAATGGAATGAAACTGAATCCAACGAAGGCAGCATGTTTTATAACCTTGGAATAGCAGATGATGCTCCTCCCTTTTGTGCTCTTCGCTTTCTGATCGACCAATCTGGGAAATGGGTATGTGCCAATAATGTGTTGGGCTTGGAATTACTTGAAAATTGCGGCGAATACTAATACGTGAGAAATTGGTCGAACATGAATTGTTGGAATGATTAGCATTCCCTAAATATTCAATACGAGCTATTGATAATTAATAGTTTTCTTTATTATGACGGTAAATTTCTGATCCATGGGTGCCAAAATTATTACAATTGTTTAATGAGAATGTCTTATCAAAAGCATTCTAAATATGTCGCAATTTTGTCACATGGGATAATTTTCCTAATCAAAGTGTTCCCATAAAATATGGAACATAAAAGGCGCTGTTGGAAAAGCCACTCTATTTTGCAATTGTTGTGAAATGTTGAGCACTCATCCCGACGGCACTGCAGCAGCGTCCGCGAGTACAATCTCAAATGGTTGAGTCATAAATTATTCGTGACAAATGAAATTTTGTATGAAGCCGTGAAATTGATTTAGGAATATTAGAAGTTATAAATAAAATCGGAAATATTTCTCTTTTAACTCTTTTCCACAAATTTGATGGCTCTGAAAAGAACCGATGGCTTTGTTAGCTTCGATGTTGTTACGGATAACTAACACTGCTCGGACCAGCAAAACTCAGGGGGCTTCTGGTATTTGCTCCTAACGGGATTGCTTCTTGACCACCAATGATGATTTCATCACGAGTCGAAATTTTGAAGCGCGGGTCAACAGCTTCTCGGACGATGAAATTTGCGGCGGCGATGACGATGGCTGGGTGAACGCAAACAAGCGGTGAACCACAAAGCGAGAATGACTCGCCCGACCGTGTTCACAGTTCGACCGCAATTTCTCCTGTGGACTGCTTCCTCTTCTTCTTCTAGGCGGCGGCAGCGGTGATGGCTTTAGCTTCGGACGGCATCTTCTCTCGCTCGCTCGACAGTTTGATTTGAGCGAAGCAAGACAAACGGGGGCGTCCTTCGCTATCGATGTCTGTGCCTGAAAAGCACGTCCGGTCAGAGCAAGCCGATCTGTCGCCTGCTGAGATGCGAGCCAATCGGAGAGTGAAAAGCAAATGACGTCAAATTTTCTCTAGCCACCCCTATTTATAGATTTGCTTGAAATCAACGTTCTCTTTTAAAACAGTTATTAAACTTTTTGGACAGGTATGTGGGACTCAGTAAGTAAACGACATGAAGCTTTGATGTCTTATCTTTCGATTGAGGTGCTAATCAAGAAATTTCGTTAAGCCAGCGAAAAGTTAGAAACGTTTAAAATATTTCATGCCAACGTAACGCTCTTGGTTTTGAAATTCCAATTTCACTCCTGTATAGAGAAGAAAGACGTACTTCTACGTCAAAAGACAGATTAGTATTCTCCCGTTTTCCCCACTATCTCGAAGACTTTCCTAAACTTTTTTTTCGCACAAACACGTCGGAGCTTTGGACGAATTCAACAGTGAAAGAATCATGTAAGTCCAATCACCCGTTCTCAAGCCATTTCGTGACATACAAACACCATTCCATTTTTATTTATATAGATAAGCTCCTTTTGAGCCAGACAATGCGGAAAATGGCAAAAAGTGGTGGAAATATCTTAACCCAGGGCTATGCTTCCGGAACTAGCTACCACTGCGGTTCTTCTAACAATATAACATATTTATTTGGATGAAATGGATTTCTGATGCTGTCGAAGATGGGGGTTAGCGACATGAATTTGAATGTTTGAAACGGCAATCCAGCAATAAAATGGAGGAAGTCTAAGCCTGCCTTCCCAACGCTGTTTATTTCGTTCTTAATCGCTAAAAATTGGCGCCAGCGGCAAAAATACAGACAACAACCTTACAAAATTCAGTTTCTCTCACTGGCCGCCGAGCGGCGGCACTGATGTTTGTTTTCCAGTCACTGATCACGCTACGCTGGATTCGCAATTTTTTCGAATTTCCAACACAAGCGCATGAAATAATGGTAGTCGAGAACTGTCACAACGTAATCGTCATCAATCGTCAACATCCCACCACAAAATCGCTAGTATTTGGAGGGGATTTTAACCTCCAAATTGCCAAATAACCTCCAAATCATCACCTCCAAGTTAGTTCTAATACCCTCCGTTATATGAAATATGGTAGCAAGTCGATCGTCGCAAGTTTATCGTTAAACAGTCAATGGAATATAATGAAAAACGTTCAGTGTGCATCGTACTACCTTCGTGCTGTACGTACACGAATTCTCTCTGCTCTTGGAAATTTTCTTAAAAACTACCTAAAGCAATAAAACAGCACTTTTCAGTGCTAAAATTAACCTTCCGGTCGTCGCGCGGTTTGCCACCGTCAGAACCACCACGCTGCTATTGTGAACGAAAAGCGAGGTTTTGACGTAGAAGTACACAGCTAAAATATGTTGTAAATTTCAGTTTATATTCATGCACATATTTGCAGCATCAAAATAAACTGAAATGTCAACGACAAATCACTTATTTTTCAATCGAATGCACTTAAAATTTACACGATCATGTAACATTCAAGAATCTTTAGTTGAAAATTAACCGTGATGCTGTAATAATAGATGATTTTGATTTACTTTTATTACTCGTCTGTTTACGTTACATTAAATATTTTTATCTGTGTACGTCTTTCTTTTCTATACAGGAGTGGAATTGGAATTTCAAAACAAAGAGCGTTACGTTGGCATAAAATATTTTAAACGTTTATAACTTTTCGCTGGCTTAACGAAATTTCTTGATTCGCACCTCAATCGAAAGATAAGACATCAAAGCTTCATGTCGTTTACTTACTGAATCCCACATACCTGTCCAAATAGTTAAATAACTGTTTAGAAAGAGAATGTTGATTTCAAGCAAATCTATAAATAGGGGTAACTGAAGAAAATTTGACGTCATTTGCTTTTCACTCTCCGATTGGCTCGCATCTCAGCAGGCGACAGATCGGATTGCTCTGACCGGGCGTGCTTCTCAGGCACAGACATCGATAGCGAAGGACGCCCCCATTGGTCTTGCTTCGCTCAAATCAAACCGTCGAGCGAGCGAGAGAAGATGCCGTCCGAAGCCAAAGTCATCACCGCTGCCGCCGCCAAGAAGAAGAAGAGGAAGCAGTCCACAGGTGAATTTGCGGTCGAATTGTGAACACGGTCGGGCGAGTCATTCTCGCTTTGTGGTTCACCGCTTGTTTGCGTTCACCCAGCCATCGTCATCGCCGCCGCAAATTTCATCGGCCGAGAAGCTGTTGACCCGCGCTTCAAAATTTCGACTCGTGATGAAATCATCATTGGTGGTCAAGAAGCAATCCCGTTAGGAGCAAATACCAGAAGCCCCCTGAGTTTTGCTGGTCCGAGTAGTGTTATTTATCCGTAACAACATCGAAGCTAACAAAGCCATCGGTTCTTTTCAGAGCCATCAAATTTGTGGAAGAGAGTTAAAAGAGTAATATTTCCGACTTTATTCATAACTTCTAATATTCCTAAATCAATTTCACGGCTTCATACAAAATTTCATTTGTCATGAATAATTTATGACTCAACCATTCGAGATTGTACTCGCGGACGCTGCTGCAGTGCCGTCGGGGTGAGTGCTCAACATTTCAGAACGATTGTAAAATAGAGTGGCATTTCCAACAGCGCCTTTTATGTTGCATATTTTATGGGAACACTTTGATTAGAAAAATTATCCCATGTAACAAAATTGCGACATATTTAGAATGCTTTTGAAAAGACATTCTCATTGAACAATTGTAATAATTTTGGCACCCATGGATCAGAAATTTACCTTCATAATAAAGAAAACTATCAATTATCAATAGCTCGTATTGAATATTTAGGGAATGCCAATCATTCCAAAAATTCATGTTCGACCAATTTCTCACGTATTAGTATTCTCCGCAATTTTCAAGTAATTCCAAGCCCAATACATTATTGGCACATACCCATTTCCCAGATTGGTCGATCAGAAAGCGAAGAACACAAAAGGGAGGAGCATCATCTGCTATTCCAAGGTTATAAAACATGCTGCCTTCGTTGAATTCAGTTTCATTCCATTTCCGCTTTCGAGCTGGTAAGAGCTCCTCCGAACTTGCTTAGCGAGAAGTACCTCGCTGCTAGAAGCCTGCTGAGCTGTTAATCCAGAATCTGGTTTGTGAAATCGCTCAAGATTTCAAGATTGAGCTACATTTCCAGATTTCAACTAAATCCCTGTGATCCGCTACCCTGTTGCTGTTGTCTTCTTCTTCTTTCTGGCGTTACGTCCCCACTGGGACAGAGCCTTCTTCTCAGCTTAGTGTTCTAATGAGCACTTCCACAATTACAGTCTCAACATGTTTAGTCATAAATTATTCATGACAAATGAAACTTTGTATGAAGCTGTGAAATTGAAGGAATATAAGAAGTCATATATAAAGTCGGAAATAATTGTCTTTTAACTCTTTTCCACTAATTTGATGGCCTTGTTAGCTTTGATGCTCTTACAGATAAATAACACTGCGGGAAGTTATCAGTTGATTGCCATGTATAAATTTGAGCAAGTTATTTGCTTATACGACGAACCGAAAGTTTCGTGGCGTGGATGGCGCACAACAGTAACAGGTAGTGGATCACCGGGATTAAGTCGAAATCTGATGATGGCGGCGATGACGATGGCTGGTTGAACGCAAATAAGCGGTGAAGCACAAAGCGAGAATGACTTGCCCGACCGTGTTCACAGTTCGACCGCAAATTTTCCTGTGGACTGCTTCCTCTTCTTCTTCTTGGCGGCGGCAGCGGTGATGACTTTGGCTTCGGACGGCATCTTCTCTCGCTCGCTCGACAGTTTGATTTGAGCGAAGCAAGACAAACGGGGAGGTCCTTCACTATCGATGTCTGTGCCTGAGAAGCACGCCCTGTCAGAGCAAGACGAGACGACCTGTTGCCTGCTGAGATGCGATCCAAGCGGAGAATGGGAAGCAAATGACGTCAAATTTTCTCTAGCCACCCCTATTTATAAATTTGCTTGAAATCAACGTTCTCTTTTAAAACAGTTATTAAACTATTTGGAAAGGTATGTGGGATTCAGTAAGTAAACCACATAACCCTTTGATGAAGTCGAGCACTCGACACTGAAGAAGTCTGTAAGTCACAGACGAAATAGGCCTATCTGTCAAGATAAGCAACACATATTAGAGTTTAAAGGTATTTGCTCGCCTTACAAGTGATCTTAGTATTTTATTTATTTATTTTTTTAGCAAAACTGAAGTGTTAAAGTTCAATTTGTAGTTAAACATACTCTAATAATCCCTCCCCTAAATTTAATTTAAAAAGTGTAGCTTTGATGTCTTGTCTTTCAATTGAGGTGCCATTCAAGGAATTTAGTTAAACCAGCAAACAGTTAAAAGAGTTCAAAATATTTCATCTCAACGTAAGGCTCTTGGTTTTGAAATTCCGATTTCACTCCTGTATAGAGAATTTTTATTTTACTTTCAAACTGTGCGGCATAATCAAATGCAAACGCATTCAGTTCCCGATGGTTAGTGCCTGTGCTTTTACTGTTCATAAGTCGCAAGGTGGAACTTTCCCCGAGGTCGTGTACGACTATGACAAAAGCCAGGATCAGCAATTGGTATATGTTGGTTTGTCGCGGGTTACTTCACTGCAAAGAACTATTTTTGACAAACTCTTCCAATTGTTTTAGGCTCCATCACGCCAAAGGCAGCAATTCTCCCAAGAGGGTTGACTTAAGGAATGAGCTGTAGCGCTTAGGCAATCATCGATTAGTGACGCTTTGAGACGAACTGCGTGAAATACTGGATCATAGCAGCCAAGCCTGCATATTGATGAATATCAATATACAGAGCCTAAATGCTGTTGCAATGGATATTGCTACAGACCAAAGCACTGGACCGATTCTATCGATTCTAACGATCGAAGCACCCGAGCTATCAAACATCTAATCTACTGGAGGAGTTTGGCGAACTACAGCTGGAGCCAGAAACCGATCACCCAACCAAGCAACACAAGGAAGCAACGACCAAACAAACAAATTCAATCATCTGGCATTATTCCTGGAACACCAAACACTGGTTCTCGGAACCACAGAACGACAAATGGTTCTTTTCAGGACTACCAAAATGAGTCCAAAAAGAGTTAACTTTTGAATACTTCATCCGATGAATAACAACACAAAACTAGTACACTTACAAATTCATACACATGACAAATCAAATTATTAATCATCAGTAGCGTAGCTAGGGGGGTGCGGTGGGTGCGGTTCGCACCGGGCCCCGAGTTCATAGGGGCCCCTAAATCGTGGTAAGTGTTTCATTTACTATAATGAATTTGATTTCTAGAAAACTAACAGGTTACAAGCAGATGAAAACTCAGTTTGACGGTGACCTTGATCGGCAATGTGTAGGGCCCCATAATCAATGGTATTAGTGATTAGAAAAGCTTCAATACCTCAGAATTGATTCTCGATAACTCGGTTTAATTTTGAAATTCATACGGATCTACTTAAATGTGCGGGGCCCATAACAGTATCTGAAACTGATTTGGAGGTATGTTACAGACCTCACCGTTTTTCATTTCAATTATAATTTAGAATAGAAATCAGTAACCTTCTTCGGGACATGGTTTGTACATATTCAAGGCATGTAGAAGATCTCGTTTTAGAGGCATAGCCTCTATTTTAATGCAAGGCTTTATTTTTAAGAGATCTTAAAAATAGTGACTTTTTTAGGAAATTTTTTTCACTGGTTCTTTAGGAATTTCTTTTCAGATTCCCCGAGAAAAAACTTCATAAATTCTGATAGTGATTTTTTCCCATAGATTCTATACAAATTTACAATACCCAATTGCCTCAGACGTCTATTCAATGGTTTGTCGATTTAAATTGATGATTTGACCTTTCTAACTACGATTTCCATGAGCTGTCCAAAATTCGAATCAACGTGTCCGGAATACGAGGCAAAAGCGAAGAGGCGTCTGGAATAAGAATCCTGAAAAGGCCACACATTTCCATTTACCGTTTTGATTCTTATTACGGACACTTAAGGCCTCATTGTGGCATAACTCATCAAAAAGCATGTAAAATATACCATTCCGTATGATTCCTCTGCGTTATTGAACCTTCAAAACACTCAACTTTCGAATGGTGAGTAAAGATTTTGATTCCGCAACATGAATAATTTTAAATAAATAGAAATGTCTGAGCTTATCATGATTCTTATTCCGAACGCTCCATCACTTTTGCCTCATATTCCGGACACTTCGATTCAAATTCCGGACAGATCAAACAAATCATAAATAGAAAAGTCAAATAATCAATCAAAATTATCAAACCACTTGAGGGACACCTGAGGTAGTTGGGCATTATAAATTTTCATTGATATCTATGGAAAATGCTCATTAAAACGAGCCTCGAAAGTGAGAACTTTCGAATGGCAAAAATTGAAACATTGCGTGTGAAATGTTTCCCATACAAAGTAAAGTGTCCGGAATTTGAAGCTGTCCGTGATATGAATCAAGACGGTATTTAAAATTATTCCTGTTGTGGAATCAAAATCTTCACCCAACATTCGAAAGTTAAGTGTTTTGAAGGCTCGATAACGCAGAAGAATTATACATAATGATTTATTTTATATGCTTTCTGATGAGTTATACTTCACTGAGGGCTTAAGTGTCCGTAATATTTATCAGAACGGTATAGGAGATCTTCCCTAGCTTCATAAAGGAGCTCTTTAAAAAATACTATACTGTTCATTTGCATTTAAGGATTTTTCAAAGAATTTCTAAGAGAATTCCTATGCCAGTTTCTCTAGTTTGCCTCTTGTTTTTTTTACAGAAATACATCGATATAACATAACTCGTTTTTTATATTCGTTACGTTACATCGAGGTTACGTTATATCGAAACAAGTTTTTTTGTATCTAAATTTCGTTCAACATGTATACTTTTATTGGAAAATGGATCATGAATTGATGTTATTGACCTAGCAAGCATTTTCAGTCTTTTTTACATATTTTTGCGTGTTTATTTTTTTATTTTTATTTTAATTTTCTTTTTTTTATTGTTACGTCTCTATTGCTGCATTCTTTGAAGAAATGTATTCCAGAAATATATTTGGAGAAATCCTTGAATACTCAGAAAAACTCTGAAAGAAATTCATAAACGAGATCTTTCAGCAATACTTAAAAAGTTAATGTTGAGCCGTCCATTAACAGTTCTAGTAGGGTTGATGTACCAATAACCGCACAGCTAAGAACAAAAATTCGTATAAAATCGAAAAATAACGCTAGCGTCATAATTTTTACATCATCTGAAAGCATCTTGGTTTTATGGAAAAAAAAAATTAAAACTATGAAAACTCAAATGTTTGTATTTATTATCGCGTGTGCCACTATAGGAATACATGTGCCTATAGTAGCACTATTTCTAATTTCTGTTCCTATAGTAGCACTAGGATGACGTTGTTGGCAAAATACTTATCAAAACAGTATTTTTACAAAACTTCTATATTTTTCATACAAAGTGTGAATCAAAAACTATCGTTTGATGTAAAAAAAGTTCTTAATTCATAAATTATTCCGTAAAATAAAAAAATAGTTTCTCTCAGTAGTGCTACTTTAGGAACAAGAGGTTTACTATAGGCGCAAGGGAGCCCAAATTTTAAGCAAAACTAATTATTTCGATCATTTTTTGAACAAATTCAATCTGTGTATCAATGGTACTTAGATAAAAAGCTCCTGACCTTCATTTCAAAAAATGTTTTGAAAAGATTTATATCAAAATGGCCGTAAAAAGCCACTAGTGCAACTATAGGGGACTGTCGACTAAGAGATCACCGACTCTAGGCAATTATGGGACTTGAAGAGTTTTGTTATGAGGAACTCTTGAAATAAATCCTTTTGTTATTTCTTGACAGAATTTTAGAATAAATTCCCCAAGAATTCTTTAAAAACGTATCAGTAAATTGATGAAGGAATCACTAGAAAACTCCATTCAAAGAAGAACTAACGTTGAGAGATTTTCCATGGAAAAGTTTCAGAACGAATACGTTGTGAGAGTATCGGCATTATTCCAGGAGAATTCTCTGGGGGATCTTGAGATCTTGATAAGTTTTTGGTAGAATTCCCGAATATATTTTGTAATACAAAATATCAGTAGGATATTCTATAGACGAAAACTTTAAAGATTACTTGGAGAATCTACTGAAAAAATCAAAGGAACTTTCTTAAGACATTACTGATGAAATCAAATGGAAGGATTTCGTAATTAATTTACTGACGATATTTCGAGAAGATTGTTTTTAAGGTTTTTGGACGACCTGTACGAGTTTTTAGAATAATTGCTAGGGCATTTCAAGAATCATTACTGGATAGTTCTTCGAAAGAGTCGCTGGAAGAATTCATGATAAATTTAAAATGAATTTCATGAATTTAAAATCCCTAGAATCTGGAATTCTTTGGAAACAGTTCTTGGACATATTCGCGTCGGTGAAAGAAGATCCCCACATTCGCTTCTCGTCAGTACTATTTCTCTCCAGTTCAGTGTGCCCCAGCACCAGTAAATCCACCCCCATTCGATTATTAAAAGGCTGCCAGGTTTTGAAGTTCGTCGATTAAGTGCGCGGTGAATAGTCGCGCCAACAAATATATTTTAAAATTTAAGTTATGTCTGATATTCTGTGAAAATTTCATTCAAATCGGTCCATAAATAACTGCGATATAGTTTATCAAAGTTGGTCATTTTGCATGAAAAATCAAAAGAGTTGCAGTTTTTTTTTTTTCTCAGCGAAGAATTACACCATCAACGAAAATAGCGCGAAAGCAATAACCAATCGCGTGCGAGTAGCGAACGGAGTGACGAAACAACCAAGCGAGAACCCCACCACTCGCCATCGGTGAAAGGACCTCGAGCAAATAAATCACTGGTTGTTCTGCTCCCAGCTCGACCGAGGAACCGAAGCCCACCTGCGTGAACTGCGGCCAAGGACACTCATCAACAAGCCGCGCCTGTCCGAAGCGAGCTGAATTTATCCAGTTCCGGCGGCAAGTGAACCAACGAAACCATCGACCTCAGCAACTTCCCGGAGTTAGCACCACCCAAAGGAACCATCCCGGTCCCTGAATCCCAGCGGAAAAGCAACACTGGATCTCCTCCTGGTTTCTGGGCTAGCGCACCTGGAGCCGGTCCGCCAAATTCGTCGTTTCAACTAGGGCATTCGCCCCCGCCGCCCCCGGATGGCATGACGCAAGTGCTGAACCAATTGACATCACTGGTGACAGAGATGCAGAAAATGCTCATGCAAATGATGCAGTTTTTCATGCGTTGCAATGTTCAGCCTAAAGCTCCTTAATTGGAACGCCCGCTCTGTGGCGCAAAAACAGCCGGAAATTATTGATTTCCTGCACTCCAACGAAATCGACGTAGCGTGCCTCTCGGAGACACACCTTAAACCGCACAACAACTTCACCCTCCCTCATCATACCATCGTCCGACTCGACCGGATAAGCCATCAGCAAGGTGGTGGCGTGGCTATCGCAACCAGAAGAGGCCTCCAATACCGGCTGCTCCCAGACTTCCGGCTATCGTGCATCGAAGCTGTCGGCATCGAACTGATGTCATCCGACGGCCCCATCATCATCATCGCTGCCTACTGTCCCACCCAGTGCAGAGACTCCGACGGCTCCATAGCACGCTTCAAGAGCGACATCCAGAAGCTGACCAGGCGAAAGCAACGATATATCATTGTCGGTGACCGGAATGCCCGGCACGCTCTGTGGGGCAACTCCAGGAACAACAAGAACGGCACAGTGTTGGCTGATGACCTCCAAGCCGGGCATTATGTCGTTCTCCATCCCGATTCACCATCTTTCTTCTCGTCGGCCGGCGTAGGATCGACCCTGGACATCGTTCTCATCAATGTTGCGGACAACTGCTCTCCCCTCCGCTCCGTGACTGACCTGTCGTCGGACCACCACCCAGTGGTGTTTGAATTGGACCACTCAATTAATCAGTGCCAACAATCCCAGCGACGCAACTATCATCGAGCGAACTGGCCCCAGCTGCAGCGATACATCGAGGACCGTGTTCCTGAGGACCCTCCAATGGAGACGGTGGAAGAAATCGACGCCGTACTACGCTGCCTAACGGATGACATCGCCGAGGCGGAACAGAGGTTCATCCCGACGTCCCCGATGACACGTAAGTTCGCAAATCTTGACGTAGAAACCAAAAGAATTATCTCCCTTAGGAACGCCGTTAAACGGCAGTTCCAGCGCACGAAAAATCCAAATAGAAAAGTATTATTCAAAAACTATAAGGTTACATCCCTATGGGGTTGTACGAACTAGTGACGTAGGACCACGATGGTTAATTTAACTGAATTTGATGTCGTTCTTGATGCTCGTTTTGACTTCATACTGTTTTCAGTGCTTGAAACTTTCGTAAATATTTATGCATATAACGATTTGCAGCCAAGTGTACGTTTAATCATGTCACAAATATACATTATCTTTATCTGATGAATTCGTCATATTTATCTATGAAAATGTGAAATTTCACTTCAGGTTGTATGATTATTTTGAAATTATGAAATATATGGTAGCATTGGAAAGAACAGTAGTGATTATGGCTTGTTCAGCATGCTGAAGCAAAATCTAAGTAATTCTAATTAAAGAATATTTAACAGCAATGTATCTATAGGAAATTATTCGAGGATTATAATGAAAGCTTCAGTCATCGCTTTGTTGATCTTATGGTTTGAGAGAAATATTATTCATTGCTTGGCAATGTGATAAATAAAGTCGGAAATATTACTCTGTTAACCCTCTTACACACATTTGGTGGCCCTGAAAAGAGTCAAAGGCTTTGTTAGCTCGGATGCTGTCATAGATGAATCGCACTACAGGATGTTATCAGTTGATTGTCATGGTAAAACAAATAATCCCCAACGCAAGTGTTGAAATTTGAATAAGTTCTCTGCTTATAAGACGAACCAGTTGAATGTTCCGTGGTGTGGATGGCACACATCAGCAACAGGTATTAGATCAAACGGCTAAGGTCGAAATCTGAAAACGTAGCTTAAGTTTGAAATCTTGAGCGATACCACAAGCCGGATGCTCGGTTTGTCTAATAATAGTAGTAATGATGCCTAACGGGCTTGACTCTTGACTGCACCACAGATGAGTTTATCACGAGCTGGAATCTCATAAACCAGATGCTGATCAACAGCTCAGCAGGCTTCTGACTACGAGGTGCTCTTCGCTAAGCAAGTTCGGAGGAGCTCTTACCAGCTCGAAAGCGAAAATGGAATGAAACCGAATCTGGCGAAGGAAGCATGCTTTAAAGCCTTAGATTAGCAGATGATGCTCCTCCCATTCGAGCTCTTCTCTTCTAGTCGACCTATCTGGAAAATGGGTATCTGCCAATAATGTGTTGGGCTTAGAATTACTTGAAAATTGCGAAAAATGATAATGCGTTAGAAATTGATCAAACATGAATAGTTGGAATGCTTGACATTTACTAAATATTCTCTAGTTAGCTATTGATAATCAAATGTTTTCTTTAGTATGGAGGTAAATTTCTGATTAATGGGTGCCAAAATGATGAAAATTGTTCAATCAGAATTTATCTTGAAAACCATTCTAAATATGTCGCAATTTTGTTACATGTGATAATTTTCATAATTGAAATGCTCCCATAAAATATGGCAAATCAATGACACTGTTGGAAATGCCACTCTAGCTCACAATCGTTGTGAAATGTTGAGCACTTACCCCGACGGCACAGCAGCAGCGTCCAAGAATAGTTTCAAATTGTCGTGCCATCAATTATTCATGATAAATTAAATTTTGTACGAAACTGTGAGATTGATAATAAGGTCGGAAATATTATTCTTTCAACTCTTTTCCACAAATTTGATGGCCCTGACAAGGGCCGATGGCTTTCTTAGCCTCGAAGCGGTCACAGATAAATAGCACTGCGGGATTGATCAGTTGATTGCCATGGTCCGTGGATGGCGCACAACAGCAACGGGTAGTGGATCCCCAGGCACAAGTCGAAATCTGGAAACGATGCTCACTCTTGGAATCTCGAGCGATTCCGACGCTCGATTAGCAGCAACTCCTCGGATCAGCAACTCTGGGGGCTTCTGGTAATTAACTCCTAACGGGCTTGCTTTTTGACCGCCGATGCTGAATTTATCACGGGTCGAAATCTGGGAGCGCGGATAAATTTGCGGCGGCGACGACGATGGCTTGGACGCTTTTCCGAGCAGCAGTAGTTTGCCGCTCGGAGAAGCGCCCAAGCCATCGTCATCGCCACCGCAAATCAATCTTGCGTCTTCCTCTTCCGACGACACAAATTGGACTGTGACGCGGGTGCAAAAGCCAAGCGAGAATGACTCGCCTGATCGTGTTCACAGTCCGACCGCAAAAAGAAGACTGAGGGAAGAAGTTGTTGTTGTTGTTTGAGAGGGACTTTAACCCGAAGGTCATTCGTCCCTTATCGCAGGTTATAAAGGTGGTCCAGTAATCCGGTGGTGGTTAAAAATGCGATTACAGCTTACTCGTTTGGTGGCGATAACGTCTCTTCCAGGGTGCCGTCCAAATTACAAGCCAAGCGTTCAGTGTTGTAACATTGACAGTCAATCAAAATATGGGGGACAGTTAAAGGGGTACCGCAAGATGTGCAAGTAGGGGGCAGTGCTGGAAAAGATCGCATCACGAAGTAGCTCACGAGTGTATACCAACGCATAACAAACATCACAGACTCGCGAACTGGCTAGGTGTGAGTAAGTTCGCACCCGCCTGCTCGGGAGAACATGTCAAAAGAAGTAGCAATAAGCTCGGGAACGTTTACTCGCGAGTAACCGAGCAAGTTGTGATTTATTATAGTTCTGACATCAGACAAATTAATTGCATAACCTTCAAGTCGACAGTAAACTATTAGTTTGTAATCAAAAATCCTTGGATATCATAAATCTTGGAGGGGTAGCAGCTTTTTTCCTAAAAACACAATTTGATTCTGAACAGCTCCGAACACGTTCGCGAATCACTTTTTGCTTCGGTTACTCGGGAGCACGACGGATGCGAGTAAACCAGCGCTCTGACGCTCGGGAGCGTTTGGTTTTGTTTTTGTTCCAGTTCAGCAGAAATGTTCTCCACTTTCCATCACTGGTAGGGGGATCTATTTTGTCAATACGGTAACTATGAGTTAAACGGGTGTGACCAATTCGTAAACGGGTTAAAATGCGACGATGTTTGGGGTTGATGTTATCGGGTCAGGGGAAAGTGGATGATTTTAATCTTCTGAGTGCGATATCCCTGCTGTTGTACCATTTAGTGCTCCAGGAGTCATGGATCTTCTCCTTTGTCCATCTCTGAGCGTCGATGGATGGAATGGAAACATCCTCTGGGTTCATGCTGCGACCTACACCTTCTAACCGGTCAGCCTCCTCATTACCGTGGATGCCAGAGTGACCTGGCACCCAACAGAAGGTGGCTCTGTTGACCAAAGCAAGTCTTTCGGCCTCCTGAAGCCAGGGGTGTTTCAAGGAGTAAGAATTCATTTCTCGAAGACAACTAGCAGAATCGCTGAAGATTACTATGGGACGATCCGATAGGGTGGAACAGAGGTGAGTGGCTTTTAGAAGGGCATATGCTTCGGCACTAAATATGGAACAAGATGGGGGGAGGGCAGAACTGATGTTTGGGAGTGTAGAGAAGCTAGCAATACCATAACCAACATAACCATTATATACAGAACCATCTGTATATATTGTTAGGTGGTTGGGGTATATTTCAGTGCGGAGTTTGTTGAAGTGAGTTTGAATTATAGAAGGTGGATCACCAGCTTTGACCTGATCTAGAAGAGAGAGATCTATTTTGGGGGTGGGTTGATTCCAAGATTTGGTTTTGGATCTAGGTAATACGGCTATTTCTGGAAGCAATTGGTTTGTGATGGATTGGAATAAGTCAGAGGCTCGTGTGACCAGGGGGACGTCATTTCGACCCCCCAGACTCAGCCATCTGATAGCTTTGGAAACAACGTTAGAAGTTAAGGAGTAGTCAAAAGGGAGTTGTCCGCATTCAGCCATAATGGATAAGATGGGACTGGTAGCAAAAGCTCCTGAAGCTAGACGGACAGCTTTATTATACAGTGGGCTTAATTTGTTGCTTACCAAATCACCACCTCTGCTGAAGAGGCCAACACCATAGAACATCTTAGGTAGAATCCAACTGTTGACGATTTGTAGGATAGATGTTCGGTGGGCGCAAGGTATACGGGAGCCGATTACTTTTATGAGATTAAGTCTTTGGTTGATGGATTTGCGGACGCTATTAAGGTGATGCCTGAAGCTGAGGGTTCGGTCGAGATGAATACCAAGGATTTTGAGGGATATTTGGGATTTTATAATTGTATTATTTAAAGTGATGTCGGGGAGTTTTGACATCTTTTTTCTATTGCGACTGATGTGTAGAAGTTGGGATTTTTCAGGGGATATAGTGAAACCGTGTTCGTCAGCCCATTTTGAAACACTCAGAACTGCTGATTGGATTCGTTTTCTGGACAGAGATTTTATGCTGTGGAAGGTGAGTATGGTGATGTCGTCAGCATAGACTAGTATGAAGATATTGGGCGGAATGTCCTTGAATAGCGATTGGATGCAGATGAGGAAGAGTGTTGGGGCAATTACCGAACCTTGAGGAATACCATTTTCTTGACATCTCAACTCAGATCGGTTGTTGCCTAAGATGACCCTATATCTCCTATCCTGAAGGAAGCTTTGGACGTAATGACCCATGCGACCTTTGATTCCCCATTCTTCAAAAGATTTGAGAATGGGAAAACGCCACGCACGGTCGTATGCTTTCGACAGGTCAAGGGATACAACGTCACCATGCATTCCCCTTTCCAGGTGAGAGTTAATGATATCCTCAAGTTCGGTAAGATAGTCATCAGTGCTTTTATCTGGGCGGAAAGCAAACTGTCGATTATCTAGTAAACCACGAGATTCCAGAAGAGTGATGAGTCGTCTGTTAACCATTTTCTCAAGAATCTTCCCAATACAGTTTAATAAAGTAATGGGGCGGAAACTGTCGGCATTATTTCTATCTCTATCGGGTTTGGGAATGGGAACAACTAAACCTTCCTTCCAAGAGTTAGGGATTTCACCGCGGTTCCAAATGTCGTTGAATATTGTTAGGAGGATGGATTTACCTATTAGGGGAAGGTTCTTGAGAAGTGGATAACCTACATCATTCGGGCCAGCTGATGACTCGTGGACTCTGTGTAAAGCACAATCTAACTCTTCATATGAAAAATCACAGTTATAATCTAGATTTTCATCAGTATTGAAATTGGGAGGAGATGCTTCTATGGTGTTTTTGTGGGAAATGAAGTTATCAGAGTAATTGGAGGAGGAAGATGATTGGGAAAAGTGATCAGCAAGATGTTCGGTTATAATTGAAGGATTGTCAGTGATTTGATTACTGATTTTTAGTTTAATAGGCTGTCTACTTTTACTACCATTTAATCAATAGACTTTGTCCCACAGTTCTTTTGAAGTACTGTCAGGGTTAATTGAGGAGATGAATTCGTCCCAGCTGTCCTGTTTGGCCTGTTTAATGACCGATCTGGCTGCATTCCTAGCAGCTTTGAATTCAGAAAAAGTGGTAGAGTCTTTACGATCTTCCTTTGCAATCTTCTGAAGAGCACGTAATTTTTTGCGACGGAGTTTGACTGCAGAACGAACCTCGGGGTTCCACCATGGAACCGATTTTTTACCGGGAGAACCATTGGTTCTGGGAATGTGGTGCGTAGCTATGGCAAACAATTGTTGGACGAATTCCTCAGCTGAGGAAGGGGCTCTGTTGGAAAATACCGAGAAGACCTCGTTTTGATAGCTAGGCCAGTCAGCCAGCTCATACTTCCAACGAGGACGGCAGGAAAACACAGGAGGAGCTCTATTCAGTTGGATAACAATAGGAAGATGGTCACTACCACAACAGTCATTGTGGACCATCCAAGACAGCTGGGAATTGAGGCTATGGGAGGATACTGAAAGGTCTAAAGCTGATGATTGACCAGTTGAGAGACTGATTCTAGTGTGACTACCATCGTTCAGCAGAGTCATGCCATATTCGTCAAAGAGTTGGCATAAAATTGATCCTCTAGCATCATTACGATGGCAGCCCCAAAGAGTTGAATGACCGTTAAAATCACCCATTAGGAGAACAGGGGATGATATTTGGTCAAGTATTTTGGCAAGACTAGCTTTAATGGGGAGGTTATGTGAGGGAGAGATATAAATGGAAACCAGTGTAATTTTCAAGGGGAAATCAATTTCTATGGCTACTGCGAATAAAGAATCATATGAAGGGAGAGAAATTCTACGATGAGGAATATCAGATTTTATGGCTAAACTTGTACCGGTTTTGTAGGGATTATCAGGGTTTTCGCAAATGTACAGATCATAACCTTTGATGAAGTTTATTGAAGTTGAATTGGGAATCATTGTTACCTGTAACGCTAAAACAATAGGGTTGAATTGATATATTAATAATTGTAATGCTGAGAGTTTACCTTTAAGTCCGAAGAGATTCCATTGTAATGCTAGGCAGGATTGAGTTGGTTGATTAGAGGACGATTGACTATTTATGGGGTTTGGTGTGTTGGCCATTGTGAGATTGTGAGTGAGGGGAGTTGAGACGAGTGGAATCCATTAGAGTTTGCAGTTGGTCGAGAATGCCAGGGTGGTTTGAGGGAGATTTGTTGTTCAATGGGGGATAAGCAAGATCAGAAGATTGTTGCGATTGGTCAGCACTTGCTTTTTTAACAATAGGGGCATGAATTTCGGTGGTTGGGTGGCGTTTGTGTTTCTGAACGCTTGGCTTTTCAAGGACAGCACTTACCTGGTTCGAGACGCCTTCGCTGGGTTGTCCGGGGGCAGTCTGCTTGGCACTGGAATCCGTTTCCATTTCGGAGCCGCTACCTTCATCCTTCATGATCTGGATCTTGCGGGATCGCTTCTTCTCCTTCTTACTCATGCTCTTCTTTTCAAGTTCCTCGATCCTGCTGGTTAGCTTCGTGATGGTTTCGGTCAGTTGCTTGATCAGGTCGTCTTTGGCTTTCAGTTGATCCGATTGTCCCGTGGATGTACGGGCGTTGATCAACCTCTGCTGAACTGCTGAACTGACGGCAGCATAGGAACCGCCGCCGGATTGGATCTGCTTCTTCGCTTCTTCCTGGGAAATGCCTTTGGTGAATCACAGCTTAACGATTTCTTTCTCCATCGCGTACACCGGGCAGGATCGGTTCGCAGGTCCGTGGGCACCTTGGCAGTGTTGGCAGAAAGGGGCAGCGTTGCATTCCCCTTCGAGATCGTGGGTTTGGAGCAATTTCGGCACTTAGCAACGCCTTTGCATCGGAGTTTGGTGTGGCCATAGTTGAAGCACTTGTAGCATATCATCGGGTCCGGTACGTAAAGTCGGGTTTTGATTCGCAGCGGACCGACCTTGATGTGTTCGGGTACTGCAGTTCCGTTGATCGTGAGGATAATGGTGGGCGTGTTGATTGGCTTCCCATTCTCCATCCGTGTGATGCGCTTGACACCAACAACACCATCCTTAGCCATCCAGTTCTGCAACTCCTCTTCCGTTTTGTTAACGATCTCGCGACAGGAGATCACGCATCGTCGTTTGTTGAGAATCGGGTGGGGTTCCACCTTCACCGCCGTGCCGTCGAACAGAGCCTTCATACTGATGAGCTTCCTCGCTTGTCCCGCATCACGCACTCGCAATACGTACTTCAGTCCGCTCGCTTGCGTCGTCGTACTTTCGATTTCGCCAGCCAGATCTTGCATGGATTTGCCCACGATAAACGGGCAGAGCTTCGTTTCCCCGTCAGCAGCAAACAGTGACAGGATCTGCAACTGGCCGATCCCGACACCGCCCATCCATTCTGGAACCGTTGGTCTTCCGTCAACTGCCGTGGGAGGTAGCCCAGGGTCCCACCCTGAACTCGCCGCCATGATGGCACAACTTCACTTTTCACTATTTTCGCACTTTTCACTTGTCGTATCAGTTCTTCACGACTTCACTGTACTTAACTCCTTCACTATATTTCACTCCTTCACTGTTTTTACCACGGAAAGTGGTTCGCACTATTTCTCCACCGGGATCGGTTGGAGATACGCTACTTTTCGCTCGGAAATAACTCGCACTCGCAAAAAGTACGTCCGCGCACTGGTGGTTGGTAACTGAATGATCGATGATGATGACTGGGGGCAGGCTTGATAATTCTCCTCAACATCATCAGAGTTCGGTGACATACTCTAGAGCAGCGTGCTGCCAGTGCCTCTTTGCGAGGGAGCCAAAAAATGCTAAGCAGCGAGGCAACGAAAAATGAGCGAGGAAGATGCAGCACAAAAAAAAGCCGAGTTAAATTCCATCAAAAAAGGGTGCTCTCACAACTCCCCGAGGACTGTCTGTTCGGGCGGCAGACTCGAAAGTTCGTTTGAAGTGTGAGTGATGGTGAGCATCGCAACGAGAGAGAGAGAGTGTCTGAAAAAATCCTCGCATTTTTCTGCACTCTCACTCGAATCGCTTGAGGATCTGTGTTGAAAATTTTGAGTTTATTTTTTTCTCCTCAGAAAAACGGCAAAATCGCCTCCTCTTTGCATCGCAGAGGAGTTTCTATCAAGCCTGACTGGGGGAAGAAGCAGGGACCCGTTTGCTTTTATAGTGGGAAGCGACACCGTCGAAAAGTGCTCGAACGTGATTGGTTAGATAAGAAAGGGGTCAACATTTATCAAATTTTCAATAGTTTAACAACAAAATTCACTTATCGGATATATTGCTAACGATGCGTAGATACATTTCTGATCGAATGATACTAAAATCGTAATAATTGGTTCATAAACAACTGAGTTATTACCGTTCGAAATCTCCCCTAATTTCGTTACATGTCTCATTTTCCGTACTTTTAAAGTGCACCCCAATATAGAAAACAAAGACGTAGGATATAGTCAAAATAAAAAAAAATAACAAATACGTACCAATGTACAAAATGTAAAACGTTATCGAACTATTGAAAACTATCTTGTGAGAACAAAATTTCAACGAAGATAAATAACTGTTGTACAGTTGAAACACTTAACTTGTAAAAAATTATTGTAACAAAACCAAAAACATCTGAATAAAGAAAATTTAAAGTCAAAAAACTATAAGGGTACATCCCTATGGGGTTGTACGAACTGGTGACGTAGGACCACGATGGTTAATTTAACTGAATTTGATGTCGTTCTTTTTGCTCGTTTTGATTTCATACTGTTTTCAGTGCTTGAAACTTTCGTAAATATTTATGCATATAACGATTTGCAGCCAAGTGTACGTTTAATCATGTCCCAAATATACATTATCTTTATCCGATGAATTCGTCATATTTATCTATGAAAATGTGAAATTTTACTTCAGGTTGTATGATTATTTTGAAATTATATTAGTAACCTCATATGAAATATATGGTAGCATTGGAAAGAACAGTAGTGATTGAGGCTTGTTCAGTATGCTGAAGCAAAATCTAAGTAATTCTAATTACACAGCAATGTGTCTATAGGAAGTTATTCGAGGATTATAATGAAAGCTTCAGTCATCGCTTTGTTGATCTTATGGTTTGAGAGAAATATTATGCATTGCTTGGCAATGTGATAAATAAAGTCGGAAATATTACTCTGTTAATTCTCTTACACACATTTGGTGGCCCTGAAAAGAGTCAAAGGCTTTGTTAGCTCGGATGCTGTCGTAGATGAATCGCACTACAGGATGTTATCAGTTGATTGCCATGGTTAAATGAAGAATCCCCAACGCAAGTGTAGAAATTTGTATAAGTTCTCTGCTTATAAGACAAACCAGTTGAATGTTTCGTGGTGTGGATGGCACACATCAGCAACAGGTATTAGATCACACGGCTGAAGTCGAAATCTGAAAACGTAGCTTAAGTTTGAAATCTTGAGCGATACCACAAGCCGGACGCTTTGTCTAATAATAGTAGTAATGATACCTAACGGGCTTGATTCTTGACTGCCCCACAGATGAGTTTATCACGAGCCGAAATCTCATAAACCAGATGCTGATCAACAGCTCAGCAGGCTTCTGGCTACGAGGTGCTCCTCGCTTAACAGGTTCGGAGGAGCTCTTACCAGCTCGAAAGCGAAAATGGAATTAAACCGAATCCGGCGAAGGAAGCATGCTTGAAACCCTTAGATTAGCAGATGATTGGGCTTAGAATTACTTGAAAATTGCGGAAAATTATAATGCGTGAGAAATTGATCGAACATGAATAGTTGGAATGCTTGACATTTACTTAATATTCTATAGTTAGCTATTGATAATCAATAGTTTTCTTTAGTATGCAGTTGAATTTCTGATTAATGAGTGCCAAAATGATGAAAATTGTTCAATCAGAATTTCTCTTGAAAACCATTCTAAATATGCCGCAATTTTGTTACATGTGATAATTTTCATAATCAAAATGCTCTCATAAAATAAGGCAAATCAAAGACACTGTTGGAAATGCCACTCTAGTTTACAATCGTTGTGAAATGTTGAGAACTCACCCCGACGGCACACCAGTAGCGTCCAAGAATAGTCTCAAATTGTCATGCCATCAATTATTCGTGACAAATTAAATTTTGTACGAAACTGAGAGATTGATTGAGGAATATAAGATGTAATAAGGTCGGAAATATTATTCTTTCAACTCTTTTCCACAAATTCGAAGGCCCTGACAAGGACCGATGACTTGCTTAGCCTCGATGCGGTCACAGATAAATAGCACTGCGGGATTGATCAGTTGATTGCCATGGTCAGTGGATGGCGCACAACAGCAACGGGTAGTGGATCTCCGGGCACAAGGCGAAATCTGGAAACGATGCTCACTCTTGAAATCTTGAGCGATTTCATAAGTCCGACGCTCGATTCGCTGCTCTTTTCTTTTCGGATCAGCAACTCTGGGGGCTTCTGATATTTGGGTCCTCATTAGGACTTGCTTCTTGACCACCGATCACCAGACGCTGGATCGCTAGCTTGAAGGTCAGCAGGTGCGGACGTCGCAGTATAGGATCGGAGGAGCTCTTGCCAGCTCGGATGTCGAAACGGAAGGAAACCGAATCCAACGAAGGAAGCATGCTATATACTCTTAGATTAGCAGATAATGCTCCTCCCTTTCGTGCTCTTCTCTTTGTAATCGACCAATTTGGGAAATACATATGTGCCAATAATGAGTTGGACTTAGAATTATTTGATAATTGCGGAAAATGATAATGCGTGAGGAATTGGTCGAACATGAATGCAAGGGTTGTCATTTACTAAATATTCAATAGGTAAATTTCTGATCCATGGGTGCCAAAATTATGAAAATTGTTCAATGGGAATTTCTTTTCAAAAGCATTCTAAACATGTCGCAATTTTGTTACATGTGATCATTTTCGTAATCGAAGTGTTGTCATAAAATATGACAAATCAAAGACAATGTCGGAAATTCCACTCTAGTTTACAATCGTTGTGAAATGTTGAGCACTCACCCCGACGGCACTGCAGCAACGTCCACGAATAGTCTCAAATTGTCGTGCCATCAATTATTCATAACAAATTAAATTTTGTACGAAGCTGCGAGATTAATTGAGGAATATAAGATGTAATAAGGCCGGAAATATTATTCCGTCAACTCTTTTCCACAAATTTGATGGCCCTGACAAGGGCCGATGGCTTTCTTAGCCTCTATACGGTCACAGATAAATAGCACTACGGGATGTTATCAGTTGATTGCCATGGTCAAACGGCCCGGGCACTTCAACCCGGGCGGTAAGTCCCACCCCTGTGCTAACGACATGACACAACTCCTACATGCACACAGTACGGACCTCGGTCTCCCCGAAAACCCAAACCCGGGTGACGAATCCCTTGTTAATCCAACCTAAAATACCACCAACCAGAGTACTCTGCCCTCGGCGGGTAGCTCATCACCACCTTTGATTGGTGAAGCTCTGTCTTATTCAACCTCCGTGTCCCACTCGCTGAGCACGAGCCCAAACCCCTCCCAGAACATCGCCTCCAATAGAACCCACCCGTATATGGCCCGCGGTGGCCGAATCGCCCTTGCCGCGCAGTGGAATGTGAATGGCTTCTTTCACAACCTTCAAGACGTAGAAATGTTAGTGCGGGATCAGCAGCCTGTGGTCCTGGCTCTACAAGAGATCCACAAAGCAACACCTGAAGTAATGAACAATACACTAGGCAAAAAATACCAATGGTACACTAAGAATTACGCCAACATCTACCAATCGGTTGCCATCGGAGTGGCCGCCGAACTCTCCGCTAGCGAGATCAAGATAGACACTGATCTACCGATTGTTGCGATCCGCCTCCCGTGGCCCTTCTCCGTCTCGGTGGCTTCCATTTACCTACCGAACGGCAAGCAGCCCAATTTAGAATCCCGACTCAAGGATGCTCTTAAGCAAATTCCAGAGCCAATGATGATCCTAGGCGACCTCAATGGCCACCGCAACTGTGCGCGTGGCTCCATCATTGTTAATGTTGCAAACCAGTTCAATTTAACGATCCTTAACGACGGTTCCCCAACCTTCTCCCGTGGACGAGTCGACACCGCGATTGACGTCTCCCTAGTATCAACTCAAATCACCAACCGCTTCCTCTGGTCAGTGGAGAGCGATCTCCGAGGGAGCGATCACGCACCGATCATGTTTACCTTGGAAAACACTTCGGCACCCGAAACAACGCGGCGACCACGCTGGTTGTATGAGCAAGCAAATTGGCCGGATTTCCATACATCGCTCGAAACCGAGTTAGAACACCACCCTCCCATGTCCGTCTCGGACCTATCCGCCCTCATTAACGAAGTTGCGTCTATTACCATCCCTAAAACAAGCCCCAACCCGGGACGTCGCGCGCTCCACTGGTGGACCGATGAAGCAAAAAAGCAGTCAAGGTTCGCAGGAAAGCGCTCCGGGCCTTCCAACGCGCAAAAAAGAGACTTCCCGAAGACCATCCGGACTGGACCCTTGCCCAAGAAAGCTACCAGGTTGCCCGTAACACCTGCCGTCAGGTGATTCGAGAGGCCAAAGACAAATCCTGGACAAACTTCCTGGACGGCATTACCGAAGAGCAGTCGTCATCTGAGCTCTGGCGGCGCATTAACTGCTTCAATGGCAAAAGACGGGCCAAAGGTATGGCCCTAAAAGTTGACGGTGTTACAACAAAAGACCCGGGTGTCATAGCCGACGTTCTGGCGGATGCTTTTCATGAGCTCTCATCAATTCAAAAATATCCCGAACCTTTCCTCAAACGCCACCCTCAACCAGAAACAGCGGTTCACCGTTTCCAAGTTCCTCCAGACAAAGGCCAACCTTTCAACCGTCCTTTCTCGCTCAAAGAGCTTGAGTACGCCCTCAAAAAAGCGAAGGGAAAATCAGCTGGACCCGACGAAATCGGGTACCCGATGCTGAAAAATCTTCCTCCAAGCGGTAAAGCCGCATTACTGGCAACCATCAACAATGAGTGGACCGCCGGTACGCTTCCTGATAGCTGGAAGCACAGCTATGTCGTGCCCATACCAAAAAGCTCCGGTCCCGTCAACGATGTTGGAAGCTACCGGCCAATCGCTCTGACGAGCTGCGTGGCCAAACTCATGGAAAGGATGGCAAACCGTAGACTGATAGAGCACCTCGTGGAGAAGAAAAAGCAGGACCATCGGCAGCATGCCTTCCGACCAGGGTACGGCACTGTCACTTATCTGGCCTCTCTCGGCCAAATCTTAGACGATGCTCAGAAGAATGGCGAGCACGCGGAAATGGCAGCACTTGATCTGGCCAAGGCCTATAACCGAGCGTCGACACCCGGAGTGCTTGACAAACTAGCCCGCTCGGGAATAACAGGTAACATGCTTTTGTTTGTCAAGAACTTCCTTGACGGGCGATCATTCCAAGTTGTTGTGGGAAACCACAAATCCAAGGTAGTGAGAGAATAAACTGGCGTACCACAGGGATCAGTGCTAGCGGTTACCCTGTTCCTAGTGGCAATGAGCGGCGTATTCTTGGCGCTCCCAAAGGGGATCTTCATCTTACTATATGCCGACGACATACTATTAATCGTTACAGGGAAACACCCCAAGAGCATCCGACGCAAGCTGCAGGCTGCGGTATCGGCTGTGACCAAGTGGGCACAGGACGCCGGTTTCGACATCGCCGCGGAAAAGTGTGCAAGGCTGCACGTGTGCCAAACCAGGCACAAGCCACCACAAAAACCAATCACGGTCAATGGCAGACCAATGCCAACAAGAAAAACCGTCAAAGTCCTCGGTGTGAACATCGATCGGTACTTGACATTCCGCACTCACTTCGACCGTGTCAAAGAGGCCTGCAAAAACCGGGTGAGACTGATCCGTAGCATCTCAGGTAGACGTACCACAAACGATAGAGCAACCCGACTGCGCGTAGCTGACGCCATAATCAACAGTCGACTCCTTTACGGAATTGAGCTAACCTGCCGAACATTTGACACAATGGTGTCCTGCTTGTCTCCGACATATAACAGTACTGTGAGAACACTATCGGGCCTACTTCCTTCAACTCCGGCCGCCGCCGCTTGCGCAGAAGCCGGTATACTTCCTTTCCGCTACAAGGCAGCGATGACAATTTGCAAACGTGCAGTCAGCTATCTGGAGCGCACGGAGGGCGACGGGCAGGTTTGCTTTCTCGAAGAGCAGGCCAACTATGCCCTGAGAGCTGTGGTCGGTTCCACGCTTCCCCCGGTGGCCGGGCTCCACCGTGTAGGACCGAGAAGCTGGAAGGCCAGAGAGATCACCTTCGACTCCACGATCAAGTCCCAATTCAGAAGAGGCGCAACCCCTGCAGCGGTTAAAACATGCTTCCGGCAAATATTGGAGGAACGATACAGTGACACCGAAGTACGCTACACGGATGGTTCCAAGCTAGCGGGCTGAGTGGGCATTGGTATCCACGGCACCAGCTTAGATCTAGCATACCGTCTGCCAGAACAGTGTTCTGTGTTTTCCGCCGAAGCAGCAGCAATCTACCTTGCGGTCGCTAAGAATAGCCAGGCTCCGGTCCTTATTGTGAGTGACTCTGCTAGCGCCCTGTCAGCAATTGGATCATGTACCAACAGGCACCCCTACATTCAGGCCACGCAGACTAAACTGGACAACACAAGCGGACCAATAACGTTCATGTGGGTACCCGGTCACTGCGGCATAATCGGCAACGAACGAGCCGACGCACTGGCTAGCCTCGGTCGGCAAAGCCGTTTTCGAACAAATGAAGTCCCGGGTGAAGACATCAAGGTCGGGGTAAAAACCACTATATGGAATGCATGGGCGACTGAGTGGACGCGTGACAGATCCTCCTTCCTTCGACAAATTAAGCCGGACGTCTTACCGTGGACGGACGTGCGTGACTGGAGAGAGCAAAGGGTCCTAACGCGCCTGAGAACAGGCCACACTCGAGCAACCCACAACATGGGGGACGGCAGGAATTTCCGGAAGTTTTGCGAGACTTGTAACACCAGGAACAGCGTCGAGCACATCATCAGCAACTGCCCTATCTACGAATACCCCAGAAGGCAGTACGACATAACATCCACCAGCCGAGCGCTTCAAAATGACCCCGCCTGCGAGAGAATCCTACTTAACTTCCTCAAGGAAGCAGGTATCTTCAACGAGCTTTGACGAACTTTGACGAGTTCGAAGAATACAGTCAAACACCCCACTGGACAACTAACACAGCAACGGACACGGACACGAAAATGGCACTGAAACGGTAACACAAAAACAGGAAACGAATGATTTACGATGAAGACCTACGATGGAACAAAAAACGGACTGAGATTTGGATTACGTTTAAAATTGTACAGCAACATTGGTGAGAGATACCCCTCGGGTACACTCATTTTTTCTTTTTTTTCTTTTCTTTATTTTTTTTTTCACCGAGATGAGCCAGCCTCGGGCTGCAAGTCTCGTTAATAAAGATAATAATAATAATAACAATGGTCAAACGGGGAATTTGCTTATACGACAAACCAGCTGAATGGTTCGTGACGTGGATGGCGCACAACAGCAACGGGTTGTGGATTCCCTGGAACAAGTCGAAATCCGGAAACGATGCTCACTCTTGAAATCTTGAGCGATTTCACTAGTCCGACGCTCGATTAGCAGCAGCTCCTCGGATCAGCAACTTTGGGGGCTTCTGGTATTTGGCTCCTAAAGGGCTTGCTTCTTGACCACCGATTTATCACGAGTCGAGATCTGGGAGCGCGGATAAATTTGCGGCGGCGATGACGATGGCTTGGACGCTTCTCTGAGCGGCAGTAGTCCGCCGCTCGGAGAAGCGCCCAACCCATCGTCATCGCCGCCGCAAATCAATCTTGCGTCTTCCTCTTCCGACGACACAAATTGGACTGTGACGCGGATGCAAAAGCCAAGCGAGAATGACTCGCCCGATCGTGTTCATAGTCCGACCGCAAAAAGAAGACTGAGGGAAGAAGCAGGGACCCGTTCGCTTTTATAGTGGGAAGCGATACCGTCGAAAAATGCTCGAACGTGATTGGTTGGATAAGAAAGGGGTCAAGTTTTATCAAATTTTCAATAGTTAAACAACAAAATTCTCTTATCGGATATATTACTAACGATGCGTAGATACATTTCTGATCGAATGATACTAAAATCGTAATAATTGGTTCATAAACAACTGAGTTATTAACGTTCAAAATCTCCCCTAATTTCGTTACATGTCTCATTTTCCGTACTTTTAAAGTGCACCCCAATATAGAAAACAAAGACGTAGTCCTACGTCAAAAAAACTATAAGGGTACATCCCTATGGGGTTGTACGAACTGGTGACGTAGGACCACGATGGTTAATTTAATTGAATTTGATGTCGTTCTTGTTGCTCGTTTTGACTTCATACTGTTTTCAGTGCTCGAAACTTTCGTAAATATTTATGCATATAACGATTTGCAGCCAAGTGTACGTTTAATCATGTCCCAAATATACATTATCTTTATCCGATGTATTCGTCATATTTATCTATGAAAATGTGAAATTTCACTTCAGGTTGTATGATCATTTTGAAATTATATTAGTAACCTCCTATGAAATATATGGCAGCATTGGAAAGAACAGTAGTGATTGAGGCTTGTTCAGTATGCTGAAGAAAAATCTAAGTAATTCTAATTAAAGAATATTTAACAGCAATGTGTCTATAGGAAGTTTTTCGAGGATTATAATGAAAGCTTCAGTCATCGCTTTGTTGATTTTATGGTTTGAGAGAAATATTATTCATTGCTTGGCAATGCGATAAATAAAGTCGGAAATATTACTCTGTTAACTCTCTTACACACATTTGGTGGCCCTGAAAAGAGCCAAAGGCTTTGTTAACTCGGATGCTGTCATAGATGAATCGCACTACAGGATGTTATCAGTTGATTGCCATGGTTAAACGAAGAATCCCCAACGCAAGTATAGAAATTTGTATAAGTTCTCTGCTTATAAGACAAACCAGTTGAATGTTTCGTGGTGTGGATGGCACACATCAGCAACAGGTATTAGATCACACGGCTGAAGTCGAAATCTGAAAACGTAGCTTAAGTTTCAAATCTTGAGCGATACCACAAGCCGGACGCTCGATTTGTCTAATAATAGTAGTAATGATGCCTAACGGGCTTGATTCTTGACTGCACCACAGATGAGTTTATCACGAGCCGAAATCTCATAAACCAGATGCTGATCAACAGCTCAGCAGGCTTCTGGCTACGAGGTGCTCCTCGCTTAGCAGGTTCGGAGGAGCTCTTACCAGCTCGAAAGCGAAAATGGAATTAAACCGAATCCGGCGAAGGAAGCATGCTTGAAACCCTTAGATTAGCAGATGATTGGGCTTAGAATTACTTGAAAATTGTGGAAAATGATAATGCGTGAGAAATTGATCGAACATGAATAGTTGGAATGCTTGACATTTACTTAATATTCTATAGTTCGCTATTGATAATCAATAGTTTTCTTTAGTATGCAGGTGAATTTCTGATTAATGAGTGCCAAAATGATGAAAATTGTTCAATCAGAATTTCTCTTGAAAACCATTCTAAATATGTCGCAATTTTGTTACATGTGATAATTTTCATAATCGAAATGCTCCCATAAAATATGACAACAGTGTCTTTGACTGTTGGAATTGCCACTCTAGTTTACAATCGTTGTGAAATGTTGAGCACTCACCCCGACGGCACACCAGTAGCGTCCAAGAATAGTCTCAAATTGTCGTGCCATCAATTATTCATGACAAATTAAATTTTGTACGAAACTGAGAGATTGATTGAGGAATATAAGATGTAATAAGGTCGGAAATATTATTCTTTCAACTCTTTTCCACAAATTTGATGGCCCTGACAAGGACCGATGGCTTCCCGACTAGAACCACCTAACAAGATTATAACACATTCCTATCAGCAGCAGTTAAAAATAACAGAATTTGATATAATTTTGTTATCAAAATGGCTTTGTTCTCAACTTGTTATATTTTTAGTAACACGTTTGTAACAACATTTGTTATATTTTTGACATCGCATTTGTAAGTTTGTTGCAAATAACATCCGATGTCATTAACAGTAACATAGTTTGCAATAATGTTGTTATTTTGTAACATCCTTGCAACACATTCTGTAATAATTTTGTTATATTTGTAACAGGGTTTGTTATATTTTAGTTTAAATTGGTGCAAATTTTGTTAGAATTTTTGTTATTTTAACTACTAACGGTACATGTTTTATAACAACTGGTGATATAAAATAATCGTATCAGGAGAACACATTCTGTTATAATCTTGTTTCTTCCGTCTGGTCGGGTTTCTTAGCCTCGATGCGGTCACAGATAAATAGCGCTGTGGGATTGATCAGTTGATTGCCATGGTCCGTGGATAGCGCACAACAACAACGGGTAGTGGATCTCCGGGCACAAGGCGAAATCTGGAAACGATGCTCACTCTTGAAATCTTGAGCGATTTCATAAGTCCGACGCTCGATTTGCTGCTCTTTTCTTTTCGGATCAGCAACTCTGGGGGCTTCTGATATTTGGCTCCTAATGGACTTGCTTCTTGACCACCGATCACCAGACGCTGGATCGCTAGCTTGAAGGTCAGCAGGTGCGGACGTCGCAGTATAGGATCGGAGGAGCTCTTGCCAGCTCGGATGTCGAAACGGAATGAAACCGAATCCAACGAAGGAAGCATGCTATATACTCTTAGATTAGCAGATAATGCTCCTCCCTTTCGTGCTCTTCTCTTTGTAATCGACCAATTTGGGAAATACATATGTGCCAATAATGAGTTGGACTTAGAATTATTTGATAATTGCGGAAAATGATAATGCGTGAGGAATTGGTCGAACATGAATGAAAGGGTTGACATTTACTAAATATTCAATAGTTCGCTATTGATAATCAATAGTTTTCTTTAATATGAAGGTAAATTTCTGATCCATGGGTGCCAAAATTATGAAAATTGTTCAATGGGAATTTCTTTTCAAAAGCATTCTAAACATGTCGCAATTTTGTTACATGTGATCATTTTCGTAATCGAAGTGTTCTCATAAAATATGGCAAATCAAAGACACTGTCGGAAATTCCACTCTAGTTTACAATCGTTGTGAAATGTTGAGCACTCACCCCGACGGCACTGCAGCAGCGTCCCCGAATAGTCTCAAAATGTCGTGCCATCAATTATTCATAACAAATTAAATTTTGTTCGAAGCTGCGTGTTGATACTGGACCAGAGAAACTACTGATTTTTGATAGCGTTTATTGAACAGTAGTGCTTCAAAGCTGAAATACACAATTTTTGTTATAAGTGTCAAATAAGTAGCAAAGGTCATACATACAATTCAGTGTTCTTCTCTAAACTAAGGTATCCACGCATCAACTGTGCCTAATTCTCACGAACTCTGGTACTATAAATCGACTAATTAGATATGTAAACTAAGAATTCATGAGTACATACTTGCGACTTTCGATGCTCAACTATTCATCGCTGCTCACCTATATTGAGTCGTCTGATAAGGTTGTATAATGAAATTCCGTATTTTAGTATTATGGATAATTCAGGATATATAGTGGGTACCTACTTGTCTATAAGATAAAGGTTTACAAATTCACCAAAGCTAATAATATAATTTAATCAAACTCGTATTCTCACTCTCTAAGTAGGGTTGTAGATTTTGTGATTATGTCTAGTCACTGTGTTGACAGTAGCAATAGGACAATAGCAATGTTGAAGTAGCAATAGACTGACGCACTCATGAAGCAGAGATGTCTGTATCGAGAGGGTTGCCAGTAGAATTGTGGCGCGGCAACATCCTCCCCCCGATGAAATCCTCGGGCCTTGAGGTTTCATCATCGTTGGCTATCTCAAGTATGGCAAGTTTCGAAACTGGCCGTCGAAGTACTCCACTGGCAGTTTGTACTAGTGCTTGCCTGACGACGCCATCTGCAGCGGGAATGACCTCCAAAATACGCCCCCTGGTCCATCCATTCCGTTTCTTATCTTCCACTATCAGAACCAGTTCTCCTGGCTGTACGTTTCTGGATTTGGCAAACCATTTCGTACGCTTGGTAAGGGTGGGCAAGTATTCACGCACCCATCTTTTCCAGAATCTATCTAGTTGTTTCTGTAATATACTCCAGGATCGGCCGAGCTCTTGAGGTTTATCAACTTTTAGAACAGAAGGCGCGATAACTCCCGATGAACTACCAAGCAGGAAATGATTGGGTGTCAATGCTTCCTGCTCAGTGGACAACAGTGGTAGATACGTTAACGGCCGACTGTTGACGATTGATTCTGCTTCGACTAGTAACGTTTGATATGCCTCGTCGTCCAGTTTTTCGTCGCAATATGCTACCGAGAGTGCAGATTTCATAGATCTTACCATTCGCTCCCAGGACCCACCCATGTGTGGTGCTCCGGGAGGGATGAATTTCCATGTAGTACAAGTGTTTGTAAATGTAGCAGCCAAACCCGTGTTGATCTGTTGTCGAAGAATCCGTTCCGCACCGTGGAAGTTAGTAGCATTATCGCTATAAATCTCAACCGGTGCTCCTGGACGACCTACGAACCTGCGCACACTCATGATGAAAGCATCTGTAGTGAGACTGTAAACAACCTCTACGTGTGCTATTCACGGTTAAACACGTAAAAAGCGCTACCCATCGCTTAACACAATTTCGACCTCTTTTTAGGGAAATAGGGCCGAAATAATCCACCCCAACATACGTGAATGGTGAAGGGTGATAAACGGGCTTCTGGAAGCGGAGCCATTTGAGGGACTAACGGAAGTGCTTTTCTGATTCTACAGAAAAAGCAACGGCTAGCTAGGTTCCTTACGTGCCTGCGAAGATTGGGAATATAGAATCGTTGGCGAACTTCATTAACGATCGTCTCATTGTTTCCATGCTTGAATCGCCGATGAAAATCTTCTAGTATTAGATTGGTGACGTGATGCTTCTTGGGGAGGATAATAGGATATTTCACGTCACGAGTCACTCGCAGACGCAGCGCCTATACGACCATCGACCCGTAGTACTCCATGCGTATCAATACGAGGAGTAAATGGATAAAGAACGCTGTTTTTCTCGACAACATTTCCTTCGGCGGACTTTATTCCTTTGGGATTTGTCATCGCAATCATTTCTTCTGGATAACAGTCCCATTGAATCATCCTAAATAGCGTGGCTTCTGCTTTTGACGTAGGACTACGTCTTTGTTTTCTATATTGGGGTGCACTTTAAAAATACGGAAAATGAGACATGTAACGAAATTAGGGGAGATTTTGGACGTTAATAACTCAGTTGTTTATGAACCAATTATTACGATTTTAGTATCATTCGATCAGAAATGTATCTACGCATCGTTAGTAATATATCCAATAAGTGAATTTTGTTGTTAAACTATTGAAAATTTGATAAATGTTGACCCCTTTCTTATCCAACCAATCAGGTTCGAGCACTTTTCGACGGTGTCGCTTCCCACTATAAAAGCAAACGGGTCCCTGCTTCTTCCCTCAGTCTTCTTTTTGCGGTCGGACTGTGAACACGATCGGGCGAGTCATTCTCGCTTTGCTTTTGCACCCGCGTCACAGTTCAATTTGTGTCGTCGGAAGAGGAAGACGCAAGATTGATTTGCGGCGGCGATGACGATGGCTTGGGCGAAGAAGCGTCCAAGCCATCGTCGTCGCCGCCGCAAATTTATCCGCGCTCCCAGATTTCGACCCGTGATAAATTCAGCATCGGCGGTCAAGAAGCAAGCCCGTTAGGAGCCAAATATCAGAAGCCCCCACACTGAGCCAGAAATTGCATACGAATTTTATAAGAGAACGCTTGTGAAATGATTTCTTGACTGGTTTTCTCTCTTTCATAAGATTCTTATGAAACACAAAACGTCCGATATTCACAAGAAATTCTTGTCGTTATCATTAGAGATCTTATGAATATCTTTATTTTCCTAAATTCAAGGAGCGATTCTCTACATACATAATGGTCCTAAAGAATTTCATAATTGATATCTATGATCCTTCATAAGAGTATCTTATGATATTATACCTATTTGTATTATGAACGCAATGATCGATGGAAGTTCACAAGTTTTTCTTATGAGTCTCATTAGATGCTTCTTATGTCTTTATTCCAAAAGAATTTCGTATAAAATTCTTACGTGGTTTTTTATATAAAGTCGACTGTTTTTCACAAGTGTTACTAATCAATGTCATACACGCTCTTATGAATCTCAATCGTGAATATTTTACTATTAGCATCTCTCCACGTAAGCCATAAGATTTTCGTATGAAATTGTTAAGAAAATCGTACTCCATTAGATTGTCTTATGAATTTCAATGATCAATGCGTTTGATATCCAAAAAGAGTTTCTTATGGAATTATATCTGTTTATGTAATGAGTGTTATTTCATAAGTCTGTTGTGGAATGTTATAAGATTCTCGAATGAAGAACAAAATACTTCTTATGTCGTTATTCCATAAGAAATTCTTATGTACCTCATACGTTCCGTTTCCTCAGTGCAGAGTTGCTGATCCGAGGAGCTGCTGCTAATCGAGCGTCTGATTGGTGAAATCGCTCAAGATTCCAAGAGTGAGCATCGTTTCCAGATTTTGACTTGTTCCAGGGAATCCACAATCCGTTGCTGTTGCTGTTTGCGTTGAGGATTTTCCGTTTGACCATGGCAATCAAGTGATAACTTCCCGCAGTGCTATTTACCTGCCATCGGCCCTTGTCAGGGCCATCAAATTTGTGGAAAAGAGTTGAAAGAATAATATTTCCGACCTTATTACATCTTATATTCCTCAATCAATCTCACAGTTTCGTACAAAATTTAATTTGTCATGAGTAATTGATTGCACGACAATTTGAGACTATTCTTGGACGCCTTGCTGTGCCGTCGAGGTGAGTGCTCAACATTTCACAACGATTGTGAACTAGAGTGGCATTTTCAACAGTGTCTTTGATTTGCCATATTTTATGGGAGCATTTCGATTATGAAAATTATCACATGCAACAAATTTGCGTCATATTTAGAATGGTTTTGAAGAGAAATTGTGATTGAACAATTTTCATCATTTTGGAACGCATTAATCAGAAATTCACCTTCATACTAAGGAAAACTATTGATTACCAATAGCTATCTATAGAATATTTAGTAAATGTCAAGCATTCCAACTATTCATGTTTGATCAATTTCTCACGCATTATCATTTTCCACAATTTTCAAGTAATTCTTAGCCCAACACATTATTGGCACATACCTATTTTCCAGATTGGTCGACAAGAAGAGAAGAGCACGAATGGGAGGAGCATCATCTGCTAATCTAAGGGTTTAAAGCATGCTTCCTTCGCCGGATTCGGTTTCATTCCATTTTCGCTTTCGAGCTGGTGAGAGCGTCTCCGAACCTGCTTAGCGAGGAGCACCTTGTAGCCAGAAGCCTGCTAAGCTGTTGATCAGCTGTTAAGCAGAGAACTTGTACAAATTTCTACACTTGCGTTGGGGATTCTTCGTTTAACCATGGCAACCAACTGATAACATCCTGTAGTGCGATTCATCTATGACAGCATCCGAACTAACAAAGCCTTTGGCTCTTGTCAGGGCCACCAAATGTGTGTAAGAGAGTTAACAGAGTATTATTTCCGACTTTATTTATCACATTGCCAGGTAATGAATAATATTTCTCTCAAACCATAAGATCATCAAAGCGATGACTGAAGCTTTCATTATAATCCTCGAATAACTTCTTTCCAATGCTACCATATATTTCATAGGAGGTTACTAATATAATTTCAAAATGATCATACAACCTGAAGTGAAATTTCACATTTTGATAGATAAATATGACGAATTCATTGGATAAAGATAATGTATATTTGGGACATGATTAAACGTACACTTGGCTGCAAATCGTTATATGCATAAATATTCACGAAAGTTTCGAGCACTGAAAACAATATGAAGTCAAAACGAGCAACAAGAACGACATCAAATTCAGTTAAATTAACCATCGTGGTTCTACGTCACCAGTTTGTACAACCCCATAGGGATGTACCCTTGTAGTTTTTGAAGCTCTTTCGTGGACAGATGACCACAGCTACGATTTTGAACAGGTGTCCGACTGTTTGAAACGAAACGGCATACATATGCAGTTGAACGTAGTAGTTTCTTCCATGTGGAAAATCGTGTTACATCCACAATGCTTTCGGGAACACAGATTTCTCGATGCAGGTAACACGAACGTACTTCTGCTTCCTCTTGTTTTTCCGGTTCCGCAGTGGGCCATGCAACCTCTGGAGACTGCAAGAATTTCGGTCCGCTGTACCAAATGCTGTTGATGTCAAAATGAGGGCCCACGCCCCACTTAGTGGCTTCGTCTGCAGAATTCATATTGGATCTAAGCCATCTCCATTCTTCGCGTTTCGTTGTTTCCAAAATTTCACTGACTCGATGGGCAACAAATGAACGATACCTGTACGGGTCTCCCTTGATCCAAGTATGGGCAGTGCTGGAATCTGTCCAGAGAAACCGGTTTTTTATCGGAAACGTGTGGCCGTCTATTACAAGCTTCATCATACGCACTCCTAGTACGCAAGCTTGAAGCTCCAACCTGGGAATGCTCATCATCTTCAGTGGAGCTACTTTTGCTTTAGCAGCTACCAATGCTACTTCTGCTTCTCCACGGTCGTTAATTATCCGAAAATAACATGCACAAGAATATGCGGCTGGACTGGCATCTACAAATATATGTAGCTGGATATTGTTAACGCTGAGTCGGTTTGGATAACGGAAGTAACTTCGTGGTATCCGGACTTGATCGATATCCTGCAATATCTTCACCCACTCTCGCCAGCGCTGGAAGATGTTGTCGTCCACTTGCTCGTCCCATTTTGTCCCGGCTCGCCAAACATCTTGGATGAGAACTCTCCCAAATATCAAGTAAGGCGCTAGAAGTCCAATTGGATCAAAAAGCGTCATCACACATTGCAGAATTTGGCGCTTAGTTGGTCTCACATCTTCTTGTATTATTTTCTTGATGTTTTCTCTCATAGTCGTCTCAAAATGCAATACATCTTCTTCGCTGTTCCATAGCATTCCCAGGACGCGATCTGGTAGTCCAGCACAATCTGCGTTAAGCTTTTGACGTAGGACTACGTCTTTGTTTTCTATATTGGGGTGCACTTTAAAAGTACGGAAAATGAGACATGTAACGAAATTAGGGGAGATTTTGAACGTTAATAACTCAGTTGTTTATGAACCAATTATTACGATTTTAGTATCATTCGAACAGAAATGTATCTACGCATCGTTAGTAATATATCCGATAAGTGAATTTTGTTGTTAAACTATTGAAAATTTGATAAATGTTGACCCCTTTCTTATCCAACCAATCACGTTTGAGCACTTTTCGACGGTGTCGCTTCCCACTATAAAAGCAAACGGGTCCCTGCTTCTTCCCTCAGTCTTCTTTTTGCGATCGGACTGTGAACACGGTCGGGCGAGGCATTCTCGCTTTGCTTTTGCACCCGCGTCACAGTCCAATTTGTGTCGTCGGAAGAGGAAGACGCAAGATTGATTTGCGGCGGCGATGACGATGGCTTGGGCGCTTCTCCGAGCGGCGGACTACTGCCGCTCAGAGAAGCGTCCAAGCCATCGTCATCGCCGCCGCAAATTTATCTCGACTCGTGATAAATCGGTGGTCAAGAAGCAAGCCATTTAGGAGCCAAATATCAGAAGCCCCCAAAGTTGCTGATCCGAGGAGCTGCTGCTAATCGAGCGTCGGACTAGTGAAATCGCTCAAGATTTCAAGAGTGAGCATCGTTTCCGGATTTCGACTTGTTCCAGGGAATCCACAACCCGTTGCTGTTGTGCGCCATCCACGTCACGAACCATTCAGCTGGTTTGTCGTATAAGCAAATTCCCCGTTTGACCATGGCAATCAACTGATAACATCCCGTAGTGCTATTTATCTGTGACCGTATCGAGGCTAAGAAAGCCATCGGCCCTTGTCAGGGTCATCAAATTTGTGGAAATGAGTTGACGGAATAATATTTCCGACCTTATTACATCTTATATTCCTCAATTAATCTCGCAGCTTCGTACAAAATTTAATTTGTTATGAATAATTGATGGCACGACAATTTGAGACTATTCGTGGACGCTGCTGCAGTGCCGTCGGGGTGAGTGCTCAACATATCACAACGATTGTTAACTAGAGTGGAATTTCCGACAGTGTCTTTGATTTGTCATATTTTATGAGAACACTTCGATTACGAAAATGATCACATGTAACAAAATTGCGACATGTTTAGAATGCTTTTGAAAAGAAATTTCCATTGAACAATTTTCATAATTTTGGCACCCATGGATCAGAAATTAACCTTCATATTGAAGAAAACTATTGATTATCAATAGCGAACTATTGAATATTTAGTAAATGACAACCCTTGCATTCATGTTCGACCAATTCCTCACGCATTATCATTTTCCGCAATTATCAAATAATTCTAAGTCCAACTCATTATTGGCACATATGTATTTCCCAAATTGGTCGATTACAAAGAGAAGAGCACGAAAGGGAGGAGCATTATCTGCTAATCTAAGAGTATATAGCATGCTTCCTTCGTTGGATTCGGTTTCATTCCGTTTCGACATCCGAGCTGGCAAGAGCTCCTCCGATCCTATACTGCGACGTCCGCACCTGCTGACCTTCAAGCTAGCGATCCAACGTCTGGTGATCGGTGGTCAAGAAGCAAGTCCATTAGGAGCCAAATATCAGAAGCCCCCAGAGTTGCTGATCCGAAAGGAAAAGAGCAGCGAATCGTGCGTCGGACTTATGAAATCGCTCAAGATTTCAAGAGTGAGCATCGTTTCCAGATTTCGCCTTGTGCCCGGAGATCCACTACCCGTTGCTGTTGTGCGCCATCCACTGACCATGGCAATCAACTGATCAATCCCGCAGTGCTATTTATCTGTGACCGCATCGAGGCTAAGCAAGTCATCGGTCCTTGTCAGGGCCTTCGAATTTGTGGAAAAGAGTTGAAAGAATAATATTTCCGACCTTATTACATCTTATATTCCTCAATCAATCTCTCAGTTTCGTACAAAATTTAATTTGTCATGAATAATTGATGGCACGACAATTTGAGACTATTCTTGGACGCTACTGGTGTGCCGTCGGGGTGAGTTCTCAACATTTCACAACGATTGTAAACTAGAGTGGCATTTCCAACAGTGTCTTTGATTTGCCTTATTTTATGAGAGCATTTTGATTATGAAAATTATCACATGTAACAAAATTGCGGCATATTTAGAATGGTTTTCAAGAGAAATTCTGATTGAACAATTTTCATCATTTTGGCACTCATTAATCAGAAATTCAACTGCATACTAAAGAAAACTATTGATTATCAATAGCTAACTATAGAATATTAAGTAAATGTCAAGCATTCCAACTATTCATGTTCGATCAATTTCTCACGCATTATAATTTTCCGCAATTTTCAAGTAATTCTAAGCCCAATCATCTGCTAATCTAAGGGTTTCAAGCATGCTTCCTTCGCCGGATTCGGTTTAATTCCATTTTCGCTTTCGAGCTGGTAAGAGCTCCTCCGAACCTGCTAAGCGAGGAGCACCTCGTAGCCAGAAGCCTGCTGAACTGTTGATCAGCATCTGGTTTATGAGATTTCGGCTCGTGATAAACTCATCTGTGGTGCAGTCAAGAATCAAGCCAGTTAGGTATCATTACTACTATTATTAGACAAATAGAGCGTCCGGCTTGTGGTGTCGCTCAAGATTTCAAACTTAAGCTACGTTTTCAGATTTCGACTTCAGCCGTGTGATCTAATACCTGTTGCTGATTTGTGCCATCCACACCACGAAACATTGAACTGGTTCGTCTTAGAAGCAGAGAACTTATACAAATTTCTACACTTGCGTTGGAGATTCTTCATTTAACCATGGCAATCAACTGATAACATCCTGTAGTGCGATTCATCTATGACAGCATCCGAGCTAACAAAGCCTTTGACTCTTTTCAGGGCCACCAAATGTGTGTAAGAGAGTTAACAGAGTAATATTTCCGACTTTATTTATCACATTGCCAAGCAATGAATAATATTTCTCTCAAACCATAAGATCAACAAAGCGATGACTGAAGCTTTCATTATAATCCTCGAATAATTTCCTATAGACACATTGCTGTTAAATATTCTTTAATTAGAATTACTTAGATTTTGCTTCAGCATACTGAACAAGCCTCAATCACTACTGTTCTCTCCAATGCTACCATATATTTCATAGGAGGTTACTAATATAATTTCCAAATGATCATACAACCTGAAGTGAAATTTCACATTTTCATAGATAAATATGACGAATTCATCGAATAAAGATAAAGTATATTTGGGACATGATTAAACGTACACTTGGCTGCAAATCGTTATATGCATAAATATTTACGAAAGTTTCGAGCACTGAAAACAGTATGAAGTCAAAACGAGCAACAAGAACGACATCAAATTCAGTTAAATTAACCATCGTGGTCCTACGTCACCAGTTCGTACAACCCCATAGGGATGTACCCTTATAGTTTTTCACGACGTTATCTGGATTTTCTCCTAAATGTTCGAGTACCGCAGAACTATTGGAACACCAATTGCGTATCTCGAAGCCGCCTCTCCTATGTATTTCTCGAACCTCTTTCACCACTTGCTTTGCCGCTGCCTCGTCCGGAAAGCTGTCGAGGTAGTCGTCAACATAGTGGTTGTAAACGATACCTTCTGCAGCTCTAGGAAACTCCTTGGAAAATCTTCGAGCATTAGTGTTTTTTACGAAATGAGCTGTGGCCGGGGAGCTTGTTGATCCGAATGTAGCAACGTTCATAACAAATATGTCAGGTTTCCTCGAGGCATCAGGGGACCATAAAAAACA
The DNA here is from genome assembly GCF_002204515.2 of Aedes aegypti. Lineage (NCBI taxonomy): Eukaryota > Metazoa > Arthropoda > Insecta > Diptera > Culicidae > Aedes > Aedes aegypti. The sequence goes on along the minus strand of NC_035107.1, from coordinate 296,559,852 downwards.
TTGTGCGTAACGATCAGAATGGTTGATAAGTATTTGGTGAAACATCTGTTTTATGTCCCCGACAACTGCTACCCGATGTTGTCGGAAGCGAAATAGCACAGACGGCAGAGAAGACAATTGATCGGGTCCTTTCAACAGCATACTATTCAACGATACACCATCTACCTTAGCTGAGGCATCCCATATAAGACGAATCTTTGATGGCTTTTTGGGATTCACTACTACCCCTAATGGAAGGAACCATATTCGACGTGGATCAGCTATGGACATTTCTTCTACGGATGCTCGGTGGGCGTATCCATTATCCAGGTATTCTTGTATCTGATGCTGAATGTTCTCCTTCAAGACTGGATCCTTTTCCATTCTGCGTTGTAGACATCGTAATCTTTTGACAGCCATTGGGAAGCTGTCAGGAAACTCGAATTGATCAAATCTCCACAAAAGCCCAGACTCGTATCGTTCACCAACGAAGATTGTAGTTTCCTCCAGTATTTTGAGGGCCCTTTGGTCCTCTTTTGAAAGACATTCGTTCATTGGGCGCGCACTAACGTTCTCCATAGAAAAGTACGCCTTGACTGTATCCTCCATAGCTGTGTCTCCGTCACATTCGCAGATGTGATAACTGACCATTGGAGATTCGCCATTTTTATGGCCGCCGTAAACGCACCATCCAAGGCGAGTCTTCACTGCAACTGGAACACCTTCTTCTCCTTCACGTACTTTTAGTGGGAGTGATAATTTGAGATTGTCAACCCCAATAAGTAAACGGGGCACCGCATCGTGATATTCTTCAACAGGGATTCCTCGAAGATGTTGATAGCTCTGCTTTAATTCTTTGATGGGCAAAGTCTGCATTGGTAAATCTAAAGACTTGGTAGTGCCGACATCGCTTATCCAGAAACGTTCCATATCTCCTCGACCCGAGATTCCAAACGCAATTCTCTTTGAATGCTTTTCTTCGCGTTTCACATTACCGGTCCATTTCAAACATAGCGGCCTGCTATATCCATCAACTCCTAGTTTATCTGCCAGACTACTCTCGATCATCGAAAGAGAGGAGCCCTCGTCCAAAAAGGCAAAGGTGTTGATGATTGACTCTTGCCCATACAACGTGACTGGAATTATTCGAAATAGAAGCTTGCAATGGATACTATGGAACATATGGTTAACAATTTGATTTTTGTTAGGTGCTGACTGTTTTGCTTCAGTAGGATGTAGCAATGGATGGTGGCGATAATAGCAACCTTCGATGCCACAGCGATTAGTGTTGCGGCATGCTCTACGCCCGTGGCCAAAGAGACAGGTGCGGCACAGATCTTGACTCTGGATTTTTGACGTAGAAGTACGTCTCTCTTCTCTATACAGGAGTGACATTGGAATTTCAAAACCAAGAGCGTTACGTTGGCATGAAATATTTTGAACGTTTATAACTTTTCGCTGGCTTAACGAAATTTCTTGATTAGCATCTCAATCGAAAGCCAAAACATCAAAGCTTCATGTCGTTTACTTACTGAATCCCACATAACTGTCCAAATAGTTTAATAACTGTTTTAAAAGAGAACGTTGATTTCAAGCAAATCTATAAATAGGGGTGGCTAGAGAAAATTTGACGTCATTTGCTTTTCACTCTCCGATTGGCTCGCATCTCAGCAGGCGACAGATCGGCTTGTTCTGACCGGGCGTGCTTCTCAGGCACAGACATCGATAGCGAAGGACGCCTCCGTTTGTCTTGCTTCGCTCAAATCAAACTGTCGAGCGAGCGAGAGAAGATGCCGTCCGAAGCTAAAGCCATCACCGCTGCCGCCGCCTAGAAGAAGAAGAGGAAGCAGTCCACAGGAGAAATTGCGGTCGAACTGTGAACACGGTCGGGCGAGTCATTCTCGCTTTGTGGTTCACCGCTTGTTTGCGTTCACCCAGCCATCGTCATCGCCGCCGCAAATTTCATCGGCCGAGGAGCTGTTGACCCGCGCTTCAAAATTTCGACTCGTGATGGAATCATCTTTGGTGGTCAAGAAGCAATCCCGTTAGGAGCAAATACCAGAAGCCCCCTGAGGTTTGCTGGTCCGAGCAGTGTTATTTATCCGTAACAACATCGAAGCTAACAAAGCCATCGGTTCTTTTCAGAGCCATCAAATTTGTGGAAAAGAGTTAGAAGAGAAATATTTCCGACTTTATTTATAACTTCTAGTATTCCTAAATCAATTTCACGGCCTCATACAAAATTTCATTTGTCGTGAATAATTTATGACTCAACCATTTGAGATTGTACTCGCGGACGCTGCTGCAGTGCCGTCGGGTGAGTGCTCAACATTTCACAACGATTGCAAAATAGAGTTGGCTTTTCCAACAGCGCCTTTTATGTTCCATATTTTATGGGAACACTTTGATTAGGAAAATTATCCCATGTGACAAAATTGCGACATATTTAGAATGCTTTTGAAAAGACATTCTCATTGAACAATTGTAATAATTTTGGCACCCACGGATCAGAAATTTACCGTCATAATAAAGAAAACTATTAATTATCAATAGCTCGTATTGAATATTTAGGGAATGCCAATCATTCCAACAATTCATGTTTGACCAATTTCACACGTATTAGTATTCTCCGCAATTTTCAAATAATTCCAAGCAAAACACATTATTGGCACATACCCATTTCCCAGATTGGTCGATCGGAAAGCGAAGAGCACAAAAGGGAGGAGCATCATCTGCTATTCCAAGGTTATAAAACATGCTGCCTTCGTTGGATTCAGTTTCATTCCATTTCCGCTTTCGAGCTGGTAAGAGCTTCTCCGAACTTGCTTAGCGAGAAGTACCTCGCTGCTAGAAGCCTGCTGAGCTGTTAATCCAGAATCTGGTTTGTGAAATCGCTCAAGATTTCAAGATTGAGCTACGTTTCCAGATTTCAACTAAATCCCTGTGTACGCTACTCTGTTGCTGTTGTGTACCCATGAAATATTAAGCTTGTTTGTCGAATAAACAGAGAACTTATTCACATCTTCTTCTTTTTCTTCTTCTTGGCATTAACGTCCTCACTGGGACAGAGCCTGCTTCTCAGTTTAGTGTTCTTATGACACTTCCACAGTTATTAACTGAGAGCTTTCTTTGCCAAAGTTTCCATTTTTGCATTCGTATATCGTGTGGCAGGTACGATTATACTCTATGCCCAGGGAAGTCAAGAAAATTTCCATTACAAAAAGATCCTGGACCGACCCGGAATCGAACCCAGACACCTTCAGCATGGCTTTGCTTTGTAGCCGCGGACTCTAACCACTTGGCTAAGGAAGGTCCCAACTTATTCGCATGCATTTGCAACTTTTTCGAAATTCCATACAAAATGACCAACTTTGGAAAGTTAGATCTCAGTTATTTATGGAAATATTTTCGAATGAAACATTCACAAAACATCAGATGTAACTTGAATTTTAACATATATTTTTGAAAATTTTTCCAATCACAAGTTTATAAGTAATAACGGTTTGACTAAACTGTAATTTTCGACGAAAAATTCAAAACTTTTTATCTTAAAATCTGATAGCCTTACACAAAAACTGTCTTCAACAAACTTATTCATCTCGTCAAAATCTACAACTTTTCTGAAGATTCCATGAAGCTATTCCTTCAATATGTTTAGTTATGTCAATCATAAAAAATCGTCAAAAAATTCTCTTTGGTCAAACCGTTAATGCTTTTCAACGTGGGATTGGAAAAATCACTCAAAAAAATATGGTAAAATTTAAGTTATGTCTGATATTCTGTAAAAATTTCATTCAAATCAGTCCATAAATAACTGAGATATAGTTTATCAAAGTTAGACATTTTGCATGAAAAATCAAAAGAGTTCCAGTTTTTATTTCCCAGCGAAGAATCACACCATCAACGAAAATAGCGCGAAAGCAATAACCAATCGCGTGCGAGTAGCGAACGAAGTGACGAAACAACCAAGCGAGAGCCCCACCACTCGCCATCGGTGAACGGAGCTCGAGCAAATAAAACCACTGGTTGTTCTGCTCCCAGCTCATTCACAAATCGAACGGCATAACGAACGGATCAAGCAGCGGAGCAGCAAAGAAGAGCGCGTGAAAGCCACAGCAGTGTGCGAGTAGCGAACGGAACCAGAGAGCGAAAGCAACAACTGAAAATCATTCAGTGGACGGATTAGTAGTCAGCGCCAACCGGCGACCTGTTGGAAAGTAACGCCAGCAAAATATACACCATCTGCCTCTCCTTACCATTCATATTCTTGTACTTGATGAATTCAATGAAATGGTTTGGTTTGGCGATGGAGCAAAGAGTTATTAAGGATGATTTTACTTAACAAAGAGTTGTTGATAAATATTTCAATCGATAAGAGTTGTTTTGAAAAAGTTCACTTTTATCAGAAATTTCTGCTTTACCAAAGAGTTGTTAATGAAATTCCAGCAGCAAAGGGTCGAGTTTCTCCCCACGAATATTTCCAGCCAGGACCAGTCATGGAGGACAATCCATCCCGAGCATCACGGCCCCCGCTTCTAAAATTCTCGAGTACGGAAATTGGAAAATTAATACATAATGCTCATCTTGTACATCCCTTGCCAAGACATCAATTTCATATAGCCTATTTCTCATATTAACGCAATAGACTAACATGTAGAAAAATTTCAGATCAATAGTTGCTTATTACAATTGGTCAGGAAACAGTTTATTGAACAGTTTTGACGTAGGACTACGTCTTTGTTTTCTATATTGGGGTGCACTTTAAAAATACGGAAAATGAGACATGTAACGAAATTAGGGGAGATTTTGGACGTTAATAACTCAGTTGTTTATGAACCAATTATTACGATTTTAGTATCATTCGATCAGAAATGTATCTACGCATCGTTAGTAATATATCCAATAAGTGAATTTTGTTGTTAAACTATTGAAAATTTGATAAATGTTGACCCCTTTCTTATCCAACCAATCAGGTTCGAGCACTTTTCGACGGTGTCGCTTCCCACTATAAAAGCAAACGGGTCCCTGCTTCTTCCCTCAGTCTTCTTTTTGCGGTCGGACTGTGAACACGATCGGGCGAGTCATTCTCGCTTTGCTTTTGCACCCGCGTCACAGTTCAATTTGTGTCGTCGGAAGAGGAAGACGCAAGATTGATTTGCGGCGGCGATGACGATGGCTTGGGCGAAGAAGCGTCCAAGCCATCGTCGTCGCCGCCGCAAATTTATCCGCGCTCCCAGATTTCGACCCGTGATAAATTCAGCATCGGCGGTCAAGAAGCAAGCCCGTTAGGAGCCAAATATCAGAAGCCCCCACACTGAGCCAGAAATTGCATACGAATTTTATAAGAGAACGCTTGTGAAATGATTTCTTGACTGGTTTTCTCTCTTTCATAAGATTCTTATGAAACACAAAACGTCCGATATTCACAAGAAATTCTTGTCGTTATCATTAGAGATCTTATGAATATCTTTATTTTCCTAAATTCAAGGAGCGATTCTCTACATACATAATGGTCCTAAAGAATTTCATAATTGATATCTATGATCCTTCATAAGAGTATCTTATGATATTATACCTATTTGTATTATGAACGCAATGATCGATGGAAGTTCACAAGTTTTTCTTATGAGTCTCATTAGATGCTTCTTATGTCTTTATTCCAAAAGAATTTCGTATAAAATTCTTACGTGGTTTTTTATATAAAGTCGACTGTTTTTCACAAGTGTTACTAATCAATGTCATACACGCTCTTATGAATCTCAATCGTGAATATTTTACTATTAACATCTCTCCACGTAAGCCATAAGATTTTCGTATGAAATTGTTAAGAAAATCGTACTCCATTAGATTGTCTTATGAATTTCAATGATCAATGCGTTTGATATCCAAAAAGAGTTTCTTATGGAATTATATCTGTTTATGTAATGAGTGTTATTTCATAAGTCTGTTGTGGAATGTTATAAGATTCTCGAATGAAGAACAAAATACTTCTTATGTCGTTATTCCATAAGAAATTCTTATGTACCTCATACGTTCCGTTTCCTCAGTGCAGAGTTGCTGATCCGAGGAGCTGCTGCTAATCGAGCGTCTGATTGGTGAAATCGCTCAAGATTCCAAGAGTGAGCATCGTTTCCAGATTTTGACTTGTTCCAGGGAATCCACAATCCGTTGCTGTTGCTGTTTGCGTTGAGGATTTTCCGTTTGACCATGGCAATCAAGTGATAACTTCCCGCAGTGCTATTTACCTGCCATCGGCCCTTGTCAGGGCCATCAAATTTGTGGAAAAGAGTTGAAAGAATAATATTTCCGACCTTATTACATCTTATATTCCTCAATCAATCTCACAGTTTCGTACAAAATTTAATTTGTCATGAGTAATTGATTGCACGACAATTTGAGACTATTCTTGGACGCCTTGCTGTGCCGTCGAGGTGAGTGCTCAACATTTCACAACGATTGTGAACTAGAGTGGCATTTTCAACAGTGTCTTTGATTTGCCATATTTTATGGGAGCATTTCGATTATGAAAATTATCACATGCAACAAATTTGCGTCATATTTAGAATGGTTTTGAAGAGAAATTGTGATTGAACAATTTTCATCATTTTGGAACGCATTAATCAGAAATTCACCTTCATACTAAGGAAAACTATTGATTACCAATAGCTATCTATAGAATATTTAGTAAATGTCAAGCATTCCAACTATTCATGTTTGATCAATTTCTCACGCATTATCATTTTCCACAATTTTCAAGTAATTCTTAGCCCAACACATTATTGGCACATACCTATTTTCCAGATTGGTCGACAAGAAGAGAAGAGCACGAATGGGAGGAGCATCATCTGCTAATCTAAGGGTTTAAAGCATGCTTCCTTCGCCGGATTCGGTTTCATTCCATTTTCGCTTTCGAGCTGGTGAGAGCGTCTCCGAACCTGCTTAGCGAGGAGCACCTTGTAGCCAGAAGCCTGCTAAGCTGTTGATCAGCTGTTAAGCAGAGAACTTGTACAAATTTCTACACTTGCGTTGGGGATTCTTCGTTTAACCATGGCAACCAACTGATAACATCCTGTAGTGCGATTCATCTATGACAGCATCCGAACTAACAAAGCCTTTGGCTCTTGTCAGGGCCACCAAATGTGTGTAAGAGAGTTAACAGAGTATTATTTCCGACTTTATTTATCACATTGCCAGGTAATGAATAATATTTCTCTCAAACCATAAGATCATCAAAGCGATGACTGAAGCTTTCATTATAATCCTCGAATAACTTCTTTCCAATGCTACCATATATTTCATAGGAGGTTACTAATATAATTTCAAAATGATCATACAACCTGAAGTGAAATTTCACATTTTGATAGATAAATATGACGAATTCATTGGATAAAGATAATGTATATTTGGGACATGATTAAACGTACACTTGGCTGCAAATCGTTATATGCATAAATATTCACGAAAGTTTCGAGCACTGAAAACAATATGAAGTCAAAACGAGCAACAAGAACGACATCAAATTCAGTTAAATTAACCATCGTGGTTCTACGTCACCAGTTTGTACAACCCCATAGGGATGTACCCTTGTAGTTTTTAAAATCTGTCGCAATTTTAATACATTTTCCAATTTAATACTCGAGAATTTAGGAAGTGTTCCCCCATTATATGATAAATCAACGAAGCTGTTAGAAATATTGCTGTTTGCGTTTGACGTGCAAATCCAGTCTAACTGAACTTCAAATGCGGTAACACCAAGTAACCAAAGGATTCTTAGCAACCATGATGCATATCACCGCCAACCTAGCAAAGAAAATCAAATTTTGACTTCACCTTCCTTGTTGAAAATCTTACCGCATTTGGTATTTGCATTTCAAATGCACACAGCAATACCATACAATGCTGAGTAGCATGAGTAGCGGACCGCGCTGCAGTGGTAAATTCTCAAATTCATATAATTATGTGGGGTAAATTATGTGAACCAAATTATAGTATACCGCGATATTTAGATCATTATAGATAAATCAGTAAATATCATCCAATAAACCCTTTTATGAACGTATGTTGGCCCAGAAAAGGGCCGATTGAGCTTGGATGCAGTGACCACGAGTTTACCACGAGGCGAAATCTAGAAGCGCGGATCGGTCAACCTAGAAATCTTAAGCGATTTCACAGACCAGATGCTGGATTGGCAGCTTGAAAAATGACAGCTCAGCAGATTTCTAGCAGCGAGGTATTTCTCGCTGAGCAAGTTCGGAGGAGCTCTTACCAGCTCGAAAGCGGAATTAGAATGAAACTGAATCCGACGAAGGAAGCATGTTTTATAACCTCAGAATAGCAGACGATGCTCCTCCCTTTTGTGCTCTTCGCTTTCTGATCGACCAATCTGGAAAATGGGTATGTGCCAATAATGTGTTGGGCTTAGAATTACTTGAAAATTGCGGAGAATGCTAATGCGTGAGAAATTGGTCGAACATGAATTGCTGGAAGGGTTGACATTAACTAAATATTCAATACGAGATATTGATAATCAATAGTTTTCTTTATTCTGACGGTAAATTTCTGATCCATGGGTGCCAAAATTATTACAATTGTTCAATGAGAATGTCTTTTAAAAAGCATTCTTAATATGTCGCAATTTTGTTACATGTGATAATTTTGCTAATCAAAGTGTTCCCACAAAATATGGAACATCAAAGACGCTGTTGGAAATGCCACTCTATTTTACAATTGTTGTGGAATGTTGAGCACTCACCCCGATGGCACTGCAGCAGCGTCCGCGATTACAGTCTCAAAATGTTGAGTCATAAATTATTCATGACAAATGAAATTTTGTATGAAGCTGTGAAATTGATATAGGAACATAAGAAGTCATATATAAAGTCGGAAATATTTCTCTTTTAACTCTTTTCTACTAATTTGATGACCCTGAAAAGGGCCGATGGCTTTGTTAGCTTTGATGCTCTTACAGATAAATAACACTGCGGGATGTTATCAGTTGATTGCCATGGTCAAACGGGGAATCCTCAACTCAAATGTATAAATTTGAGCAAGTTATTTGCTTATACGACGAACCGAAAGTTTCGTGACGTGGATGGCGCACAACAGGCTTAAGTCAAAATCTGATGATGGCGGCGATGACGATGGCTAGGTGAACGCAAACAAGCGGTGAACCACAAAGCGAGAATGACTTGCCCGACCGTGTTCACAGTTCGACCGCAAATTTTCCTGTGGACTGCTTCTTCTTCTTCTTGGCTTCGGACGGCATCTTCTCTCGCTCGCTCGACAGTTTGATTTGAGCGAAGCAAGACAAACGGGGAGGTCCCTCGCTATCGATGTCTGTGCCTGAGAAGCACTCCCGGTCAGAGCAAGACGATCTGTTGCCTGCTGAGATGCGATCGAAGCGGAGAATTAAAAGCAAATGACGTCAAATTTTCTCTAGCACCCCTATTTATAAATTTGCTTGAAATCAACGTTCTCTTTTAAAACAGTTATTAACCTATTTGGACAGTTATGTGGGATTCAGTAAGTAAACGACATGACCCTTTGATGTCTTGTCTTTCAATTGATGTGCCATTCAAGGAATTTCGTTAAACCAGCAAACAGTTATAAGAGTTCAAAATATTTCATGCCAACGTAAGGCTCTTAGTTTTGAAATTCCAATTTCACTCCTGTATAGAGAATTTTTATTTTACTTTCAAACTGTGCGGCATAATCAAATGCAAACGCATTCAGTTCCCGATGGTTAGTGCCTGTGCTTTAACTGTTCATAAGTCGCAAGGTGGAACTTTCCCCGAGGTCGTGTACGACTATGACAAAAGCCAGGATCAGCAATTGGTATATGTTGGTTTGTCGCGGGTTACTTCACTGCAAGGACTATTTTTGACAAACTCTACCAATTCATCCCAGTTCCATCACGCCAAAGGCAGCAATTCCAAGGGTTGACTTGAGGAATGAGCTGCAGCGCTTAGGCAATCATCGATTAGTGACGCTTTGAGACGTGAAATACTGGATCATATTGGCCCAGCCTGCATATTGATGAGTATCAATGTACAGAGCCTAAATGCTCATTCAATGGATATTGCTACAGACCAAAGCACTGGACCGATTCAATCGATTATCACGATCGAAGCACCCGAGCTATCAAACATCTAATCTACTGGAGGAGTTTGGCGAACTACAGCTGGAGCCAGAAACCGATCACCCCACCAAGCAACACAAGGAAGCAACGACCAAACAAACAAATTCAATCATCTGGGATTATTCCTGGAACACCATACACTGGTTCTCGAAACCACAGAACGACAAATGGTTCTTTTCAGGACTACCAAAATGAGTCCAAAAAGAGTTAACTTCTGAAAACTTCATCCAATCAATAACAACACAAAACTAGTACACTTACAAATTCATACACATGACAAATCAAATTATTAATCATCGTAGTTCTACGTCAACCCCGCGGTAATGTAATAGACATTACCCACCCCAAATTTTTTCCAACGATCATCGATGGACATGGCCAGAAAAATTTTACAATCTTTGGCTCTGTGTCCAAACTTACGGCAAACAGAACATTCTACACCTGTCGTAACCTGTGTTTCGTATTTAATCCCACTTCCTTCACAATTTTGTTGCGTACCATCACCAGCATTTGAATGGACGAAGCTACCGTCGGCATGTCTCTGCTTATCACGTTTGTTTGTAGTGAAAGTGGACACACTGTATGCATCTTCTACTATTTCTTCCATAAAAGCGCTAAAGGTCTTCAGATTAACAGTGATCGCCTGTTTCCGGTACGATGCCCATTTCATTCGGCTGGGAGTTTTCCTACGAGATCTTTCAATAGTGTCGGATTTTCCAAATGTTCCAGCAGATTCGCGGCAATTATATGATCGCAAAGACCTTGTACTGATGTTCCGAACTCAATTAACGTATCCAATTTGTCTGCTCGTGGGGCCATTGAAGCATTCACCTTGTCGATAAAAGACTCTATTAGTAGATCGGGCCGACCAAACCTCATTCGTAGAGATTCAATAACTTGTGGAGTGGATGCCGGAAGGATTAAGCGGCTTCTTACAGACTCCCAAGCAGCGCCTTTTAGACAACGTTGTAAACGAATCATGTTCTCACCATTACTATACCCACAGGCCTGCGTTGTATAGTTATAATGACTGATGAATACAGGCCAGTCAGCTGGATCACCGTTAAACGTCGGTAGATCACGTGGTAGAACCTGTCTAGCTGCCAATTGCTCTTGAGTGGGTCCGGCGTCTGGCACGCTATGATGCTGTGCCACTGGTGGTTTGCTGCTGCTCGTTTGCTGCGAGTGCGCGACAGTTTGTATCAACTGCGGTTGGGGACGCTCCAATACCGAGTTTCTTCCCATAGATGAAGATTGGGCTGCCGCTGGACAGGCGTTTCTATTGTTCTGTTCCGAACGCGCGACTTCACGCTGCTGTTCGAATGGGTGATTGTTTGGCAAAGGAATGCTGTTGTGTGATGAACGCGCGTGTTTTCGCAGCTGTTCGAAATTCATGGTGGGTTCCGTGGCGATAGGAGAAATTTGCCAATCTATGTCCTTGTGCTGGAATTCAGATGGTGGGTCGATATTCGGAATATTCGGACGAGTTTTAGAAACCGCCCCCTTGGGTTTCACTGTGGCCGTTGTTTCATCTTGCTTGCCCTGGTTTCGCATTTCGAGTTGCAGTTTATGTAGTTTATCTTGCAGCATACGAATTTGTTGTTGGGATTCTTCTTCACGCATCTTGAGCTTTTCTTTCAAGTCTTTAACAAGCTCTGATTCATCGAAGATTTCCGTCACGGGACCCTGCTCTTGAGCCTGCTGAGTTCTAGTGGCAGGTCCAGCACTTATGTTGTTTTTTGTTCCGCCTATCGCACCCTGTTCTTCTTTTTCGGCTGCCACATTTTTATGCTGTCGTACCCAATCCATAGTTCTGTGGTGCCTACCAGCCTTACTGTTTCTTGTAGTCGCAAGATCAGCATAAATACGCACAGTCCAAAGTATCAACGATCGGACGATTGCAATTATGCTGACGGCAGCGAAAAGAGTCACGTAGCTGACAACCACACTCGAGTTAGTTAAATAAACATATTTTTCAATTCGTTCATTCTTAACGAGACTGTACTAGCGAGTGGTTCTTATTCTGAGATATCACTATGCCAGCGGGAGTAGTGAAGAGTCCCCACACAAAGTGCAGTGCTAAGCACATCATGGCGATCCTGCCAGGAGTCGAACCTGGAATCTTCTGTAATGTTAAATTTCGAACCGATGACATCATTTCAATAAAAGGAATCAATGGAGTAACCAAATCTTTAGGGTCCATTGATACTATTTTACGTTTTGGAAACGATAATTACGATATTAAATTTAATGTAGTTTCAAATTTGCCTAGTAATATAGCAGGTTTAATAGGAACTGATTTTTTGGTCCATTATAGGGCAAATATTGACTTCGAGGCATTAACATTATCCCTAAGATACAGGAATGACAAACACATAATACCCTTGACACTGAATGGTACTGTAGCAATTACGATACCAGCCCGAACAGAAATTACAACATATGTCAAAACGCAACATGTAAACACATGTGTAGTACTTAACCAGGAAGTTACTTCACATGTTTATATTGCAAATTCTATTGGACAACCTTCAAACGGATTGATACCAGTTCGGATTGTTAATTTCAAAAACAAACCGGTTGTTATTGATCATATTGCACCCCACATTGAGCCAGCTTCAAATTACAATATAATTGAATTAAGCAAAAATGACAACAATATTGATAAAAACCGAGCCAGTAAATTGCTCAGAGAACTGAAATTAGGTCACCTTTCTGGAATTGAAGAGAAGACAATTAAACAGATTTGTCTCAAATATGCAGATATCTTTTGTTTAGAAGGTGATAAACTTGGAACAACTAACGTTTATTGCCCGACGATATCTGTCAAACCCAATAGTCAACCCTCCTTTAGTAAACCATATAAAATTCCACATTTACAAAAGGAAGAAGTCATTAAGCAAGTTGAGAAAATGCTTAACGACGAAATTATCGAAGAAGCAAAATCTGAGTGGAACAGCCCCTTACTGCTTGTTCCGAAAAAATCCGAAAATGGGAAAAATAAATGGAGATTAGTCATTGACTATAGGAAACTCAATGCTAATCTTCAAGATGACAAATTTCCGCTACCTAATATAGAGGAAGTAATTGATTCCCTATCAGGAGCACAATATTTCACGCATTTGGACCTGTCGCAAGGTTATTACCAATGCGAATTGAAGCCTGAAGACAGACATGTAACAGCATTTTCAACACCAACTGGTCAATATCAAATGACTAGATTGCCCATGGGATTGAAAATAAGTCCCTCTAGCTTTTCACGGTTAATGACTGTAGCTATGTCAGGCCTAAATCTTGAAAGATGTTTGATATACTTAGATGATATTATTGTGTTCGGGAGAACATTTGACGAACACAATAAAAATTTGATTTCCGTTTTTCAATGACTACGAGAAGTCAACTTGAAACTCAACCCTGCTAAATGTAATTTCTTCAAGCAGGAGTTGATATATTTAGGGCATTTTATTTCAAAAGAAGGTGTACTACCCAAAAAATTGAAACAATTAAAAGTTGAAAGAGTCCTTCATCCTCGGATGAAGTCAAGAGATTCGTTGCTTTCGCGAATTATTATAGGAAGCATATACGAAACTTTGCGAGTTTATGTTCGCCTTTGAATTATTTAACGCGAAAGGGAAGCGAATTCAATTGGAATTCGGAATATGAAACTGCATTTCAACAGTTGAAAGCGAGTTTCATCAACCCCCCTTTGTTGGATTATCCGGATTTTAGTGAGGAAAATACATTTAAATTACACACTGACGCATCTGGTTATGGAATTGGCGCAGTGTTGAGCAATAAAAATGAAAAACCTATAGCTTATGCTAGTAAAGCGTTGAATAACGCTGAGAAAAACTATTCAACCATCGAAAAGGAACTTTTGGCAATAGTTTGGGCAATTCGTCATTTTCGTGCATATTTGTATGGGCGAAAATTTGAATTGTATACTGACCATCGCCCATTAGTATACCTTTTTACTCTTACAGATCCTTCAAGCAGACTGACGAAATTTCGTCTGGCGCTTGAAGAATACAACTTTGATGTCTTTTATAAGAAAGGTTGCGAGAACGCTGTGGCGGACGCGCTATCACGTATCTCGACAACTGAATTAAAAGACATGCACACAAAATTGACACAAGAAGCATTCATAACCACACGAAGAGAGAAAAATAAAACTAATCATGAAAAGAACGTCACTGGCCATGACAATCCTACCATGAAGATTATTCAAATCATAGTGAAAGATCATAGCTCTCAAGAAAATGCGAAATGGATCCCAGAAAATGAAACGATACTCATCAAACCAACGGAAACATTGGTTTCGTTACGACGAACAATGAAGGAACTTGGTAAGATTTGTACTCAACAAAATGTCGACGAATTATATATAAAAATAAATAATCAAAGTGCGCACAAATTTTATGAGCAGATAACGAGCAATGACTTACAAAAAGGGATACCAAACATAATAAGAATAGCAAGTAATATTAAAGTCATCGAGGACGAAGTAACCAAAAAAAATTTGGGGTGGGTAATGTCTATTACATTACCGCGGGGTTGACGTAGAACTACGATGTTTAATAATTTGATTTGTCATGTGTATGAATTTGTAAGTGTACTAGTTTTGTGTTGTTATTGATCGGATGATGTTTTCAGAAGTTAACTCTTTTTGGACTCATTTTGGTAGTCCTGAAAAGAACCATTTGTTGTTCTGTGGTTCCGAGAACCAGTGTTTGGTGTTCCAGGAATAATGCCAGATGATTGAATTTGTTTGTTTGGTCGTTGCTTCCTTGTGTTGCTTGGTTGGGTGATCGGTTTCTGGCTCCAGCTGTAGTTCGCCAAACTCCTCCAGTAGATTAGATGTTTGATAGCTCGTCAACCTGCGCCAACAGGGTCAGAGGCGTAACTACCACCGAGCGAACTGGCCACAACTGACTCGCTACATCGAAAACCGCATTCCTGACGACCCTCCGCTGGCAACGACGGACGAAATCGACAGTGTTCTACGCTGTCTCACGCAAGACATCGGTGAAGCTGAGCAACGGTTCATCCCATCAACGCCAGTAACACGTAAGTTCACTAATATCGACTCGGAAACGAAACGAATTATCTCGCTCAGGAATGCCATTCGGCGCCAGTTCCAACGCACGAAAAATCAGGGCCGGAAAGTTCTTTACCGGAAGTTGAGTAAGATCATCGCGATCAGGGTTCAGAAGATTAGGAACATTCAATTCCAGAAGGACATTCGCTGTATGCCTAGCTACTCGAAACCCTTCTGGCGACTCACGAAAGCCTTAAAAGCCAAGCCCAAACCCATCCCTCCACTAACCAGTGACGAGAAGGTCCATCTGACCTCTGGGGAGAAAGCCAATTCTCTCTCCAAGCACTATCTGGCTTCCCACAACCTGGGTCGCGACACTGTCAGTCCGATGGAAGCGTCGGTATTTGACAGTATTTTCCAACTCGCTAACTCGCCAAGTGAACTCCCCGACGATCAGCAGATCTCGCTGGACGAACTCACCTCAGCGGTTAAATCATTGAGGAACATGAAAGCCCCTGGATTCGATGGTGTCTTCAACATCGTCCTTAAACACCTCGGCCCAAAAGCCCTATCGCTTCTCGTAAGCATCTTCAATCGTTGCCTTGCGACTGGATATTTTCCGTCCGAGTGGAAGCGATCCAAAGTGGTAGCCATTCCCAAGCCAGGTAAGGACCCAACCTGTCCTTCGAGCTACAGGCCGATTAGTCTGCTTTCCTCAATGAGCAAGCTCTTCGAAAAGCTTATTTACTCCCGGCTTCTGTCCCACACCGAGGCCAACAACATACTTCCGGAGGAGCAATTTGGGTTCCGCCGAGGTCACTCGACGGTCCATCAGCTTCAAAGAGTAGCGAACACCATCAACCAATCGAAAGCGATCTCGAAGACGACAGTCATGGCCCTGCTCGATGTCGAAAAGGCCTTCGACAATGTGTGGCACGACGGCCTAGTCCACAAACTCACCCAATACAACTTCCCGGGCTACCTGGTGAAGATAATTTCCGGCTATCTTGAGGGAAGAACATCGCAGGTCTCTGTAGGCAGTGCACTCTCGGATCCCTATCCGATTCCCGCCGGAGTCCCCCAAGGTAGCATTCTGGCACCTACAACCTGTACAACCTGTATACGGCTGACGTCCCTCCGCTCCCAGATGGAGGCACCTTGTCGCTATTCGCAGACGACTCTGCGACTCTGCGATTACGCCCCCTTGTGGCTAGGCTCCAACGCGGTCTCGACACGTATATCAAATTCCTCACGGATTGGAAAAATCATGTCAACGGCTCCAAAACCCAAGTCATAATATTTCCACACCGAAACTCCGAGTGACTCAAACCGCAAACTAAAATCCGCATCCAAAATGCGGAAATAGAGTGGTCCCCGGAGGTCCGCGACAGCAAGCTCCTGTTCCGCTCCCACGTTGAATACCGAGTATCGAAGGGAATCACCCTGATGAAGTCCCTCTATCCCATCATCAACCGTCGCTCAAAAATGTCCGTCAGCAATAAGCTGACGGTATTCGAGCTCATCGTTGCCCCCATGCTGGAATATGGGTCCCCAGTTTGGCGAGGATGCGCGAAAACCCACAGGAGGAAACTGCAGAAACTCCAGAACAAGTTCCTGAAAATGATTTTAAATCTACCGACACGCACGCGCACCACCGAAGTCCATCGGCTGGCTAACCACGACACTGTGGAGCAGCGAATGGCCAAATTCACTGAACGCCATAGAATTAAAGCGCAAAATTCCGAATTCGAGTCCATCCGAAATCTGTACCCAATCATGTAAATAGTAGGTTAAGGTAGTTAGGTAGCATTTTTAAATAATTAAAAACAAAAGTGTACAAAAGTACCAAATGTACAACAGGCATAAGCCATCATCCGACAACAGCAATTTGCACAACCAAGAAGAAAAAAAAGAATGAATAACATTTATAGTTGAAACACTTGATTTGTAAACCTTTGTAACAAAAAACGATCTAAACTGAATAAATCAAATTGAAAAATTTGGGGTGGGTAATGTCTATAACATTACCGCGGGGTTAACGTAGAACTACGATGATTAATAATTTGATTTGTCATGTGTGTGAATTTGTAAGTGTACTAGTTTTGTGTTGTTATTGATCGGATGAAGTTTTCAGAAGTTAACTCTTTTTGGACTCTTTTTGGTAGTCCTGAAAAGAACCATTTGTCGTTCTGTAGTTCCGAGAACCAGTGTTTGGTGTTCCAGGAATAATGCCAGATGATTGAATTTGTTTGTTTGGTCGTTGCTTCCTTGTGTTGCTTGGTTGGGTGATCGGTTTCTGGCTCCAGCTGTTGTTCGCCAAACTCCTCCAGTAGATTAGATGTTTGATAGCTCGGGTGCTTCGATCGTGAGAATCGATAGAATCGGTCCAGTGCTTTGGTCTGTAGCAATATCCATTGCATGAGCATTTAGGCTTTGTACATTGATACTCATCAATATGCAGGCTGGGCCACTATGATCCAGTATTTCACGTCTCAAAGCGTCACTAATCGATGATTGCCTAAGCGCTGCAGCTCATTCCTCAAGTCAACCTTTGGAATTGCTGCCTTTGGCGTGATGGAACTGGGAAGAATTGGTAGAGTTTGTCAAAAATAGTCCTTGCAGTGAAGTAACCCGCGACAAACCAACATATACCAATTGCTGATCCTAGCTTTTGTCATAGTCGTACACGACCTCGGGGAAAGTTCCACCTTGCGACTTATGAACAGTTAAAGCACAGGCACTAACCATCGGGAACTGAATGCGTTTGCATTTGATTATGATTAATTTGATTTGATTAATTCTCTATACAGGAGTGAAATTGGAATTTCAAAACCAAGAGCCTTACGTTGGCATGAAATATTTTGAACTCTTATAACTGTTTGCTGGTTTAACGAAATTCCTTGAATGGCACCTCAATTGAAAGACAAGACATCAAAGAGTCATGTCGTTTACTAACTGAATCCCACATAACTGTCCAAATAGTTTAATAACTGTTTTAAAAGAGAACGTTGATTTCAAGCAAATTTATAAATAGGGGTGCTAGAGAAAATTTGACGTCATTTGCTTTCAATTCTCCGCTTCGATCGCATCTCAGCAGGCAACAGATCGTCTTGCTCTGACCGGGCGTGCTTCTCAGGCACAGACATCGATAGCGAAGGACCTCCCCGTTTGTCTTGCTTCGCTCAAATCAAACTGTCGAGCGAGCGAGAGAAGATGCCGTCCGAAGCCAAAGTCATCACCGCTGCCGCCGCCAAGAAGAAGAAGAAGAAGAGGAAGCAGTCCACAGGAAAATTTGCGGTCGAACTGTGAACACGGTCGGGCAAGTCATTCTCGCTTTGTGCTTCACCGCTTGTTTGCGTTCACCCAGCCATCGTCATCGCCGCCATCATCAGATTTCGACTTAAGCCCGGTAATCCACTACCTGTTACTGTTGTGCGCCATCCACGTCACGAAACTTTCGGTTCGTCGTATAAGCAAATAACTTGCTCAAATTTATACATTTGAGTTGAGGATTCCCCGTTTGACCATGGCAATCAACTGATAACATCCCGCAGTGTTATTTATCTGTAAGAGCATCAAAGCTAACAAAGCCATCGGCCCTTTTCAGGGTCATCAAATTAGTAGAAAAAAGTTAAAAGAGAAATATTTCCGACTTTAAATATGACTTCTTATATTCCTAAATCAATTTCACAGTTTCATACAAAATTTCATTTGTCATGAATAATTTATGACTCAACATTTTGAGACTGTAATCGCGGACGCTGCTGCAGTGCCATCGGGGTGAGTGCTCAACATTCCACAACAATTGTAAAATAGAGTGGCATTTCCAACAGCGTCTTTGATGTTCCACATTTTGTGGGAACACTTTGATTAGCAAAATTATCACATGTAATAAAATTGCGACATATTGAGAATGCTTTTGAAAAGACATTCTCTTTGAACAATTTTAATAATTTTGGCACCCATGGATCAGAAATTTACCGTCATAATAAAGAAAACTATTGATTATCAATATCTCGTATTGAATATTTAGTTAATGTCAACCCTTCCAGCAATTCATGTTCGACCAATTTCTCACGCATTAGCATTCTCCGCAATTTTCAAGTAATTCTAAGCCCAACAAATTATTGGCACATACCCATTTCCCAGATTGGTCGATCAGCGAAGAGCACAAAAGGGAGGAGCATCATCTGCTATTCTGAGGTTATAAAACATGCTTCCTTCGTCGGATTCAGTTTCATTCTAATTCCGCTTTCGAGCTGGTAAGAGCTCCTCCGAACTTGCTCAGCGAGAAGTACCTCGCTACTAGAAATCTGCTGAGCTGTTATTCTTCAAGCTGCCAATCCAGCATCTGGTCTGTGAAATCGCTCAAGATTTCTAGGTTGACCGATCCGCGCTTCTAGATTTATAATGATCTAAATTTCGCGGTATACTACAATTTGGTTCACATAATTTACCCCACATAATTACATGAATTTGAGAATTTACCACTGCAGCGCCGTCGGACCGTAATAACATCATGCTACTCAGCATTGTATGGTATTTCTAACAGCATCGTTGATTTATCATATAATGGGGGAACACTTCCTAAATTCTCGAGTATTAAATTGGAAATTGTATTAAAATTGCGACAGATTTTAAATACTGTTCAATAAACTATTTCCTGACCAATTGTAATAAGCAACTATTGATCTGAAATTTTTCTACATGTTAGTCTATTGCGTTAATCTGAGAAAAAGGCTATATGAAATTGATGTCTTGGCAAGGGATGTACAAGATGAGCATTATGTATTTATTTTCCAATTTCCGTACTCGAGAATTTTGGAATCGGGGGCCGTGATGCTCGGGATGGATTGTCCTCCATGACTGGTCCTGGCTGGAAATATTCGTGGGGAGAAACTCGACCCTTTGCTGCAGGAATTTCATTAACAACTCTTTGGTAAAGCAGAAATTTCTGATAAAAGTGAACTTTTTCAAAACAACTCTTATTGATTGGAATATTTATCAACAACTCTTTGTTAAGTAAAATCATCCTTAATAACTCTTTGCTCCATCGCCAAACCAAACCATTTCATTGAATTCATCAAGTACAAGAATATGAATGGTAAGGAGAGGCAGATGGTGTATATTTTGCTGGCGTTACTTTCCAACAGGTCGCCGGTTGGCGCTGACTACTAATCCGTCCACTGAATGATTTTCAGTTGTTGCTTTCGCTCTCTGGTTCCGTTCGCTACTCGCACACTGCTGTGGCTTTCACGCGCTCTTCCTTGCTGCTCCGAATGATCCGTTCGTTACGCCGTTCGATTTGCGAATGAGGTGGGAGCAGTAGTAGTAGTAAAATATCTCTTTATTCATATCTTAATGTGAATTTACATTAATTTAACATTTCGATTGTTTCTGCCTCTGTTGGGCATTTCAGCTCTGGTTAAAGTTGGTTTAGTGTTTGAACAGAAAAATGTATAGAAATTTTAATTTAATTTAACATTATTGCCTTTCAAGGCATTTGGTTTGGGTTTTAAATTACTTAATTTTATAACCTACCTAACTTAACCTAAGAAGGCCAACTATGGAAAGCCAGCGTTTGAATTGGCCAGATCCACTCAAAAAGGCATTTTCTATGGCGAAAAGCCCCAGAGCGTAGATCTGGTCAGTTCTGGTCTTGCGCTCACGGAGTCGAGCGAATAGCTTGTCGTAGATTGGCACCAGTTGTGCAGCTGTGTAGAGCGGCGCGGCTTCCTCAGGACGCACAGACTCTTGTTGCTGTTTAAATCCCGGAGGGCTTGGTGGCAGCCATCGGTTGGCGGAAAAAGCTGGAGGAGCTTGACAGCTGGTTGATGTTGCAGGCTTTTGGCGATGGGGAAGTTCCGGCCAATTGTAGTCGTTCAGTGCTGGCGGACCTTTTCGGTTCGGCTGGTTTCTGATGCTTGCCTTCTTGCGGATTTTCATGAATTCCGCGCGTTTTGGGCACGTTAGACTTGTGCACTTGGCACATTGCGGGTCAAATTTGAATTGGACCGGATCAATTATCTCGATCGCGATGTGATGGCAATTGTCGGTGCTGTGGTTATCGCCACACGTGTTGCAGCGAGGAGCCATGTGGCAGTTGCGGGTTCCGTGGCCGAATTGTTGGCAATTCATACATTGCGTGACGTCGCGGTGTGTTGGTTTGTACCGATCCCATTCTACGACGGTACTGTTCACTATTCTAGTAGACTTGAGATCCTTCATCGTGACGGATCCACGCTCGATGTGCACCAGGTAGAGCTGGTCGCGATACTTCTTCGACTTGTCCTGCCGGTTAATTTTGATAATTTTGGTGGGTTTCAGTCCGCATTCCACCAGTTCTCTTTCAAGTTGCCCGAGATCCATATCGTCGAGCCCGCGCAACACAACCTTGAGCGGCTTGTCGCTGGGGATGTCATGAGGGTAGTACTCATGTTTCCCCTTTTGCAGGATTTCCCTTTTTGCAGGATGAGCTGGGAGCAGAACAACCAGTGGTTTTATTTGCTCCAGCTCCGTTCACCGATGGCGAGTGGTGGGGTTCTCGCTTGGTTGTTTCGTCACTCCGTTCGCTACTGGCACGCGATTGGTTATTGCTTTCGCGCTATTTTCGTTGATGGTGTAATTCTTCGCTGAGAAAAAAAACTGCAACTCTTTTGATTTTTCATGCAAAATGACCAACTTTGATAAACTATATCGCAGTTATTTATGGACCGATTTGAAGGAAATTGTCACAGAATATCAGACATAACTTAAATTTTAACATATATTTTTGAGTGATTTTCCATATCACACGTTGAAAAGCAGTAACGGTTTGACTAAAGTGAATTGTTTGACGATTTTTTATAATTGACATAACTAAACATATTGAAGAAATAGCTTCATGGTATCTTCAGCAAAGTTGTAGATTTTGACAAGATGAATAAGTTTGCTGAAGACAGTTTTTGTGTAAGGCTATCAGATTTTAAGATAAAAAGTTTTGAATTTTTCGTCGAAAATTACAGTTTAGTCAAACCGTTATTACTTAAAAACTTGTGATTGGAAAAATTATTCAAAAATATATGTTAAAATTCAAGTTACATCTGATGTTCTGTGAAAGTTTCATTCGAAAATATTTCCATAAATAACTGAGATCTAACTTACCAAAGTTGGTCATTTTGTATGGAAAATCGAAAATGTTGCAAATGCATGTGAATAAGTTGGGGCCTTCCTTAACCGAGTGGTTAGAGTCCGCGGCTACAAAGTAAAGCCATGCTGAAGGTGTCTGGGTTCGATTCCCGGTCGGTCCAGGATCTTTTCGTAATGGAAATTTTCTTGACTTCCCTGGGCATAGAGTACAATCGTACCTGCCACCCGATATACGATGATGATGATGATGATGATGATGTATACTACCATCTATTGTAGCAAGGCATCTGCCTATAGCACTGGAATAATCTGAAAAGCGATTTGATCAAGATTGTGCTGTTGTTCGTGATCCGTCAGTCTCCTGTATGAAGGGCCAAAAATGGATATGCGGACCCGCAAGCAGAGACACTTGCACGAAACCCGCGGCAGGGGAAAAGAATCTCCTTCCAGAAGAAAGTTTTCACGAACAACTGTACAATCAAGCCCTCGATTGACAGAATACTCCCAATAGATGGGGTCGAAGAGCCCGCCCTCAATCCACGAAATGTTAACAACAGGGAGGAGGCAGTCCCAAGCTCCCTGTCCAAATCGCTTCATTCGGGTGCCCTGGTGGTCCCTCCCAACCCAGTTATATATGATATAAAATATAAATAAATACAATATAAATTAGAACAGTCTCACCAAATTAGTTGGGATCCCATGTAGATTTGTAACTCTTGATGAACTGGATGTTAAAGGCTCTCCGATGACCACACGGTTTGATTTTTCGTATGGTTTCCATTTCACACTATATGCTACACTGCACTCGCGAAACCTTTCACTAATGATTGTGTTTATATCACGCAAAAATAAATAAAATTGAGATTTCTAACGCGCCGTATAAATAATCTTTTATTCAGATACAAAAAGTCTTACCATGGCGAGAGGGGGGTTGGTAAATTTCAAAAAATGTGTTACGTAATTAATGGGCATATTCAGTTTGCATTTTCATTTTCTTCAAATACGCGGCACTATGTAGTATATTGCGTCACACGAAGCTTATAAGCAAATTGCACGACAAACACATCACGCCCGCTTGACACGCCGCGTTGCTACGAAATGACGTCAGAAGTTGTTACGCCGAAATAATGTTGGACAGTTTCTCACCGCCTATGCCCAGCCAGAGAGCATCGATCATATTCAACACTTCATTCACACGTCTTCTCGCATACATCAACATTTCCACAAAAACCAACACTCAAGCGTATATGGAGTCTCTGGTCTTACTTCTACTTGTGTAGATATATTTTGTGAATGAATCCGAGCAGGAGAAATATATTAGAATTAGAATGCTTTCATCTCGCTCATCTGCTGTGAAAGGGAGCGGAAGAGAAATGAACGGCGTCACTATTCGCGCTGCAAGACCAGAGGGAGAATGAAAGAGAGAACTAGTGGCACGCAACAATGATGTGCGCCACTTGAGAAAATGAAATGAACGTAGATTATTTGACGAAACTTGACGAAGAAAAAATCTCGATTCATCGTTGCCAGAATACCGCTGATATTCTATGTACTGAAAAAGGCAAACAAAACAGCAACAATAAAAGGCGTTGGTACATTAAACGTTATTCACTTGATTGAAGATTGAATAAGCATAATGATGAATATGATAATAACAACAATAAAAAAATTTCATGCAGGGTCTTTGGAAAGATCTCACCAGTTTTGTTTCCTTCTGGTGCCTTTGGGTGCACTTGTATGCAGACACTTGAAGTGAACATTATTCTGAATCAAATTTTGCAGAAGCAATTCACACAAACCCACACTCTTGCTTTCCCCAACACTAAAAACACCAAACTTATATTTTCTTCAATATCTAGGCACATTTCTCCAATTTAAGCTCTGCATTCACTCCATAATCATGCCCATCATTTTCATTCGGCCGAGCCATGGCGTTCACTAAATCCACTTTTATTTTTCTTCCGATAGGTAGAACTTTATGCGTTTAGCATATTAAGGCCCTACGCACTTAAACTATCGTCTGAAAACGTTGTAATTATTTAATTTGATTTGATTTTCCCGTAAACCACTTTTTTATCACTACTAACAAAACAACTGCAACCGACGCGAGGCAGTGTTGCCGATCCTCCCGTACCTGCCACCCGATATACGAATGCAAAAATGGCAACTTTGGCAAAGAAAGCTCTCACTCAATAACTGTGGAAGTGTCATAAGAAGCACTAAGGGACTGTCCATTAATTACGTAAGTGTTTATGTGGGGAGGGGGGGTCTGAGATTTCTTACGCGCCATACAATTTATTTTTAATTTTCATACAAAAAATCTTACCATGGGGGGAGGGGGGATTGAAAAACCCCAAAAAATGTCTTACGTTATTAATGGACCGCCCTTAGGCTGAGAAGCAGGCTCTGTCCCAGTGAGGACGTTAATGCCAAGAAGAAGAACAAGAAGAAGAAGATGTGAATAAGTTCTCTGTTTGTTCGACAAACCAGCTGAATATTTCATGGGTGCACAACAGCAACAGGGTAGCGGATCACAGGGATTTAGTTGAAATCTGGAAACGTAGCTCAATCTTGAAATCTTGAGCGATTTCACAAACCAGATTCTGGATTAACAGCTCAGCAGGCTCCTAGCAGCGAGGTACTTCTCGCTAAGCAAGTTCGGAGGAGCTCTTACCAGCTCGAAAGCGGAAATGGAATGAAACTGAATCCAACGAAGGCAGCATGTTTTATAACCTTGGAATAGCAGATGATGCTCCTCTCTTTTGTGCTCTTCGCTTTCTGATCGACCAATCTGGGAAATGGGTATGTGCCAATAATGTGTTGGGCTTGGAATTACTTGAAAATTGTGGAGAATACTAATACGTGAGATATTGGTCGAACATGAACTGTTGGAATGATTGGAATTCCCTAAATATTCAATACGAGCTATTGATAATCAATAGTTTTCTTTATTATGAAGGTAAATTTCTGATCCATGGGTGCCAAAATTATTACAATTTTTCAATGAGAATATCTTTTCAAAAGCATTCTAAATATGTCGCAATTTTGTTACATGGGATAATTTTCCTAATCAAAGTGTTCCCATAAAATATGCAACATAAAAGGCACTTTTGGAAAAGCCACTCTATTTTACAATCGTTGTAAAATGTTGAGTACTCACCCCGACGGCACTGCAGCAGCGTCCGCGAGTGCAATCTCAAATGGTTGAGTCATGAATTATTCATGACAAATGAAATTTTGTATGAAGCCGTGAAATTGATTTGGGAATATTAGAAGTTATAAATAAAGATGGAAATATTTCTCTTTTAACTCTTTTCCACAAATTTGATGGCTCTGAAAAGAACCGATGGCTTTGTTAGCTTTGATGTTGTTACGGATAAATAACACTGCTCGGACCAGCAAAACTCAGGGGGCTTCTGGTATTTGTTCCTAACGAGATTGCTTCTTGACCACCAATGATGATTTCATCACGAGTCGAAATTTTGAAGCGCGGGTCAACAGCTCCTCATCCGATGAAATTTGCGGCGGCGATGACGATGGCTGGGTGAACGCAAACAAGCGGTGAACCACAAAGCGAGAATGACTCGCTCGACCGTGTTCACAGTTCGACCGCAAATTCACCTGTGGACTGCTTCCTCTTCTTCTTCTAGGCGGCGGCAGCGGTGATAACTTTGGCTTCGGACGGCATCTTCTCTCGCTCGCTCAACAGTTTGATTTGAGCGAAGCAAGACAAACGGGGGCGTCCTTCGCTATCGATGTCTGTGCCTGAGAAGCACGCCTGGTCAGAGCAAGCCGATCTGTCGCCTGCTGAGATGCGAGCCAATCGGAGAGTGAAACGCAAATGACGTCAAATTTTCTCTAGCCACCCCTATTTATAGATTTGCTTGAAATCAACGTTCTCTTTTAAAACAGTTATTAAACTATTTGGACAGGTATGTGGGATTCAGTAGGTAAACGACATGAAGCTTTGATGTCTTATCTTTCGATTGAGGTGCGAATCAAGAAATTTCGTTAAGCCAGCGAAAAGTTATAAACGTTTAAAATATTTCATGCCAACGTAACGCTCTTGGTTTTGAAATTCCAATTTCACTCCTGTATAGAGAAGAAAGACGTACTTCTATGTCAAAAATCTGAACTGCTACGGCAAATGAAATGTAATATGTTGTTAACAAAATGTTAATAAAATCTTAGATTTGTTTTACCAAATTAGGATGATAGTGTTGTCTAATAACACAGAACATCTAGATATAAGAAATAATGAATGTTTGAAATGATACTAATAAAGAAATTGAAAAAAAAAACAACATTCTTCAAACGTTTTTTTTTTTGTTAGATTGTCTGTAAATTAAGCCACATTCGAAAATTCGGGTAAATCATTTTCGGGTTATAATCATACAATCGTTTTCGGCATGTAATCCTGCTGAATCGGAGCCTTTTTGCAGAGTTGGGTAAGTTCCGACACAGACAAACAGACAACACAATTAGAACAATTATCAATGTATAACAAACGACTGCGAACATTAGCGCCCAAATGCTAAAAATACTTGTTTTCACCCTATGAAAACCAGGTGGCGGTAGTGCGCAAATATCCAACAAAAGCTACACGCAAACAAATTTCAATCTGTTCGGTAAAAATAACTGGGTTTTGGAACTACCGAAAAAGTCAGTAAACTAAAAAAAAATGTCAGAAATCGGAAAACAGAGATTTTTTACTGAAATTTTGCAGAGAGCTTTCTTTTTATATCATATATCGATAAAAAATAAAACATGGTGAAATTTGCTTTTCAACTACGCGAGGCGACAGTTTTCATTTTACTTACTTTTTCGGTAGTTCCAAAACCCAGTTAAAATTTTACCGACCCCAGTAATTTAATCTAAGTGTGTAGCTTCCACTTCAAAGCATTGTATTTCAATCCGTGACACCCACCGTACAACACTGTGTGGTCAAAAGTATGATGCTAAACTTCTCAAATCTAGAATGTTTCTAGTCAAAAATACTACAACTCTGGTTAAATCAACAGAAGAAATTTTATTGTGTAGTTATGTTGACTATGTTTTGGTAGAGTTAACAGATAAATGTAGTCGGTTGAAAATCGTTGGTGCAGTTCTTAATTTTACCATAGATTCAGTAGTTTCTACAATAAAATTTATTTCAGTGTACACGAGCGCCACGGGTGAGCGTGTGGCACACTACAAAATATTAGAATTGAGTACTTTTTTGCTGTGCAATGAAATAAAACCTTGAGTTATGTCTGTTAGTCTGTGGTTCTGGGCGACGATAGACCCGTTGGAGCTGCAACAGAAATACTCCCAGGGATGCTGCAAATCTGATGGACAGCTTGTTATCTTTTCGCTCTGATGGTATGAGTATTTGCCGAACATGAGATTGTTTAGGAGAAAACAGATAAAGTGTGACCTATGAAAGGTATGCAATTAAATTTTCTGGTTGAAATCACTAAGGTCAATGAGTGTAGGTTTGAAACATGCCGACATAAAACTGCTAAAACTGTGCATTCGGATTGAGCTGCAAACGTATTGTCAGTTTGGTTTTGAAAATAATCCCCAGATGTTATAATTAAATTACATTATACTTCAACAAATGTATTCAGGTTAGCTTGCATATACAGTTTATACCCCATGAACTAATCTACGATGACGTCACGCTGCATCTTCCAGCGGGAAGAAAACCTTGACTGCGGGCCATGTTTACACAAAATGAACGATTTTGTTGCGCATTCATCCACTCAATGTTCATCCGGTAATCATTCCTTCACTGGATGTTGGTCCGGATGTCATTTCATGTAAACACGGCCCGCGGAAAAGAAAAAGAACATTGACAATAAATGAAGACCATGGATAAGTCCATTTGATGAATAAAACCTAAATAGGCCAGGGGAAGTGGTTTATCTAGAGTGAATTTCTGTAAGAGAAAAAGTAGGTTTTGTATGAGAATTGACAGAAAAATGAATGACATGTTCATCCACTTCTCCTGGCCTATTGCCTGTACAAGAACGAACAGACATTGCAAACAGATATCTTGAATAGAATATTTTCACAGAGAGATTATAACGTAGAAACGTTTACCTAGGAGTCACAGAAATGTTACCTTCATAACACCCACTGCCCAACTAACATTCACTCATTTAACAAACACCATTATGGCAGTTTTATTCAGCATCATGTTTAATAACATTTCAATAATTTCCATGGCCAACCTTTGTTCAGGCGTTGTTCACACAAATTTGGAGAAACTTTAAAGCATGTCGTTGAGCACCAACTTTATTTTTTAGATTTAAAAATGTTTCACAAGCATTTTGTTCAGCTTTTATATGGCTGGTGTAAAAATAATAAAAAAAAAATGAAAAACAAAAAAAAATATATTCTAGGCACCTTATAAATGTAGTGAACATAATTATTATGATATAACAACCACATATAAAAATCACCTGGATACTGGATTCGAACTCGAGACCTTCCAATCTTCAGCGGTATGCCTTACCATCTGCGCCATCCTAGAATTGATGAATGTACCATCCAGTGCAAAATATTAACCTCTCATAGCTGAATATTGATCGTGTTAGAGCTCCTATTCAATAATGTCTAATCAACACATGGTACGCTAATCAACAACTGAATAAGCATAAGATTCAGCTGCTGTTTAGTGCTGATCCAAGCTGAGTTCAGTCCGCTATTTTTAGCGCATAGTGAGAAAATTTATGTCAATGATGGTCAAAAATAAAGTTTTTTTTTACGCAAAATAAAATTAGTTTGATGCGTGGATTTTTTTTTCAGAAATGGCGAAAAAAGCTTAGCAATAGCAAAGTATAATGCGGATATCTAAATATGATATTAAATTGATAGATATGATGATATCTAAAATTAACTACTAGAATCATATTGGCATGTCGTATTTAGATACTGTAAAATTTGAGCAATAGGTGCGAGCTATTCATTAGATCTGCAAAAATCAAACTTTGCAAAAGTTCAGAAGTGCCAGGAACAAAATGTTGATATTGTCTTCAGATCTTTTATCTCTTATGTCAATCAATATCACGTTTTGTTTGTCAGAACTATATTTCTGAAGACTGGCCATGTTTCTTTTCTTAACAGCTATTTGAAAATCTTTGAGAAAGTATCAGTTATGAGCTTTGAATTGCATTCGGAACTCAACAGGAATTTCAGATATTTTGACCATTTTATGAAATTTAGCTGTAGTGTGATCTAAGGCTTATTTATTGATGAACAATGTGTTTGTTAATCGTTATTTTGGCCTCTATTGATATACTAAAGCTGAATTAGGATTTTATAAAATACTTATTCAACTCATAATCATGTTTATGTTAAGCATGTGGAAATAGCTGAAATGCGAAGCAAGTAAAACGTTAATTCGTCTTCTTAATATCCCTTTATACATATACATTTATTTGGTGGAATATTGGCTTTTTAACTGGGGGAAACATGTCTTGTTCGGCTTATTAGTAAAACAATCTTGACTAGTCGAATGAGAATCATTGGAAACGTTTAATAAGTGGCGATTCAACTTTTGTTCATTCTAATGCATAACGCTGGGGCCCAGATAGCCGTAGCGGTAAACGCGCAGCTATTCAGCAAGACCAAGCTGAGGGTTGTGGGTTCGAATCCCACCGGTCGAGGATCTTTTCGGGTTGGAAATTTTCTCGACTTCCCAGGGCATAGAGTATCTTCGTACCTGCCACACGATATACACATGCAAAAATGGTCATTGGCATAGTAAGCTCTCAGTTAATAATTGTGGAAGTGCTCATAAGAACACTAAGCTGAGAAGCAGGCTCTGTCCCAGTGCACTATGGGCCAGAAATCAAAATTTCGCGACAAAAGTCCAAAAACCGTTTTTTAATAAAATCAATTATTGAGATGAATTTCTCATTATTGAGAACATATGTGATTGTATACCAACTGTCTTATTTGATTAATAACATTATTTCATTGCACTTTATGGAGGTGAATATTGTCTAAACTGAAATACTTAAATTTTAGCCTATCATAACAAAATTTGATTCAAGGGGAAACATGGCAAGAAAAATTATTATGTATACATTTTCAGAAAACAAATTATGTGCACTTTACATGCCTGGTATAACAATTAAGTTAATTTTAAATTTAAGCATTGATTTTACAATGTACAGATAAAATTTACTATATTTTTATTAGCTCACCTCAAAAGTTAAGGTATTCGACCGTATTCGACTTGCAACCAGTTTGACGGGGAAGCCTAGACTCCACTCTTTCATGTGCTACCAAAAGTTTTTGCATATATTTGCGGATGGCCAAGATACATCGGTTCAAGTACATGCGATATTTAGTCGATTTTTTAATTCTATATTTTAAATTCGCTGCTGTTCAAACAATTAACAAATCCAATAAGTTTGATTGGTATAAAAGCAACTGAAGTAGTCATAATCCACTACTTTTGAGCCATTTTCCGTTCATGGACTATTCAAAATTCAGGTTGAGTCGGTTGAAAGAATACAAAAATTAATAATTATTCTTATTTTCTTCGAGGCCATGACTTGTATGGTATGATAAGACCATAACAGATGAATCTGTTTGAAATTCCCAATATAGGGACTTATGCGTGGTTTCTGGACAACATCCAGATAAAAATAATAGGCTTTTAAAGAAATATGAAACGGCTTAAATTGTTATATTTTTGTCGCAAATCGCAATGGCTTGAATTAAATATAGACATTTAGTAGAAATTTTCTAAACAGAATCATACAAAATTAGCTGATTACTTTTCAACCATGATTGAATTTTTGGTATAACATTTTACAACATTTTTAAAAATCAAGTAGAAACATCGAAAATCTACCCGTTTTTGAGTTTGATGATTGTGCGATATTTGCCAGAAAACCATTCGCCAGAAAACTATTCGCCAGAATGACATCTGCCAGAAAACCATTCGCCAGAATGTACCATTTACCAGAAAACCATTTGCCAGAATGTACCATTCGCCAGAAAGTACCATTCCCCAGAATTATTTTTATTGTCGATTTTGATCAATTAATGCATGGTGAAATATCTCGGAATCCAAAGATGGCCGTCACAATATTCGAATTGTGCCTTTTTCACATCTTCAAGAGCACTAAATTGAACTAACAGTATTGTAATAATCTCGTTCTTCTCATTTTAAGCTTTCTACTAGTGCACAGAGCAGAGACAATATAACAATGTTATTCTACATCTCTTGCGAGATTTTTGCCTATAAGGTTTTAATACAATATTCTAAGCTGTTTTACCTAGTTTTAACTTCGAGAAAATGCATTATCTTTCACCGCGATCTGTTCTTCATCAGAATATTGTATTGTACATAATTTCTCGATAATTTTTGCTTTTAAATTGACAGTTTATTGGGATTGTGCTACTTTCTACCAAATATCGATATCCCGAATGTCGTTTCGCCAAACACTAGTTCCGCAAATGCCCTGAATATCCCGTTTGCTCAAGTGGCCTATTTTCTCGAAAATGTTCTGGCACTCATAATTATCATAACTTATTGTATATTTCAGGGTGCTAAACGGTTCGTATGATATGCATCCTTCTTTTTTGATCAGCGGTTCTTTAAAGTTTCTCCAAACTCAGCATTCTTTCTAGTTCACCACTCTGTCTCTGAAGATTGTTTCTTCATATTGAACTGGATCTATTTTGGGGCCGCCCATAAACCACGTGGTCGTTCAAGGGGGTAGAAGGGGGTGGTTCTATCCTAATACCACGTTCCATACAAATTTCGGGCCATTCGGGAGAATGGATTGCGGGGAAAAGTGTCATTCGTGTAACTGGCGTTCGAGGAAATGATATTCGAGGGAACAACATTCGGGTAATAATAGACCAAAAGGTTTTTAGTGATAATGGTCACCTAAATTTCGGTACACGAAAAAGTATTCAAAAAAGAATCATTGCCTATCGCTACTTGGTATGGTTTGGTGAAAATAAGAATTTTTCATTCTTCATATATAGGATGTTCTTATTAATTTTAAAATTGTTTTCAATTGTCTGAAAGCTCCTGAAAATTGTTATAGGAAATGTAACTTTGGTTTGCGAGCGGAGGCATTATTTACTTCATCGAACAGACGGCACAAGTAGTTTCAACGTATATCGAAATCTTTTAAATTTCCAATGAACTAGCCCTTAAGAGGCAACACAACTTTGAAGAACAGCTTGTGATGAAAAGAAGAGAAAACTACTTTTCAAATATTCCAAACCATAATTTCCTATAAAACTTAGTAGTATAAAAAAAAAACATTTAATTGAAACTGAAAAATTCAGAAAGAAAATCGTATGGAATTTACTAATTATAAAATAACATTATTTCATGCTATAACATTTGTATAACAAAAGTTGCAGCGTATATTGAAATCTCGTAATTATTCAATGAATAAGTCGATAAAAAGAATCAAAACTTTTAAGAACAGCCTATGCTGAAAAGAAGGGCGAATCTCTTGTGAAGTCTTCCAAACCATAATCTGATTTTACAGAGACAATATATTTAAAAAAAAAACTTAGGGGAAGGGGTGGTAAAATGAACAGGGGTGGTAAAATGAACACGGTGCCTTTTATCGAGAAAAAAAAAAACAAATTTATATGAATTTTTATCACGCACGGACGATTTGAAACACAAATCGGAGTGTTCGGGTTGATACGGAGGTCAATTGAAGTGAAAATATCAACGCAAACTAAGATTTTAGAAAACCACGTTTGAAAATTAGGACCGACGTAACTTTTAGCTTGGGTGTCTTGAGGTTTTTCAGTGAGGTGAATATCGTTGTGATATGATGTCAAATCTGATACCTTTAGAATTCTTTTTGAATGGGTTACAATCATTAATGGATATATTTTCGGTAACGAGATGAAAATTTTCAGAAATATATGTTTTGCTCACGTTTTTTGCACGATGTTCATTTTACCACCAACAGCTGTTCATTTTACCCACATAGTGCAGGTAAAATGAACATTTGCACCGTTTTTTGCTAGCGATAAAAATATGTGAAAATTTTGCTATTTTAGTCTGAATTCATGTTGCTGCTATAGATGACATCCCTAATTTTAATGATGTTCGATAGAATTTCACAAATTCCACGTTTTTCTATCAGAAACAAGATGATATCCTTAATGTGTTCATTTTACCGCCCCTTCCCCTACTTTATTATCCGTTATGCTGAATATAAAATCGTTACACAGTAAGCATACATTGTGGAGCAGCTTTTAATGAATGCAACTGTTATTCTATTGTATGTTTTCTGCTTTCTGTTTAATGGTCCCTCAGGATTAAGTGCAGTCTTTTCAATTCATATATATAAAGCTTCAAATGATGATGTTGATCATTGAATGCTCGAAAAATCGATATTTTTTAACCATGAGGAAGCCATGTGTACCTAGTCCAACAATTAGAATACTAGAACCACAATCCCCAAAACGTATATTCGAAACTGGCTCACTAAGTCAACTAGTGTCCAAGAGACCCTGTATTTTTTTTTTTTAGTATACTAACAAAAATAATCCCACAAAACGTTTTAACGCTCTGGCTCGATTATTTCTCCTAAAATTGCAAACTTGAAATTGAAGAAAAAAAAAAATAAAAAAATAAAATCTAGGGGTTGGTCCATTCTGGGGAATGGTACATTCTGGCGAACGGTTTTCTGGCGAATGGTACTTTCTGGCAAATGGTTTTCTGGCATATGGTACTTTCTGGCGGATGTCATTCTGGCGAATAGTTTTCTGGCGAATGGTTTTCTGGCAAATATCGCACAATCGAGTTTGATGGTTTACTGAGAGTGACTTGATATTTTCTAATGGATTATAAAAGAAAATAGAAACACAAAAAATAAATCTTAACCAACCTCCTGCACTATCTCCCTATACTACGTTGGAATATCAGATAAATACAGTATAAAAAATTAATAGGAAATAAAAATGAAAAGACAGCACTTAACGATCAGGACAACCACCATTAATGAAGAAAATAAAAAAATGGCTTCAATCCTTAAAATTGCTGCCAGAAATATCGGCAACTTAAGCGTAATGATGTCGGGAGAATGTTAGAAGTTTAATCATATGAGCTATTCAATTGTACATAAACGAATCATCTAATTTCGTTAAAAGCAAATGAAGATTGAAATGAATTAAGTAGACCTCCTTCTACTTAATTCATTTCAATTTAAAATAAATCTGATTTCTCATATAGGAATTTGCTGCACGTAATCATAAAATAGATGCCATAAGCTGGTGTAAACTAGATGATCTGATGTTTTAACACATCAAGTAAGGCCCCATAACAGCTAAAATATTTCTGACAATAATGTTTCGAAAGTGATTTTGATTGAAACGCTTCAAAAATGTGAATTGTTACCATTAAAAACAGCAGAGCATCAACAAAAATGTAATTGGTGAAAACCAATAAATCTCGAAAAATTATTCATACAGACTCAAGTCAAAAAAGTATACAAACTTACTTTATCGATCCTACGTGTTAAGCAGGCGGAATTCTACACGTTCCACCCTGTACCAACTCAACTTTTCACTTTTAGAACGTTTAATTTCCGGATTTACAAAACGACGAAAGTAAGATTTTCAACTTTCGCAACCTAACCACTACTTTCGCCGCCCCGCTGTATGGAGAGACAAAGTGACTTAACCACGAATCAAAACAAAACACAACTTGAGCCGATTTTACACTGGTAGAAAAACGTCGAAAGTAACTTGATGAAACGGCTTATCATTTTGTGTAATTATTTTTTTTGGGAAATAATAGAAACTACGTAGTTTTTGAACGCGAGCTGATTGTATGCAAAATTTAAGTGGTGTACACTGCGAAAAAATGTTAAAAAGGTGATTCATTTTAAAACAGTTTTAGAAGACAGGTTGTGATTCTTCTGAATTAATTTTCTCAAAACCGTATGAAAGTTACTTACGTCGATTTGAAAAAGTAATCGAGAAATATATTTAATAAACAGTTGCCAATGCATTCCAAACAACTACATTTTGGAACATTTAACAACAATCACATTGTACAGGTATTTTTCAACTATTCTGAGAATCTTTAAAATGTATCTTCAAAATACTTTGAAATGTATGAATCATATCTTTGAAAATGTACTATGTATTTTGTAATTTGAAATATGAGCGAAGTTTGATTAATAATGCTTTAATTAACATATTTTTCCAAACATGCATAATCCTTACAAATATTCTTAATTCAATTCTAAATGCATTTTAATCATCCCAAACATGACTTTTTCATGCATTCTCAAGTTTGTACTACTTTTAGGTTGATATTTGTCCATTTTGGAGGTGTTTGGAATTTTGTCGCGAAATTTCGATTTCTGGCCCATAGTGCAGTGGGGACGTACCACCAGAAAGAAGAAGAAGATCGCTGAACATTGACCTATGTTTGTGTTTGAAGAGCATTTTCTCAGCTCCTTATAGGGCAATTTTTTTATTCAGCTGTCATTACCATTATTAAACAATAATTGAACATGCATGCTTATTTGTGGCCCTGAATTGTTAGTTGGGGGGTGCCTGATTGTTATTAAATCTGAGAATTACAATTATGCTATCGTGTAAGCGGAATGGAATGCTACGAGAACCGTGCTTTTCCCATTCTGTGACATGAGCCGTGCCTACAGAAACGATGGCAGACACCCGCCTGGAGCGTGAAACAACAAAAGTTGGGCTGACGGTAAACGAGTCGAAAAACAAAGCGCTACAGTAGGTGGAACCCAACGTGACAGGACTCGCCCTCCTGCTTCTTTTCAACAATGGACTTTTAATTGAAACCAACGGGGAGGTTGGTTGCAGAAGGAAGTAAGTGACGATACACTAGTCGACAAAATTGAAACCTGTACACGCACTTTGACTGTTTGCAAATTTGCAGTGAATGAAAACGGGCCTTCTGTCGACTGAAATGCATATTATAGTGAAAATGAAATTCTCACGTTCACTGAGCCAGAAATTGCGTACGAATTTCATAAGAGAACGCTTGTGAATTGATTTCTTGACTGGTTTTCTCTTTTTCATAAGATTCTTATGAAACACAAAACGTCCGATATTCACAAGAAATTCTTGTCGTTAACATTAGAAATCTTATGAATATCTTTATTTTCCTAAATTCAAAGAGCGATTCTCTAAATACATAATGGTCCTAAAGAATTCCATAATTGATATCTATGATCCTTCATAAGAGTATCTTATGATATTATACCTATTTGTATTATGAACGCAATGATCGATGGAAGTTCACAAGTTTTTCTTATGAGTCTCATTAGATGCTTCTTATGTCTTTATTCCAAAAGAATTTCGTATGAAATTCTTACGTGGTTTTTGATAGGAAGTCGACTGATTTTCACAAGTGTTACTAATCAATGTCATACACGCGCTTATGAATCTCAATCGTGAATATTTTGTTATCAGCATCTCTCCACGTAATCCATAAAATTTTCGTATGAAATTGTTAAGAAAATCGTACTCCATTAGATTGTCTTATGAATGTCAATGATCAATGCGTTTGATATCCAAAAAGAGTTTCTTATGGAATTATATCTGTCTATGTAATGAGTGTTATTTCATAAGTCTGTTGTGGAATGTTATAAGATTCTCGAATGAAGAACAAAATACTTCTTATGTCGATATTCCATAAGAAATTCTTATGTACCTCATACGTTCCGTTTCCTCAGTGTTCAGTATCATAAGGGCGTATCTGCAATGATCGTATCTCTTCATCGATCTTCTCTCTTGCATAATACATAGCCGGTCAACTGTTTTCGAGTGCTATTTTTGTTTTAGTAGAAAGTAGTCATCGTCCTTCGTCGTGTAGCATCGTTAAACGTTCCGAAAATCGATTAAAATTCGATAAAGAGAAATCGACCACTGCAGATACGCCTGTATGATACTAAACGTGAGAAGTTTTTGGATTCCAAATGAATAGAATATAGGGCCGGATCATATTCTTGGCACTTCGGCAGTGGGTTTTTTTGAAAGCTACTGAGCTGATATTTGGCCACAATGTGCGTCGTATTGAAGTGCTTCTTATTGCAAAGTTTCAGTTCTTCCAAATAAAAACCCACATGCCACAGTGAATCATGGAAGTGCCTAAGTAGCTCTGCACCCTAATTATTAAAATTCAAATATGACGTAAACTGCCCATTGCCCGGTGAAAAGTACTGTGGCAAACATTTATCACCTCTACATGAGCCTATGCATGCTATAAAACGTTTGACTTTTACTGTGCGCCCCGTTTTCAAGTTGCCTGTGAGAGAGAGCGAGACAGCGCCTACACACGGCGCACAGTAAAAGTCATAAGAACAAAAAAATTTATGGCACGTACAGAGGCTCATTCACATGTTTCTACACAATTAGGGATGTCGCAAATTAATCGATTATTTCGATTAATCGATTCACTAGTGTTGCGAAGGCCCAAGCTCTCGGGATCGTTTTTTCGGCACGCAATCGTAGCGATTTATTTGTCATTGTCAGTAGTGCCACATACACAGATTAATCGGACACGGTTTAATTATGACACAGATTAATTATGACACGGTTTTGGAAGATATAAAACAGAAATGTCATTACTCTGTTTAGTTTTTCTCAAAAACTTAAGTATTTTGAATTTTCAGAAACAATTATCCGACTTTAACTTACTATTAGTAGAATAAGTTCATAATGAAAATTGTTGACATTCCAAGAACACCCATAAAACGTTCGCCAAAGTTCTTTTCAACCCGAAAAAATAAAATTTTGGATTTGATTGCGACACAGATTTTTACCAAGATTTTTTAAGGTTGACTTAAGGGGATTTTTTTTTATTTCCGTACGGGTTTGGGCCGAAAGTTCTCAGATTTTCATGAAACTTTTTCCACAGGCAGGGCTCATCAATATATGAATAATAAAAACACATGAGAAAAATTCAGAATCGCCTATTTTTCCGGAAAACTCAGTTGGAATTTTTTTGTTTTCCCCTGACACTACTTACTTTGAAAAATCATAACTCAAGAACGAAGCATCCACTGAGAAAAATCTACACGTCAAGGTCGTGTGTTTTACTTATAGATTTGCGCAATGAGGAAAACCACATGATTTGAGTGTGGTAGCCATATGGATTTCATCATTGATTTCACGGTATAATAACATGTGTATCAACATTAGGTTGTCATGTGAAACAAACATGAATTTCCAAATATTAAATCATGAAAACCAACTGATTTGCTTATTGAATTCGAAATGTAGTAGCTTTAGATAGTCATGTGTGATAGAACATAAATGTCATCAGTAGCGTAGCTAGGGGGGTGCGGTGGGTGCGGTCCGCACCGGGCCCGAGTTCATAGGGGCCCCTAAATCGTGGTAAGTGTTTCATTTACCATAATGAATTTGATTTCTAGAAAACTAACAGGTTACAAGCAGATGAAAACTCAGTTTGACGGTGACCTTGATCGGCAATGTGTAGGGCCCCATAATCAATGGTATTAGTGATTAGAAAAGCTTCAATACCTCAGAATTGATTCTCGATAACTCGGTTTAATTTTGAAATTCATACGGATCTACTTAAATGTGCGGGGCCCATAACAGTATCTGAAACTGATTTGGAGGCCTCACCGTTTTTCATTTCAATTATAATTTAGAATAGAAATCAGTAACCTTCTTCGGGACATGGTTTGTACATATTCAAGGCATGTAGAAGATCTCGTTTTAGAGGCATAGCCTCTATTTTAATGCAAGGCTTTATTTTTAAGAGATCTTAAAAATAGAGACTTTTTTAGGAAATTTTTTTCACTGATTTTGATTCCGCAACATGAATAATTTTAAATAAATAGAAATGTCTGAGCTTATCATGATTCTTATTCCGAACGCTCCATCACTTTTGCCTCATATTCCGGACACTTCGATTCAAATTCCGGACAGATCAAACAAATCATAAATAGAAAAGTCAAATAATCAATCAAAATTATCAAACCACTTGAGGGACACCTGAGGTAGTTGGGCATTATAAATTTTCATTGATATCTATGGAAAATGCTCATTAAAACGAGCCTCGAAAGTGAGAACTTTCGAATGGCAAAAATTGAAACATTGCGTGTGAAATGTTTCCCATACAAAGTAAAGTGTCCGGAATTTGAAGCTGTCCGTGATATGAATCAAGACGGTATTTAAAATTATTCCTGTTGTGGAATCAAAATCTTCACCCAACATTCGAAATTTTGAAGGCTCGATAACGCAGAAGAATTATACATAATGATTTATTTTATATGCTTTCTGATGAGTTATACTTCACTGAGGGCTTAAGTGTCCGTAATATTTATCAGAACGGTATAGGAGATCTTCCCTAGCTTCATAAAGGAGCTCTTTAAAAAATACTATACTGTTCATTTGCATTTAAGGATTTTTCAAAGAATTTCTAAGAGAATTCCTATGCCAGTTTCTCTAGTTTGCCTCTTGTTTTTTTTACAGAAATACATCGATATAACATAACTCGTTTTTTATATTCGTTACGTTACATCGAGGTTACGTTATATCGAAACAAGTTTTTTTGTATCTAAATTTCGTTCAACATGTATACTTTTATTGGAAAATGGATCATGAATTGATGTTATTGACCTAGCAAGCATTTTCAGTCTTTTTTACATATTTTTGCGTGTTTATTTTTTTATTTTTATTTTAATTTTCTTTTTTTTATTGTTACGTCTCTATTGCTGCATTCTTTGAAGAAATGTATTCCAGAAATATATTTGGAGAAATCCTTGAATACTCAGAAAAACTCTGAAAGAAATTCATAAACGAGATCTTTCAGCAATACTTAAAAAGTTAATGTTGAGCCGTCCATTAACAGTTCTAGTAGGGTTGATGTACCAATAACCGCATTGCTAAGAACAAAAATTCGTATAAAATCGAAAAATAACGCTAGCGTCATAATTTTTACATCATCTGAAAGCATCTTGGTTTTATGGAAAAAAAAAAATGAAAACTATGAAAACTCAAATGTTTGTATTTATTATCGCGTGTGCCACTATAGGAATACATGTGCCTATAGTAGCACTATTTCTAATTTCTGTTCCTATAGTAGCACTAGGATGACGTTGTTGGCAAAATACTTATCAAAACAGTATTTTTACAAAACTTCTATATTTTTCAAGTGTGAATCAAAAGCTATCGTTTGATGTAAAAAAAGTTCTTAATTCATAAATTATTCCGTAAAATAAAAAAATAGTTTCTCTCAGTAGTGCTACTTTAGGAACAAGAGGTTTACTATAGGCGCAAGGGAGCCCAAATTTGAAGCGAAACTAATTATTTCGATCATTTTTTGAACAAATTCAATCTGTGTATCAATGGTACTTAGATAAAAAGCTCCTGACCTTCATTTCAAAAAATGTTTTGAAAAGATTTATATCAAAATGGCCGTAAAAAGCCACTAGTGCAACTATAGGGGACTGTCGACTAAGAGATCACCGACTCTAGGCAATTATGGGACTTGAAGAGTTTTGTTATGAGGAACTCTTGAAATAAATCCTTTTGTTATTTCTTGACAGAATTTTAGAATAAATTCCCCAAGAATTCTTTAAAAACGTATCAGTAAATTGATGAAGGAATCACTAGAAAACTCCATTCAAAGAAGAACTAACGTTGAGAGATTTTCCATGGAAAAGTTTCAGAACGAATACGTTGTGAGAGTATCGGCATTATTCCAGGAGAATTCTCTGGGGGATCTTGAGATCTTGATAAGTTTTTGGTAGAATTC
The DNA here is from genome assembly GCF_002204515.2 of Aedes aegypti. Taxonomy (NCBI): domain Eukaryota; kingdom Metazoa; phylum Arthropoda; class Insecta; order Diptera; family Culicidae; genus Aedes; species Aedes aegypti. The sequence continues at coordinate 296,518,809 of NC_035107.1, read as the reverse complement.
CCGAATATATTTTGTAATACAAAATATCAGTAGGATATTCTATAGACGAAAACTTTAAAGATTACTTGGAGAATCTACTGAAAAAATCAAAGGAACTTTCTTAAGACATTACTGATGAAATCAAATGGAAGGATTTCGTAATTAATTTACTGACGATATTTCGAGAAGATTGTTTTTAAGGTTTTTGGACGACCTGTACGAGTTTTTAGAATAATTGCTAGGGCATTTCAAGAATCATTACTGGATAGTTCTTCGAAAGAGTCGCTGGAAGAATTCATGATAAATTTAAAATGAATTTCATGAATTTAAAATCCCTAGAATCTGGAATTCTTTGGAAACAGTTCTTGGACATATTCTGGATAAAATCCTGGAGGAATTTAATTACAATTTTCTTATGAAATTTCTCAAGAAATCCTTGGGACGGGAATCCGTTAAGAAAATACTGATCAAATGTCTCTAGAAACTCTTGGAGCAATCTCTGAAATCGCTTTGAAAACAAAAAACTGGTGGAATCCCTGGAATTATTTTTGAAGGATATCTCAGAAGTTTTTATGCATGAATATCATGAGGATTAACTAGTGGAATTCCTACAAGATCACTGTCACAATTTAAAAAAATCTCTAAGAACTCTTTATTCTTTAATTCCCGAAGTAATCTTAGGGACAATCTCTGGAGTAATTCCTGGTGGAATTCACTGGTTAAAATCTGAACGATAATTTGAAAAAAAAAAATTCTAGAAAATCCTTTGGGAAAAAACTATTTGAAATCATAAAGATATTGTAAACGGGAATCTTGGTGGAAGTTATGAGAAAACGTAAAACCATTGTAAACTTTCCTGGAGTACTTATTTTCTTGAACAATTTCAGGAAGGTTTTTTGAAGAAATTTATGCTGGAATCTCTAAGTTAACTTTTATGGTTATCCTAAGGAGAATTCTACTTTGGATTTTTTAGGGTTTATTAATTTTAGGAAGTTCGTGAAAATCACAAAATGAACTCTTGAGAAAATCTTTGGTGTTCATTTTGTAATTAGTTAGCATAATTTAAGGCTTTTCTGCCATCAAGAATTTCAAAATCGAACAAAACACAAAATTCGGGTAATGTCAACATTACGCTAGAATTACCAATTTAAGCTGTATATGGATCATTGCTTTCCAGAGCTACTCCGCCAACTAATATATCAACTTACAAGGCAATTCACTGGAAGTCCTCTCGATAATTTTAAGTAAACTAATGTATTTTTGAACAAGAATTTAAAAAGAAGAACTGTAGGCTCATTAACTGACATTTGTGTCAATTAACGACTACAGCAACATTATCAACATATCAACATAAGTTCCATCATTTTAGTCATAATTCTATAAAAGCTATTTGGTCATCGTTTATTTCAACAGTTGATTTCACATTAGCGTACGCATTTGAACGGCGTTCACATTCTTTTCTTGAGGGCCTCTAAATGGAACATCGCACCGGGCCCCAAAAACCCTGGCTACGCCACTGAATGTCATGGGACTGAAAGAAGAAATTTGGTAGAAAAACTTTTGCTCCCCAAAATATGGATCCGAGGCTCCTCTGCTTGTCGCAAGCTCTCTTGATTTTTTTTTTTTCAAACCCGTGAGCCAGCAACAAGCGGGGCGCCACAAATCCATAATTTGGGAAGCCAGGGATAAGCATATTCCATTTTTTTCGAAACTGAAAGCCAGGAAAATCTGTTAGTGGAATCCGATTTTTCTACTAAACTATACATTATAATCAATGTTTTCTTATAGAAAGGTAGAATTCTCGTATATCGGTCAACTTCACTAATAAAAGAAAAATCGAATTCACAAATTTTCATCTAACACTTTCAGCTTCAAAATTTGCTTCTTCTCTTTGGAAGCATGATGATGACTGTCGTTCGACACGAGGTCCAACCGCAATTCAGTTCACTATGCATCCCATGGGTTGATCACAAACAATTTAGAAGCTTTGAACATGGAAATCGATAGCATAGCTCATGGATTTCATCATAACAATCTCATTGCGCAAATCAATGAATCGACCAACTTGAACATGATGATTATGACACAAGATAACCATAAGCAAAACACACTGAATCCGTGTTGGGGTGATGATCTATGCGTCCATAGGTTGACACATACGAATCTGAAGAGAAAGCTTCGGGAACTTATGTGGAAAAAATATGGAATCCCTGTTGTCGGTTGATGAATCAATCCATGAAGCAAAACACAGGAATTTAATGTGTAACACACACGAAGTTTGCAAGAAAATCATAGCAAATCGATATGGACGTTCATGAATAAATCCATAATTTTAAACACACAGATCGAGCGTGTGGATTTTTATCAGTGTCATAAAAACAAAGTTTTGACGTAGGACTACGTCTTTGTTTTCTATATTGGGGTGCACTTTAAAAGTACGGAAAATGAGACATGTAACGAAATTAGGGGAGATTTTGAACGTTAATAACTCAGTTGTTTATGAACCAATTATTACGATTTTAGTATCATTCGATCAGAAATGTATCTACGCATCGTTAGTAATATATTCGATAAGTGAATTTTGTTGTTAAACTATTGAAAATTTGATAAATGTTGACCCCTTTCTTATCCAACCAATCACGTTCGAGCACTTTTCGACGGTGTCGCTTCCCACTATAAAAGCAAACGGGTCCCTGCTTCTTCCCTCAGTCTTCTTTTTGCGGTCGGACTGTGAACACGGTCGGGCGAGTCATTTTCGCTTTGCTTTTGCACCCGCGTCACAGTCCAATTTGTGTCGTCGAAAGAGGAAGACGCAAGATTGATTTGCGGCGGCGATGACGATGGCTTGGGCGCTTCTCCGAGCGGCAAACTACTGCTGCTCGGAGAAGCGTCCAAGCCATCGTCGTCGCCGCCGCAAATTTATCCGCGCTCCCAGATTGCGACCCGTAATAAATTCAGCATCGGTGGTCAAGAAGCAAGCCCGATAGGAACCAGATACCAGAAGCCCCTAGATTTGCTGATCCGAGGAGCTGCTGCTAATCGAGCGTCGGAATCGCTCGAGATTTCAAGAGTGAGCATCGTTTCCAGATTTCGACACGTACCCGTGGATCCACTACCCGTTGCTGTTGTGTTTGCGTTGAGGATTTCCCGTTCGACCTTATTAGATCTTATATTTCTCAATCAATCTCGCAGCTTCATACAAAATTTATTTTGTTGTGAATAATAGACTATTCGTGGACGCTGCTGCAGTGCCATCGGGGTGAGTGCTCAATATTTCACAACGATTGTAAACTAGAGTAAAATTTTCGACAGTGTCTTTGATTTGCCATATTTTATGAGAACACTTCGATTACGAAAATGATCACATGTAACAAAATTGTGACATGTTTAGAATGCTTTTGAAAAGAAATTCCCATTGAACAATTTTCATAATTTTGGCACCATGGATCAGAAATTTACCTTCATATTAAAGAAAACATCATTTTGGCACCCATTAATCAGAAATTCACCTTCATACTAAAGAAAACTATTGATTATCAATAGCTAACTAGAGAATATTTAGTAAATGTCAACCCTTCCAACTATTCATGTTCGATCAATTTCTCACGCGTTATCATTTTCCGCAATTTTCAAGTAATTCTTAGCCCAACACATTATTGGCACATACCCATTTTCCAGATTGGTTGACTAGAAAGAGAAGAGCACGAATGGGAGGAGCATAATCTGCTAATCTAAGGGTATATAGCATGCTTCCTTCGTCGGATTCGGTTTCATTCCGTTTCGACTTCCGAGCTGGCAAGAGCTCCTCCGATCCTGTGCAGCGACGTCCGCACCTGCTCTGACCTTCAAGCTAGCTCCAGCGTCTGGTGATCGGCGGTCAAGAAGCAAGCCCGTTAGCAGTCAAATACCAGAAGCCCCCAGAATTGCTGATCTGAAGAGCTGTTGCGAATCAAGCGTCGGACTTATGAAATCGTTCAAAATTTCAAGAAAATCGTTCAAGATTTCAAGAAAATTTCCAGATTTCGCCTTGTGCCCGGTGATCCACTACCCGTTGCTGTTGTGCGCCATCCACGGACCATGGCAATCAACTGATCAATCCCGCAGTGCTATTTATCTGTGACCGCATCGAGGCTAAGAAAGCCATCGGCCCTTGTCAGGGCCATCAAATTTGTGGAAAAGAGTTGAAAGAATAATATATCCGACCTTATTACATCTTATATTCCTCAATCAATCTCACAGTTTCGTACAAAATTCAATTTGTCATGAATAATTGATGGCACGACAATTTGAGACTATTCTTGGACGCTGCTGCTGTGCCGTCGGGGTGGAAGCTCTACATTTCACAACGATTGTAAACTAGAGTGGCATTTCTAACAGTGTCTTTGATTTGCCATATTTTATGGGAGCATTTCGATTATGAAAATTATCACATGTAACAAAGTTGGGTCATATTTAGAATGGTTTTGAAGAGAAATTCTGATTGAACAATTTTCATCATTTTGGCACCCATTAATCAGAAATTCACCTTCATACTAAAGAAATTTATTGATTATCAATAGCTTACTAGATAATATTTAGTAAATGTCAAGCATTCCTACTATTCATATTTGATCAATTTCTCACGCATTACCATTTTTCGAAATTTTAAAGTAATTCTAAGCCCAACACATTATTGGCACATACCCATTTTCCAGATTGGTCGACTTGAAGAGAAGAGCACGAATGGGAGGAGCATCATCTGCTAATCTAAGGGTTTAAAGCATGCTTCCTTCGCCGGATTCGGTTTCATTCCATTTACGCTTACGAGCTGGTAAGAGCTCTCCGAACCTGCTTAGCGAGGAGCACCTCGTAGCCAGAAGCCTGCTGAGCTGTTGATCAGCATCTGGTTTATGAGATTTCGGCTCGTGATAAACTCATCTGTGGTGCAGTCAAGAATCAAGCCCGTTAGGCATCATTACTACTTTTATTAGACAAATCGAGCGTCCAGCTTGTGGTATCGCTCAAGATTTCAAACTTAGGCTACGTTTTCAGATTTCAACTTCAGCCGTGTGATCTAATAACTGTTGCCGATGTGTGCCATCCACACCACGAAACATTGAACTGGTTGGGGACTATTTGTTTAACCATGGCAATCAACTGATAACATACTGTAGTGCGATTCATCTATGACAGCATCCGAGATAACAAAGCCTTTGGCTCTTTTCAGGGCCACCAAATGTGTGTAAGAGAGTTAACAGAGTAATATTTCCGACTTTATTTATCACATTGCCAAGCAATGAATAATATTTCTCTCAAACCATAAGATCAACAAAGCGATGATTGAAGCTTTCATTATAATCCTGGAATAACTTCCTATAGACACATTGCTGTTAAATATTCTTTAATTAGAATTACTTAGATTTTGCTTCAGCATGCTGAACAAGCCTCAACCACTTCTGTTCTTTCCAATGCTACCATATTTCATAGGAGGTTACTAATATAATTTCAAAATGATCATACAACCTGAAGTGAAATTTCACATTTTCATAGATAAATATGACGAATTCATCGGATAAAGATAATGTATATTTGGGACTTGATTAAATGTACACTTGGCTGCAAATCGTTATATGCATAAATACCTACGAAAGAAAGAAAAGCCGGAAAAACCATGCTCCAATTCGTGGAAAATTTTCAAAAAACAAATATTTTTGAACAGGTTATTTCATAAGCTTTAATCGCTGAAATTTTTGAAATGGTATTTTATTTCGTTTTGGAGTTATGACCAATTTTGTAAAAAATGTGCAAATGTGCCATTTTGAACTTTTTCTTTGAAAAATCATAGCTCAAGAAAGAAGCATCGTAGAAACAAAGTTTTTTTGTTATGAAAATGAAAGCAAATTTTCTAAGGAATAGAAAAAAATGTTAACTGGAAAAAGTTTTCCACAAAATTTTCCACCGTTGAGAAAATTCGTAAAGAAAAGCCGGGAAAACTATGTTCCAACTCGTGTAAGATTTTCAAAGAAATATTTTTGAGAACAGAATTTTATAAATTTCAATCACTGAAATTTTTAAGATGTACTACTTTTTAATTCCTGCGTTTGGTCATAGTTTTGTGAAAAATGCCCAGATTTCTCGTACAAGTCTTTTCGTTCGAAAATCATAACTGAAGATAAAAGCGTCACAGAAACATTTTCTTTGTCAAATCGGAATCAAATTTTCTCAAAACTTTGAGATTTTTTGAAATGGAATAAGTTTCCCAGGACATTTTTCACCGTTAAGGAAAATAAATAATGATAACCCGATTAGCTATTCCAGCTTACAAACAAAGTATATTTGAAAAGAGCGAACAATAAGATCCAATCCTAAACATTTTTTCAAATACGCTCATTTTTCGTTCCTAAAACATGATCAAATATATCCAAGATGAGCTGTTTACAAATTTATTCATTTATAAGTTTATAAACAAAAATACTTAAGAACGAAACAGCATTGAAGCAAATATTTCTTCAATCATAATGTAGGCATTTTTTCCAGCTACCTGTTAGGTTACTACAAAATTGACAGTTTAATCAATGAGAAGACAATATGGCAATTAGGTATTTACCAATTCTGGTTTAAAGCGGTTAAATGACTTGAGAATCATAAGTTTAGCAAAAAACTAACAAAGAGCAGTGAGAAAGTGCAAGTGTTGTCAGCTGTATATTACTCGTTATTACCGAAGCTGTTGAAATGGACAAAGTTCAATACTACGAATACTATTCGATATGCTGTAACCCCTTCGGACTGGACGTCCACAAATCAGTAAGGACAAATTTACACTCGATTAGCCATGATCAAGTTTCATTCGAATGGAGTTCGGAGGATTACGGAAAAGATGAAAATCTGCATGAAGTGCATGATTATGATTAACCAGAAATGTAAGTTATATAGGGGGGGATCCCCCAGTGCCGGACAGCACCCAATACCGGACAAAGTCGAAACATTGAGAAATCATGGTCCAATCAAGATGGTGTATTAGTAGAAAAGAAAGCTCTTATGTAGACTTATGTTTGCGTAGAATAACACATCCTTGAAATATTCATGCCTTTTTTAAAAAGTAGAAAAGTTTGAAAATCTTTAAAAAATTGACGTATCTTCTTAATTTTGAGCCTTTTTAGTAATTATTTTGAACATGAAAAAATACTTTGGATCCCGCAAACATGATCGGACATAACCCTTAATTTTGGTTAAGCATCTCCTGTTCCTCAGTTTCGGACAGCTTGATTTGTTATATGATATCTTTGTAATTGTTGCATCAGTGTCTCAAAATACTTTCATTTTTCACGGTTTCCGTCGATCATGGTATCAAACATGCAATAAAATTAAGAAGAATGAACATTCAGAACAACATCGTAAAATGTGCTATTTTTCATCATATATGAAAGAGGTTTTTGATAGGCATATTGCAAACTAAGAAAAACTCAAATTATTCTTGTAAATGTTGCAAATGCATTGAGTTGATAATTATAAACTATTCCTATAGAGTACACAATCAATGATGTTCAAATTTACAGAATTCGATGCATTTCCAGATCGTGTCCGGTATTGGGTGCCACCTTTCAAGATCGAACAATTTGGTACTAAAATACAACATCAAAATGCAATGTCAAAATTCATATATTTCAAATTTATTTTTGTACACTATAAAAATGATTATATTTATCATAGATGGGTAACAAGAGCCCATTAAATCAATATTTTTCGAATTATGAATTTAGTGGCTTAAGTGTCCGGTACTGGGGGATCTCCCCCTACTGAATAATTGAATAAATAAAATTAAAAAAAATAATAATAATCTTATTTGTTCCATAGAAAAGAAAGAATCCCTTTTCAATGTAATGAAATATTGAGGCAGAAACAGTTTTTTTTTCAGTTTTTCTTAGCGGTGTAATTTTTCATGGAAAATATCATCCATTCCGACTTATACTTCATTAAAACCAATCCCATATCTTTTTTTCAGATTTTTAAGAAAATTTGCAATTGCTTTGATAAAAAATCTTTGTTTTTCCGATGCTTCGATTGAAATATGGGTTTTCAAAGAAAAGGTTTATATGGTCATTTTCCAAAAAATTGGCGAAAAACGAAAAAAAAGAACATTTCAAAAATTTCAGCGATTAAAGCTTATGAAATTACCTTCTAAAAAATATATTTTTTGAAAGTTTTCCACTAATTGGAACATAGTTTTTCCGGCTTTTCTTTACAAATTTTCTCAACGGTGGAAAATTTTGTGGAAAACTGTTTCCAGTTAATATTTTTTTTTCCTGAGAAAATTTGTTTTCATTTTTATAAAACAAAAATTGTTTCTACGATGCTTCTCTCTTGAGTTATGATTTTTCAAAGAAAAGGTTCAAAATGGCACATTTGCACATTTTTTACAAAATTGGCCATAACTCAAAACCGACAAAAAATACCATTTCAAAAATTTCAGCGATTAAAGCTTATGAAATTATCTTCACAAAAATATTTTTTTTTTGAAAATTTTCCACGAATTGGAGCAAAGTTTGTCCGGCTTTTCTTTACGAATTTTCTCAACGGTGGAAAATTTTGTGGAAAACTCTTTCCAGTTAATATTTTTTTATTCCTGAGAAAATTTGCTTTCATTTTCATAAAAAAAAACTTTGTTTCTATGATGCTTCGTTCTTGAGTTATGATTTTTCAAAGTAAGTAGTGTCAGAGGAAAACAAAAAAAATCCAACTGAGTTTTCCGGGAAAATAAGCGACTCTGAATTTTTCTCAATATTTTTATTCATGTATTGATGAGCCCTGCCTGTGGAAAAAGTATCATGAAAATTTGAGACCCTTCGGCCCACTTTGTACGGAAATAAAAAAAAATAAAAAGATAAAAAGATTTTTTCAGCCGAAAACACAGATGAGAGTCGGAAAAAATGTGGCAACACATTGTTCGTGTCTCTTGTTCGCGCTTCTTTGCTGGTCAGTCTGTTGCGCCGGCCCAAGCTATCACGCAGGCTTGATAACACTCCTCAACATCTGTTTTATTTGGTCATCAAATAAAATATTTCTCGATCACTTTTTCAAATCGACGTTAGTAACTTTCATACGGTTTTGAGAAAGTTAATTAAGAATAATCACAACCTTTCTTCTAAAATTGTTTTGAAATGAATCCCCTTTTTAACATTTTTGTCACTTTGTCTCCCATACAACGGAGCGGCGAAAGTAGCGGTTAGGTTGCGAAAGTGGAGAATTTTACTTTCGTTGTTTTGTAAATCCGGAAATTAAACGTTCTAAAAGTGAAAATCAGTGGGGGTTGTGTACAAGACACGACCGCATGACGTTAACTACGCCAAGTGATTTTCTGCATTTGAATTTAAGTCGATTGTCATAGTTGCAGCCTTCCTTTAGTTCAAACTCTAACATAATATCGTAACGGTCGCAACATTATAGATTTCCAATTGACACCCAGTATATTGCCGTAAGACGTAGTTAACGTCAAAATTTAAAAACTTTCATTACGTGGGGAAAGAAGGGTAACCAAAGCTGGCAAATTTTGCGTTACGTAATATTTGAATCATTCCTTAACAATAGAAAATATATTGCATCCCAACGGCACAGCAGCAGCGTTCTCTGAAACATCCTCAAATTGCCGTATTGTCAATTATTTGTAATAAATCAATTATTTTATGCTGCTATGAGATGAATTAAGAAATTATAGCAAGTATGTGGTAAACACATTAGGGAATATTACACAATTAACTCTTTAAAACACATTTGTTGGCTCTGAAAAGGGCCGATTGAATTGTTGAATTTGTGTAACACGGACACATTTTGACGGCGCACTGGTAGAAATCCTCCTCGCCCGATGAGGTTTGCGGTGGCGATGACGATGGGCGCTTCAACAAGCGGCTTCAGTCGTGGCGGCGTGTTATTGTTCCATTCGCGTTCCATTGAAAACTGAGCTGAGAATGCGAAAGGCACTCGAGACTTGCTCGCCGACCATGTTCACAGTCTGGCGGCAAAAAGAAGAATGAGCGAAGAAGCAGGAATCGGTCTGCTTTTATAGTGCGAAGCGGAACGCAAAAGAAGCGTGGAAAACTGCTTGCACGTGATTGGTTGCGTAAGAAAGGGGTCGACATTTTCCAAATTTTCAATAGTTTATTGTCGATATTCAATAGTTTTCTCCATTCGAGGAAATTGCTGTATACATTTCCGACCGATTGGTGGGAAAATTTTTAAATTCTATCGATAAACGACTGAGTTATTAGCGTTCAAAATCTTTCATAATTTCGTGACGGTCGCAAAATTTTAGATTTTCAATTGACACCCAGTATATTGCCGTAAGACGTAGTTAACGTAAAAAATCGAGTTGGTTTAGGGCGGAACGTGTAGAATTTCGTCTGCGAAACACGTAGGATTGATAAAGTAAGTTTGTTAACTTTTCTGACTTGAGTCTGTTTCAATAAGTCTTCGAGATTTCGGGAAACGGTTTACGAACTAGCTTTATTAAAAGTTCTTACTGATACGCACTCGGATACAGAATGAATGGAAATCTAGTCAATGGAGAGGAATGCACGCGTTAATGAATGACGTACAAAAGGGTCGTTGACAAATTACATTCTCATGTGACGTTCAATACATAATGCAACATCCTCCCCGTTTTATAAAATTAAATTATTCAAGACAGTAAACTAAATTCATTCATTCATTTCATTTATTTAGTTAACATCTACACAGATAACACTGAATCAACAATTTCACTCCACAATACTCGGTTCGTGGCCGCATCTCTCCATTCTCGGTTCTGCCCCACGCTCGCCAAATCGATACCGCCCACCTAGCTCGATGCGCTCCACGCCTTCTTGTACCAACCGGATCCGAAGCGAATACCATCTTTGCAGGGTTGCTGTCCGGCATTCTTGCAACATGCCCTGCCCGTCGTATCCTTCCAGCTTTGGCCACCTGCTGGATACTGGGTTCGCCGTAGAGTTGGGCGAGCTCGTGGTTCATCCTTCGCCGCCACACACCGTTCTCCTGCAAACCGCCGAAGATCGTCCTAAGCACCCGACGTTCGAAGACTCCATGTGCTTGCAGGTCCTCCTCGAGCATCGTCCACGTTTCATGCCCGTAGAGGACTACCGGCCTTATGAGCGTTTTGTACATGGTACATTTGGTGCGGGCGTGAATCTTTTTTGACCGCAGCTTCTTCTGAAGGCCATAGTAGGCCCGACTTCCACTGATGATGCGCCTCCGTATTTCACGGCTAACGTTATTGTCAGCCGTCATCAAGGATCCAAGGTAGACGAACTCGTCGACCACCTCGAACGTATCCCCGTCTATCGTAACACTGCTACCTAGGCGAGCCCTGTCGCGCTCGGCCCCACCAGCTAGCATGTACTTTGTCTTGGCCGCATTCACCACCAGTCCAACTTTTGCTGCCTCGCGTTTCAGACAGGTGTACAGGTCTGCCACCTTTTCAAATGTTCGGCCGACGATGTCCATATCATCCGCGAAGCAAACAAATTGACTAGATCTCGTAAAAATCGTACCCCGGCTGTTAAGCCCGGCTCTCCGCATAACACCTTCTAGTTCAATATTGAACAACAGGCACGAAAGTCCATCACCTTGTCGTAGTTCCCGGTGGGATCCAAACGAACTGGATTGTTCGCCTGAAACCTTAACACAATTTTGCACACCTTCCATCGTCGCTCTTATCAGTCTCGTGAGCTTCCCGGGAAAGCTGTTCTCGTCCATGATTTTCCATAGCTCTACGCGGTCGATACTGTCGTATGCCGCCTTGAAATCGATGAAAAGGTGATGCGTTGGGACCTGGTATTCACGACATTTTTGGAGGATTTGCCGTACAGTAAAGATCTGGTCCGTTGTCGATCGGCCGTCAACGAAGCCGGCTTGATAACTTCCCACGAACTCGTTTACTACGGGTGACAGACGACGGAAGATGATCTGGGATAATACTTTGTAGGCCGCATTTAGAATGGTGATTGCTCGAAAGTTCTCACAATCTAACTTGTTGCCTTTCTTGTAGATGGGGCAGATTACCCCTTCCTTCCACTCCTCCGGTAGCTGTTCTGTTTCCCAGATTGTGCCTATCAGCCGGTGCAGACAAATGGTCAGCCTTTCCGGACCCATCTTTATGAGTTCAGCTCCGATACCATCCTTACCAGCAGCTTTATTGTTCTTGAGCTGGTGAATGGCATCCTTAACCTCCCTCAAAGTGGGGGCTGGTTGGTTTCCATCTTCCGCAGTACTGACGAAGGCATTTCCTCCGTTGTCCCGTCCTTCATTGCCTGTACTCTCAGCACCATTCAGGTGCTCGTCGAAGTGCTGCTTCCACCTTTCGATCACCTCACGCTCGTCCGTCAGAATGCTCCCATCCTTATCCCTGCACATCTCGGTTCGCGGCACGAAGCCGTTGCGGGATGCGTTGAGCTTCTGATAGAACCTACGCGTTTCCTGAGACCGGCACAGCTGTTCCATCTCCTCGCACTCCGTCTCCTCCAGGCGGCGTTTTTTCCCCCGAAAGAGGCGGGTCTGCTGTAGCCGTTTCCGTTTATAGCGTTCCACGTTCTGCCGGGTCCCTTGCTGCAGCATGACCACCCGCGCTGCATTCTTCTCCTTCAAAACCTCCTGGCACTCCTCGTCGAACCAATCGTTCCGTCGACTCCGTCCCACGTACCCGTCGTTGCTCTCAGCTGCATCGTTGATGGCTGCTTTTACTGTTCTCCAGCAGTCCTCAAGAGGGGCTTCGTCCAGCTCGCCCTCTTCCGGTAATGCAGCCTCGAGTTGCTGCGCGTATGCCGCTGCGACATTCGGTTGCTTGAGCCGCTCTAGGTCATACCGGGGCGGCCGTCGGTACCGTACGTTGTTAACGACGGAGAGTTTTGGGCGCAGTTTGACCATCACCAGATAGTGGTCAGAGTCGATGTTAGCGCCACGATAGGTCCTGACGTCGATAATGTCGGAGAAGTGCCGACCATCAATCAGAACGTGGTCGATTTGCGATTCTGTCTGCTGTGGTGATCTCCAGGTGTATCGGTACGGAAGGCTGTGCTGGAAGTAGGTGCTACGAATGGCCATATTCTTGGAGGCGGCAAAATCAATTAGTCGTAGGCCGTTTTCGTTCGTCAGCCGGTGGGCGCTGAACTTTCCAATCGTCGGTCTGAATTCCTCCTCCTGGCCAACCTGAGCGTTTAGATCTCCTATGATGATTTTGACGTCGTGGCTTGGGCAACTGTCGTACTCGCGTTCAAGCTGCGCGTATAAAGCGTCTTTATCATTATCAGTGCTTCCGGAGTGAGGGCTGTGCACGTTTATTATGCTGAAGTTGAAGAACCGGCCTTTGATCCTTAACTTGCACATTCTCTCATTGATCGGCCACCACCCGATCACGCGCCTCTGCATATCACCCATCACTATAAAAGCTGTTCCCAGTTCATGTGTATTGCCGCAGCTCTGGTAGATGGTATGGTTACCCCTAAACGTTCGCACCATTGATCCCTTCCAACACACTTCCTGCAACGCTACGATGCCGAATCCACGGTCCTTCAGCACGTCGGCGAGTATGCGTGTGCTCCCGTGTGAAGTTGAGAGATTTACAGTTCCACGTACCGAGCTTCCAATCGCTAGTCCCTTTACGTCGCTGTGGTCTTCGCCGATTGTCCCGGTTCGTATTCTCTCGTTGATTATTCGTTGCTTGTTTTTTTTTACGGCTGGCTTGCAGGGCCTGACACCAACCCCCTAGATTTCCGGAGGACCATTCCCCCTAAATGTTCGGAGGACCATAGTGCGCAGTTTAGCTTAGAGTCCTTCTCTAGCACTCGGACGATGATCAGCCGCCCCTAACATGGGGAACAGACGCTGTTGTGATCCGCTCCTAACATGGAGTACAGACGCTCAAGGTTTGCAGAAGCAAAAGCAAAAACAAACCCCCCCTTCCCTGACAGCATACGACCAAAGTTCCCACCGGGGGTTGGTTACCCGATCTTCCCTAAGGTTACTCGTACCCCGGCCAGTACCGCGAGGAGGTAGGGATAGGAGTTGCTGGGCAAGAGGCTAAGGACCGCACAAAGGGGTCTATTTTATTCCTTCAGGTACGCGAGGTACCAATGGTACGTCATGCTCAGCCATTTACCAACCAGTAAACTAAATTATAATCTTTGAAACGAACTGGTAATTTGACATTTCTCTTGGATCCAATATTTTTAGCCTCCTCGATCATTGGATCACAAGATGATCTGGAATTTGGATCTGCTAATAAGTCCGCTAAGGTAGGGAAGATTAAGGTGGGTTGATCAGTATGCTCATTGACCATACACGAGCATCCGGTGATCTGCTTCAGGTGTAGGGAACCGGGACAGGAGTCTTGGGGCTGTAAAGGCTCTGATAGGACCAAGTTATGTAGGCGATGTGATAAGGAAGGTCATAAGGCACGAGGCTGCAAAAATCCTCCCAAGTGTTTGATTTGTTCAGGGAAGTCTGTGAACAACAAGCACCTAACGGGAGGCTCAAGGTGCCCGACCTTCAAAAGAACCATAAACGAAAAGTCACAGTGCATTGAGGAAAAACCAATTTTCGACCATAAAGTTCTAAAGTGACCTATATCTCTAAAACTATCAGATACAGAAAAAATGATATTATACAAAGTTTTTAAATTTTCTATAATCTTCAATATTGTAGAACATTTTGTTGGGCTATATTTTGAAATAAAAAAGTTTGAGAGCGAATTTGGAAAGCTATGAAATTTGACGCTTAGGACACTTTTGCATATAACGCGCCTTGACCAGACAAACAAATGTTCAGAAGACACCAAAACCCTGTCTCTTATATTTTTCAAGTTACAGGTCGGACTCGATTATCCGGAGTATCGATTTTTTTTTCACTCCGGATAATCGAATCACTAAGAAAAAAATAGAAATCTTCGATGAAAGGACTTAAATATTATCTTTTTGTTGTTGTTTTATTTATATGATGCGGTGGCGTAGCCAGAAATTATTTCTAGGAACAAGCCATCATAGTAGCCATGTAATTCAGTTTAAGAGCAGTTCCTTGAGTTGATATCGAATAATTTAGATGAAAGTGTAGATTAAAACTATGTACATATTTTTTTTCCTTCAATAATTCAAATGATATAGTATGCCATGAAAAGCTTGATCATGTGTCAGTTAATTGTAGTCATCATGGTTCAAGGTGAGCAATTTAATTTGTGAATGAATTTCAACTGGAACTAGAATACTACTTTCGAAAGGCTTTCTCAGTCTGTAAGTCGAAAAACGATGTTTTTTACATTCCTTCATACCCCTTGAAAAAGGCCAAAACCCATCGGCCGAAACGTCGGGAATGCAAAAAACTATAAGGGTACATCCCTATGGGGTTGAACGAACTGGTGACGTAGGACCACGTAACAATTGAAAATATATTGCATCCCAACGGCACAGCAGCAGCGTCCTCGGAAACATCCTCAAATTGCAGTATTGTCAATAAATCGTAATAAATCAATTATTGTATGCTGCTATGAGATGAATTAAGAAATTATAGCAAGTATGTGGTAAACACATTAGGGAATATTACACAATTAACTCTTTGACACATTTGTTGGCTCTGGAAAGGGCCGATTGAATTGTTGAATTTGCATAACACGGACACATTTTGACGGCGCACTGGTTGCAATCTTCCTCGCCCGATGAGATTTTCGGTGCGCTTCAACAAGCGGCTCTGGTCGATTTTCTTCAGCCATCTCGAACAAATTTGGGAATATTACACAATCAACTCTTTAAAACACATTTGTTGGCTCTGAAAAGGGCCGAATGAATTGTTGAATTTGCGTAACACGGACACATTTTGACGGCGCACTGGTTGCAATCCTCCTCGCCCGATGAGATTTGCGGTGCGCTTCAACAAGCGGCTTTGGTCGATTTTCTTCAGTCATCTCGAACAAATTTGGGAATATTACACAATCAACTCTTTAAAACACATTTGTTGGCTCTGAAAAGGGCCGAATGAATTGTTGAATTTGCGTAACACGGACACACTTTGACGGCGCACTGGTTGCAATCCTCCTCGCCCGATGAGCTTTGCGGTGCGCTTCAACAAGCGGCTTTGGTCGATTTTCTTCAGTCATCTCGAACAAATTTGGGAATATTACACAATCAACTCTTTAAAACACATTTGTTGGCTCTGAAAAGGGCCGATTGAATTGTTGAATTTGCGTAACACGGGCGCACTTTGACGGCGCACTGGTTGCAATCCTCCTCGCCCGATGAGATTTGCGGTGCGGATGACGATGTGCGCTTCAACAAGCGGCTTTGGTCGATTTTCTTCAGCCATCTCGTACAAACAGCTTGCCTCTGGTAGCGAGGAGCTGAGCAGGTTTGGAGGAGCTCTTACCAGCTCGAAAGCGAAAACAGAATGAAACCGAATTCAACGAAGGAGGGATGCTTTATACCCTTAGAATAGCAGATGATGCTCCTACTTTCAAATTCTTCGTTTTCTTATCTGGGAAATAGGCTATATGAAACTGATGTCTGTGTAAGGGATGTACAAGATGAACATTGTGCTGTTATTGCATCCCGACGGCACTGCAGCAGCGTCCTCGGAAACATCCTCAAATTGCCGTATTGTCAATTATTCGTGATAAATCAATTATTGTATGATGCTATGAGATGAATTAAGAGATTATAGCAAGTATGTGGTAAACACATTAGGGAATATTACACAAATAACTCTTTAATTTCGTTTCAAAAGCATTCTAAACATGTCGCAATTTTGTTACATGTGATCATTTTCGTAATCGAAGTGTTCTCATAAAATATGGCAAATCAAAGACATTGTCGGAAATTCAACTCTAGTTTACAATCGTTGTGAAATGTTGAGCACTCACCCCGACGGCACTGCAGCAGCGTCCACGAATAGTCAATTATTCATAACAAATTAAATTTTGTATGAAGCTGCGAGATTGATTGAGAAATATAAGATCTAATAAGGTCGGAAATATTATTCCTTCAACTCTTTTCCACAAATTTGATGGTCCTGACAAGGTCCGATGGCAGATAAGTAGCACTGCAGGAAGTTATCACTTGATTGCAATGGTCAAACGGGAAATCCTTAACGCAAACAGCAACAGCAACGGGTAGTGGATCCCCGGGCACAAGTCGAAATCTGGAAACGATGCTCACTCTTGGAATCTCGAGCGATTCCGAAGCGCGATTAGCAGCAACTCCTCGGATCAGCAACTCTGGGGGCTTCTGGTAATTGGCTCCTAAATGGCTTGCTTCTTGACCGCCGATGCTGAATTTATCACGGGTCGAAATCTGGGAGCGCGGATAAATTTGCGGCGGCGACGGAAGAGGAAGACGCAAGATTGATTTGTGGCGGCGATGGCGATCACTGAGGAAACGGAACGTATGAGGTACATAAGAATTTCTTATGGAATAACGACATAAGAAGTATTTTGTTCTTCATTCGAGAATCTTATAACATTCCACAACAGACTTATGAAATAACACTCATTACATAGACAGATATAATTCCATAAGAAACTCTTTTTGGATATCAAACGCATTGATCATTGAAATTCATAAGACAATCTAATGGAGTACGATTTTCTTAACAATTTCATACGAAAATCTTATGGCTTACGTGGAGAGATGCTAATAGTAAAATATTCACGATTGAGATTCATAAGAGCGTGTATGACATTGATTAGTAACACTTGTGAAAAACAGTCGACTTTATATAAAAAATCACGTAAGAATTTTATACGAAATTCTTTTGGAATAAAGACATAAGAAGCATCTAATGAGACTCATAAGAAAAATTTGTGAACTTCCTTCGATCATTGCGTTCATAATACAAATAGGTATAATATCATAAGATACTCTTATGAAGGATCATAGATATCAATTATGAAATTCTTTAGGACCATTATGTATTTAGAGAATCGCTCCTTGAATTTAGGAAAATAAAGATATTCATAAGATCTCTAATGATAACGACAAGAATTTCTTGTGAATATCGGACGTTTTGTGTTTCATAAGAATCTTATGAAAGAGAGAAAACCAGTCAAGAAATCATTTCACAAGCGTTCTCTTATAAAATTCGTATGCAATTTCTGGCTCAGTGATGGCTTGGGCGCTTCTCCGAGCGGCAAACTACTGCTGCTCGGAGAAGCGTCCAAGCCATCGTCATCGCCGCCACAAATCAATCTTGCGTCTTCCTCTTCCGACGACACAAATTGGACTGTGACGCGGGTGCAAAAGCAAAGCGAGAATGACTCGCCCGACCGTGTTCACAATCCGACCGCAAAAAGAAGACTGAGGGAAGAAGCAGGGACCCGTTTGCTTTTATAGTGGGAAGCGACACCGTCGAAAAGTGCTCGAACGTGATTGGTTGGATAAGAAAGGGGTCAACATTTATCAAATTTTCAATTGTTTAACAACAAAATTCACTTATCGGATATATTACTAACGATGCGTAGATACATTTCTGATCGAATGATACTAAAATCGTAATAATTGGTTCATAAACAACTGAGTTATTAACGTTCAAAATCTCCCCTAATTTCGTTACATGTCTCATTTTCCGTACTTTTAAAGTGCACCCCAATATAGAAAACAAAGACGTAGTCCTACGTCAAAACATCGTTTTTCGACTTACAGACTGAGAAAGCCTTTCGAAAGTAGCATGTCGATATATTTAAACACTAAAATTTCAGAGCGCACGATTTCTTGTCCGGAGCTTGAAGATTTCTTTTAACCCTTTGGGGCCTGATTTTTTCCAAGAATTATTATACAGTTTTTTGAACGCCTTTCAATAGTCTTGGTGCTCAAAATGCTAAACATAACAAGAAATGATGACAAATATTTTTTTGGGAGGTGCTAGGTCTTCCAAACTGCTCTTGAGTTCATAACTTGAAGTTTATGCTTGTAATAACAAACTTGTTCATCATACAAGGTGATGAACTGTAATCTACCGTATATTCTGAACCTTCTGAGTATTCAGCAAATATTATCAGATCATTTCGAATGTTCTAGATTATCTAACTTGTCGGGATGTTCAGTACATAAGATCTACAACGCGATGAGAGTCAGGATTTAGTGTAATAAATTAATAACCCCGAAACGAAGCACTTCCGAAACATGGTGTATTCGACAAAGTTTCCAGTCATAATTAGCGACATCTATTGGGAAGCATCCATAAATTATGTCACGTAAAAATATACTATTTTCAACCCCCCTGCTTTTCACCTTTTGTTTGAGAACAATTTGTGAAAACGTCAGTAGAGTCTAAATGCGTAAACGAGTAGAAAAACGTTTTGAATATATGTGTTTGTCGACGAATCTTCTTCTTTTTTCTTGGCATATCGTTCCCACTGGGAGGAAGCTGGCTTCTCAGCTTAGTGTTAGTTTAGCACTTCCACATTTATTACCTGAGATCTTTCTCAGCTAATGACCTTTTTGCATGGGTATATCGTGTGGCAGGCATGCGCCCATACTTTGTGCCCAAGGAAGTCAAGACTCTTTCCTTTACGAAAAGATCCGGTAATCGTCATACAAATCTCGAGCTCTACTTCTTTTTTGCAATCGTGCAACACGACTATCCGTGTAGAGGAGTCACTACTGTACTGTCACAGACAAACAGACGTAACACTCTTGAGAAGCTCATGGTACATGCGTTTAACGATGAATTTGAATTTCATTTGACCGACGCGATCGTTCCACCAGAGGCGCTAGTGTTCGACCGCTTTGACTTTTGATAGTGTACACGTTGCTGAATGATGCGAACAAAACTTACAGCCAATTCTGGACGAACATTTCAAAAGGGCACATCGACATTGGTAAACATTGGCTTTGCAAGCCGCTGTTGAGCCCAATTCAACTCGATCACGCTCACCAATACCACTATCAGAAAGAGATAACACCAATCTTTCTGATAGTGGTATTAGTTTGCATGGGCGGGCTTAAAAGAACTCAACAGCAACGTTTTTAGAAAAAGGCTCAAGACCTCTTGAGCCCTTTTCAAATGTTTGTCCAGAATTCGTGTAGTAGTGTGCATGTTAGGCAAACGTCAACTAAAAATCCATCATGGCAGACAGTGCTTCGCGCGGTTCTTGCAACAGATGGCAGTGTGGACTATAAGACTATCCATGAGGACACTTCGCGATAGGGTTGACAGCTCAAAGTGCAAGTACAGTGAACACTTAACTTACCGAAATTTCATTAAGCGTCATCAGTGCTTACCAAGCGATGATTGTCAAAAATTCATGGTAAACAAAAAAATTTAGCTGATCACAGCTGTCTCATGGATTGCTTTATTGTCAGTTAAGCACTTGGTAAACTCTTTGCCATGACATGAAAAGGCATGTGAAGCAGCGTTTTTCTTGACATAATAGGTATGTATTACCAAGTACGAACATCAATTGTGTTTACAAAAGGCATTTTAAGCTACTTTTATACTAATTATTCTATTTGTCAGACTTCTGCATGTTCAGGATGTTCTAGGTTGCCAAGTAGGACATTAAGGCATACACCTAAATTTTTTCCCTGACAGGGAAGTATATTTGCAACGACTTTTCCGAAGACAGTAAATTTTATTCATTGGTTCTTTTTATACAGCCATTTTCCGACTACGGTCATAAATGACCGTGCCGGCCCCAAAGGGAAAACTTTGATCATTTTAGCGAGAAAAGTTACTGGAACAAGGGTAGACCTGATGTTCTGAACTCCAGAGTAAATTGGAGGGCCTGGAATATCACCAACGTTCCTTGAAATAGCCAATTGGTCTGTGAGAAGGTTCAGTGAACATGGTAGATTAACCCTTTGGGGCCGGCGCGGTCATATATGACCGCAGTACAAAAAAGGCTGTAAAAAAAGAATCAATGAACAAATGTATATACTGTCTACGGCAAAGTTGTCCCGAATATACTCTTTTATCAGAGAAAAATATGAAGTATATGCCTTTATGACCTAATTGACAACCTAGAACATCCTGAACATCCTGAAGTTTGGAAAATTGAACTATAAGTACATACGAAGCGTGAAATGCTGTTTGTGGACATAAATGATGTTCAGGCTAGATAATACAGAATTACTCTTTTAACGATAACACTATTTCACTTGCTTTGCTATGTCCTGAGATGTTCTAGGACGTCCAAACTATCCTGAAGCACACTCTTTGAAATCTACAACCGTAACAGTAATTGTTTGGGTTAAAAACAATAACATTACAATTTCAAATAGAATCTACCAACCTCTGAGAATCTCAAGAGCTATTTCAAGGAACGTTTGGGATATTCCTGGCCCTCCAAATTACCCTGGAGTGCAGAACTTCAGGTCTACACTTGTTCCAGTAGTTATTCTCGCTAAACTGAGTGAAGTTATATAATCTACAATATTTACTGAACCTTGTCACGGATCAAAAGGCTACTTCAAGAAACGTTTGAGGTATTTCAGGCCCTCCAAATTACCCTGGAAATCTAAAATTTCATGTCTACATTTATTCCAGTAGTATTTCTTGCTAAACTGGGTGAAGTTATATAATCTACCATGTTCACTGAACTTTCGCACGTATCAATAGGATGTTTTAAAGAACGTTTGGAGTATTCCGGGCCCTCCAAATTACCCTGGAGTTAAGAACTTCAGGGCTACACTTATTCCAGAAATTTATCTCTCTAAACTGAGTGAATTTATAAAATCTTTCCTGTTCACTAATCGCGAATATCAAGTCCCTACGCACCACCTATTCATCGATTTCAAAGCGGCCTATGATACCATCGACCGCGAAGAGCTATGGAAGATTATGGACGAGAACGGTTTTCCCGGGAAACTGACTAGACTGATCAAAGCTACGATGGATAGTGTACAGTGCTGTGTGAAGATATCGGGTGCATTATCGGACCCGTTTGAAGCACGCAAAGGACTTCGACAAGGCGATGGTCTTTCCTGCCTCCTGTTCAATATTGCGCTAGAAGGTGTTATGAAACGGGCGGGCTTCAACATGCGGGGCACGATCTTCAATAAATCCAGCCAGTTCATTTGTTTCGCTGACGACGTGGACATTGTCGGAAGAACGTTCCAGGTGGTTGCTGAACAGTATACCAGGCTGAAACGTGAAGCAGATTGGGTTGGATTGAAGGTAAATACGTCGAAGACGAAATATCTGCTGGCTGGAGGAACCGAGCGCAATAGAGCTCGCATAGGCAGACGCGTGACGATCGACGGGGATGAGTTCGAGGTAGTGGACGAATTCGTCTACCTCGGATCATTGACAACGTCGGATAACAACTGCAGCAGAGAAATTCGAAGACGTATCCTCGCCGGAAGTCGTGCTTACTATGGACTCCACAAGACCTTGCGGTCTGGTAAACTTCACTTCCGTACTAAGTGTACCATGTACAAGACGCTAATAAGACCGGTAGTCCTCTACGGGCATGAGACGTGGACAATGCTTGAAGAGGACCTGCAAGCGTAAGGAGTTTTTGAACGACGTGTGCTTAGGACGATCTTCGGCGGAGTATGTGAGAACGGCGTATGGAGGAGAAGAATGAACCACGAGCTTGCGCAACTCTACGGTGAACCCAGTATCACGAAAGTCGCCAAAGCTGGAAGGGTACGATGGGCGGGACACGTTGTGAGAATGCCGGACAACAATCCCGCAAAAATGGTGTTCAACTCAAATCCGGCCGGTACAAGACGAAGAGGAGCGCAACGAGCTAGGTGGTTTGACCAAGTGGAGCAGGATCTTGGAAGTGTGGGGCGATCGAGGAATTGGAGGTTAGCAGCCATGGACCGAGTTAGTTGGCGTAACATTGTGGCGCAGGTCATGTCTTGAAGGACGTAGCGCCAGCAAAAGTAAAGTAAAGTAAGTGTTCACTAAACCTTCTCATGCATCAATAGGCTGTTTCAAGGAACGTTTGGGATATTATAGGTGCTCCAAATTACCCTGGAGTTCAGAACTTCAGGTCTACACTTATTCCAGTATTTTTTCTTGCTAAACTGAGTAAAGATATATAACTTACCAAGTTTACTGAACCTTGTCACGGATCAATAGGCTAATTCAAGGAACGTTTGGGGTATTCTAGGCCCTCTAAATTACCCTAGTGTTCGAAACTTCAGGTTTACATTTGTTTCAGTAATTTATCTCACTAAACTGAGTGAAGTTATAAAATCTAACATGTTCACTGAATTTTCTCACGGATCAATTAGCTGTTTCAAGGAACGTTTGGGGTATTCCGAGCCACCCAAATTACACCGGAGTTCAGAAATTCAGATCTACAATTGTTCTAGTAATTTTTTTATTAAACGATGAAGTTATTTAATGTTAACTGAGCTTTCTCACGAATCAAAAAGATATTTCAAGGAACGTATGGAGTATTCCAGGCCCTCCAAATTACCCTGGAGTTCAGAACTACAGGTCTTCCCTTGTTCCAGTAATTTTTCTTTCTAAACTGAGTGAAGTTATATAATCTACTATGTTGACTGAACCTTCTCATTGATCAATATGCTGTTCAAATGAAAATGAAATTCAAGGAACGATTGAGGTATTGCAGATCCTTCAAAATTTCCCCAGAACTTCAGAACTTCAGGTCTACTATTTTTCCAGTAATATTTCCTTCTAAACTGAGTGAAGTTATATAATCTACCAATTCGCTATTTCAAGGAACGTTGGTGATATTCCAGGCCCTCCAATTTACCCTGGAGTTCTGAACTTCAGGTCTACTCTTGTTCCAGTAACTTTTCTCGCTAAAATAATCAAAGTTTTCCCTTTGGGGCCGGCACGGTCATTTATGACCGCAGTCGGAAAATGGCTGTATAAAAAGAACCAATGAATAAAATTTACTGTCTTCGGAAAAGTCGTTGCAAATATATTTCCCTGTCAGGGAAAAATTTTAGGTGTATGCCTTAATGTCCTACTTGGCAACCTAGAACATCCTGAATATGCAGAAGTCTGACAAATAGAATAATTAGTATAAAAGTAGCTTAAAATGCCGTTTGTAAATACAATTGATGTTCGTACTTGGTAATACATACCTATTATGTCAAGAAAAACGCTGCTTCACATGCCTTTTCATGTCCTGGGATATTCTTCGACGTTCAGACTATCCCGAAGCTCAATTCTCGAAATTTACAGCAGTAGTTGCTTGCGCTAGAAATAATCAGCGATGCCAGATTTCTTTGGAAATCATTCCGTAGACGAAAAGTAATAAGCGGGGGGAGAGATCCCCGGCATTGCAATTCCGTAGATTTCCGTTGGAAAAATCCGTAAATTACCGTAGAATGATGAGAATTTCCGTAGCTTTCTGTAGAAAATATACATTTTCCGTAGAATTATCTTACGGATCCGTAGAAAGTGCTCAACTCCGTAGATCTACGGAAATTTCCGTAGATCTGGCAACGCTGCAAATAATAATATTTTCAACTCAAACGGAATCTATTGACCTCTGAGAATCTCAAAAGCTTTTCCAAACTATCCTGGAGCTCAGAACTTCAAATCTGCCCTTGTGGCAGTGTTTTTTTTCGCTAAATAGAGTTCAGTTATATAACCTACCAGGTTATATAGGGCCCCCATAGCCGAAGCTGTAAAGACGCGGGTATTCATCATGACCATGCTGAGGGTTCCGGGTTCGATTCCCGGTCGGTCCCGGATCTTTTCGTAATGAACACACGTAATGCACAGACTGCGAATATCCTTGAATGCATGTATTCGTTGGGCTTTCAATTTGTCAAGGTTTTCAAGTGCGAGCCACCTACACAAAGAAATACTTGGATGTTCTTTCAATAATTTCATTAAACTAAGATGTTGTCTCACGTTGTTTAAAATATCCAAAAATGGTCCAAAATATCTTGCCGATAAATTGGTTTCGTTTCGAAGTATTAGAGTCAGAAACTATACATTTCCTCAGTTTATAACTTCACATTATGGTAGCTCTTTCTTTGTTCGTGCAATTGAGTTTTGGAATCAACTTCCTGCTGACATTAAACACATTAATTCTTTACGGAGATTTCAGAACGAATGCATCAGTTGGTTGAATGAAGGAAATTAGGAACAAAAGAATTGATTATTGATAGGCGAGACAGTTACTTTTTGTTTACATTTAACTGTGGTTATTCTCCTCCAAATGTAGAAATTTATAAGGAAAACACCTTACTCTACATGAATATAATTGAATAAATAAAATAAAAATAAATAAAATAAATATTCTAGACTGCCTTGGGCATAGAGTAAAGGGTGTCCACGATGAAATTGCCACACACAAAATTGATTCGCAAAATTCGAGTTTTCATCCGATTGCCATCAAAACTTCAGGGATTGAGAAATATCTATTAAACTTCATTTTACCATTTTACTTGTATTTTATTTACAGTCCATACGTAAATGCCCGCACCTTGGCCTCAACCCCGGCCATGAGATTCTGCACAACCTGTGAATCAACCGTTTTTTGCATGTGAACCCATACTTTCTTCAGTTCCTCGACTGTCTTTAAAAAGACATGAAAACATAAGAAACAAAAACATGTTTGTCTACTCGTATTTACCGATGCTTTGCAGTTACAGAAAATTTACTACACAGCCATACAAATCCCAACTGTTTACTTCTTTCTTTCTGACTGACTTTTTCCACGCGTGTAAACATTAGAGCATTAGTGACATGCCATACGGCCTCATTTGATTCGGCTGGGAAACGGTTTGAAACGCAAAACGCACTACGATGCATTTTCCAGCCGAATAAAATGGAGCCGTTTAGCACCTAAACAAAGCCACCAAGTGCCCTATGGAAGACTCTCAATTAGATTTGGGTGAGAGTGTCGTGAACAGTGCTGGGAATGGTAATAGTAGTAGGCTTGAATTTTCGCGAAAATCACGTGGCTCTCCAGTACAGTAGTTCAAAAACGTGAATCTCATCAAGTAGCCTATGTTGGGTGCAGGAATTTTCTAAATCATGAGTGTCATTGAAGGCTCTAAATGCGGGAAATGTAGCGGGAAATAGAACATTTTTCTACAGTAATTCTGGGTTGCCCTAAGCAACGGGTGTTTTGCTATTTGCAAGGCTTTTTGCCTACAGCAGCGATGAGCGTGAGTTTCACTGGCTTCGCTGACTGTGATTGGCTTTGCTTGGCTACTGTAGAGCGAATTTCAAGATTTTTCCCAACCCTGGTCGTGAAACTTCTAAAGCCTCTCGGCTATACGGAGCGACGCCGAATGAGAGAAAGAGGTGGAGATAAATAATGTCGTCACTGCGCAAGCTTCCATTGAAGTGTTAGCTTATGCGTGCGGAAAAATTTGCACCCTTGGCAAAGAGTGTACCAAGTGCTTAACTGACAATAAGGCAATCCATGAGACAGCTGTGATCAGCTAATTTTTTTTGTTTACCATGAATTTTTGACAATCATCGCTTGGGGAACAAAGAATATTGGTAAGCACTGATGACGCTTAACGAAATTTCGGTAAGTTTAGTGTTCACTGTGCTTGCACTTTCAGCTGTCAACCCAATCGCGAAGTGTCCTCATGGATAGTCTTATAGTCCACACTGCCATCTGTTGCAAGAACCGCACGAAGCACTGTCTGCCATGATGGATTTTTAGTTGACGTTTGCCTAACACGCACACTACTACACGAATTGCCTGTAAGTTTTGTTCGCATCATTCAGCAACGTGTACACTATCAAAAGTCAAAGCGGTCGAACACTAGCGCCTCTGGTGGAACGATCGCGTCGGTCAAATGAAATTCAAATTCATCGTTAAACGCATGTACCATGAGCTTCTCAAGAGTGTTACGTCTGTTTGTCTGTGACAATACAGTAGTGACGCCTCTACACGGATAGTCGTGTTGCACGATTGCAAAAAAGAAGTAGAGCTCGAGATTTGTATGACGATTACCGGATCTTTTCGTAAAGGAACGAGTCTTGATTTCCTTGGGCACAGAGTATGGGCGCATGCCTGCCACACGATATATCCATGAAAAAAGGTCATTAGCTGAGAAAGATCTAAGGTAATAAATGTGGAAGTGCTAAACTAACAGTGGAAGTGTAGAAGTGCTAAACTAATATATTCAAAACGTGTTTCTACTCGTTTACGCATTTAGACTCTACCGACGTTTTCACAAATTGTTCTCAAACAAAAGGTGAAAAGCAGGGGGGTTGAAAATAGTATATTTTTACGTGACATAATTTATGGATGCTTCCCAATAGATGTCGCTAATTATGACTGGAAACTTTGTCGAATACACCATGTTTCGGAAGTGCTTCGTTTCGTGGTTATTAATTTATTACCACTAAATCCTGACTCTCATCGCGTTGTAGATCTTATGTACTGAACATCCCGACAAGTTAGATAATCTAGAACATTCGAAATGATCTGATAATATTTGCTGAACACTCAGAAGGTTCAGAATATACGGTAGATTACAGTTCATCACCTTGTATGATGGACAAGGTTGTTATTACAAGCATAGACTTCAAGTTATGAACTCAAGAGCAGTTTGGAAGACTTAGCACCTCCCGAAAAAAAAATTGTCATCATTTCTTGTTATGTTTAGCATTTTGAGCACCAAAACTATTGAAAGGCGTTCAAAAAACTGTATAATAGTTCTTGGAAAAAATCAGGCCCCAAAGGGTTAATGTATTCGGTTACCACTCTATCTGGTCCTGGCGATTTTCCATTACATGCTGAGAACAGAATACTTTTAATCTCATCATTTGTTGGAGGATTAGGCAATAGAGTGTAATCATGTTCAGCACAAAACTCTACTTCAGGTCCCTCACATGCCTTCAGTATATCTTCCCAAACTCGCGAGCTAATCATGGCTTTTTTCTGCTTTTTCCTCTTTACGAAGTTTTTCAAGTAATTATACGTCTTCCATACTCTCACTCCTGCATCATAATCATTAAGGTTCTTGAAAAAAAAACAGTAATTTCCTTTTCTCTTTGCTCCTTTACAGCTACCTGATATTCCTGTCTTCTATTTGTTACCCTGTATTTAGAATTTATCATATCCGGATGCTTTTTCGAAAGTTTTAGTGCTGCTCTTAATCAATCTAGTGCATATTTCCTGCGCGGCGTATTGGGTACTGTAGATACTTTAAGCGTATTGCAAGCTGCTATTCTCAATCTACTGGCTATTTCCTCATAGCAATTGTCTAACGTATCTGTTTGAATATCTGTTTTCGTTGGAATCGATAACAGTTTTTCTCTAATTTTTGTTTTTCGGGAATTTTAAGGAGGTCTACGTTGATCCTTGTGGCTACTTCATTACTTTTCTTAAGGACTGGATTATTAGTAAAAACTAGCCCTATAGTTAACATTACGTGGTCGGTTTTCAAATCTGTCCAACAGCCTTTAATGTATCTAATTCTAAAAAAAGTGTACTGTGGTACCAAAACATGATCAATCTGACTTGATTTGTCCTTAGTTCTCCAAGTGATTTCTATACTTTTCCCTATTTTAGTCGACACATTCTTAAGTTTTGACAGATGCAAAAAATATTTGAATTGTTCTCCGTTATCGTTACAGTACCTATGTCCTAGTTTTGTTCCTATCCATACACTATCATCTGGTTGTAAATCTTCAGAACCTATCTGAGCGTTAAAATCTCCTAGTACAATAAGTGATTTACGGTCTCTTTCTCTAGTCACTATTTCATTGAGATAGCTGAGAAAATTTTTCTGGTTACTATTTGGTGCATGTACGTAGATTACTATTAGTTTAACTCCATTTATTGTTAGCTTAATCCACATAATACCTTTTCTGCATTCCTTTGCCTGAAGAATTCTGATTCTCTGATTTTTCCTGACAACGATAGCTAATCCTCTAGCCTTGTTCGTATGATTATCCTTTACCTGCCAACTCTAATTATTAGTACTCAAATCATCTCCAATTGTATTAACTTCTTGAAATGCTGCAATCATTACGTCATGCGTGGTTGTTTGAATCACCTGTTGTGTTTTTTGATTGCTTTCCATGCTGTGTGATTTTCTTTGAATGATGACTTGATTCGTTGGCCTCTCTAACCTTTTTACTTTTAACTGTCCTTGATTCTCCTCCTGCTTGCATTTTGTTTCCTTCTGCTTCATTTACTTTTATCATTTCTGCTTCTACTTCACCTGCTTCTTCTGCAGTAATATTAATCACACTATCGTAATGATCTCCAGTATAAAAAATTCTCATTGCTGATTCATTGTCTTTTCTAACACCAATCCTTACACTCAAGCCCTGGTTCGTGTAAACTTCCACTTGCTTCTCAAACAATTCAGCAACTGTTATTATTGCTTCCTCTCCTAACCAATATGATTTCTCTCTAATTTTTTCTATCACGCGTTCAAATGTTCCTACCTCTTCAATTTGCTCATACAGGTAAACGTCGAATCTTTCCCTACTGTTGTTAATAAAACTTGCAATATTGTTTCTTAACTTCATCACATTGTAATCTGACATATAGTAATTCTGATCTATTCTTCCCATTTGATCTAGCATTGCTCTGATCAGGCAACTGCCGTCTCCATCAATTCTTTTTATAACTGCCTTTTGATTGCTCTCCTTGAACCTTAAATTGAATGATACTTCCTCAGCTCGTTTCTCAAATACGTCTATCGCTGGCTTAATGCTATTGTTTTCCTTCCATTCTTGAATTAGCTTACTGCTTTTTATTGAGTAATAGCGGACACCCACTTCCTGAAACTCTGCTACCAACCGAAAAGAAGCAAATTTCCGTTTCCTTTCAGTCACCCCAAGTACTATCTCTTCACCTCCTTCCATGAAAACTATAATTTCTCTGTTCAATGCTACAGCTAACTTACTGACAATTTTCCATATTTCATATAATGCGTTTCCATTTACCATTACTTCTTCTTCAAGTCTATTCAAAACCTCACCATACATTTAAAAAAACAGATCAATTTGTTCTAACACCGTAATCATCTCTTGCTCCTCAATTTCTCCTTCATTCATTTTCTGAATAACATTCATCATCAATCCACTGTATAGTTTGCCATCATCTTGCCTACACAACTTGGTCCTATTATGGCCTTTACAGTTCCAGGACTTGTGTCCTGGTTTCCTACACCTAAAGCAGATCACCGGTTGCTCATGTATGTTCAATGAGGATCTTGCCTACCTTAGCGGACTTATTTGCGTCCGCCACAGGTAGGTGTACTAAGGCCACCTGAGTACCTGCCGGACCTTTCCGTAGAGAACGGCAGCGGTGGGCACCTGAATCTCGCACTGTTGCCGCAGTGCCGTGACGAGCTCTTCTGCGTTGGTGATCTCGTCAAGGTTCATCACCTTCAGAGTCACTGACTGCGTCAGAGCCCTCACCTCGACACCCTCGCCAAGGACCTCTTCCGTCAAACTTTTGTAGGCGGCGCCCTTGCGCTCCTTGTCGCGCTTAAGCTCTAGGATCATTTCACCTGTACGAGTGCGTCTGACACTGCGTACGTCGGCTCCTAGATCTGCGAGCTTCGCGTCACTGCGCATCGCCTTCAGGACTTCCGAGTACTTGGACTCTTTTGTCTTGATGATGATCGCATCATCCTTTTCGCGCTTGGCACCTACCCTTCTACCTTTCTTAGGCCTGGTATCCCTGCGCTCCTGCACTTCCTGCTTATTTTTCTTCTTTTTTCTCACTACGGTTGTCCAGGGGGCGTCCCCCCCCTGATCCGCCCTAACCTGTGATGATTGAGAACCTCTCAAAGGTCGCAACCTCCTGTTCCCATCACTCCGTGAGGGGCCAGCCTTTTAGGGCCCACCCTTCTCGGCTTTCCGGGACGCCTGGCTGGGGTCCGATTTTCCGGAACTTCTGCCGACTTTCGGGGTCAATATTCGCCTGGCCTTGCGAGCGCTGCCGGGTAGCTCCTCCCCTGACGGCTGCCTCGCACGCTTCTGCGATTGCTTGTTGTAAGCATTCGCTTCCGCGCTTTTGGGGCTACCCGCAAAAACGAAGGGCTCCATCTGGGTAGACTTCGGCACCTTCAATTCCACGGGTTCTGCCGCTGCCACAGTCGTCATGAGTTCAGCATGATTCTGCTTGGCCGCCAACATTGACTTACGAAGTCTAAACAAGGCCTGCTTGAGGTCCTTGCTGATGTTAGACTTCGAGGACGCAAAGTCAATGATGGAGTCAAGCTGCTGCGCAGAGAGCCCATCTCTACTTTTATTAATGGCCCTCATCAACCACGCTCCATCCATAACCTCACCCGATGCGTTAGCCGGGGATGAAATATGGTGTCCAGCACTGGCACTACGTGCACTGCTGCCTCTTCCTGCTTCCACTCTCCTCAACGAAGACCTAGCTAACCCACTTCTTGCGAAGGGGTTCGCTTCCCTACTACTGCTACTACCTGCACTACTACTATTATTTTGATTAGAAATTGTACTCATTTTTGGATCCCACGAGTAGCACGGGAAAAGAGGTCCACCACGCCAGAGCCCTGCATTAACGCGGTAAGGGACAAAGTACTGTGAGGGGTGCCCAGGTACCCCACAGGCTCCGTTAATGGCCGAACATCTTTTTCACCCCTTCGACCATTCATTCCTCAGCACGGTTTTTCGCTTGACACCTTGAATTGGGGTTACCCCGTTTGGTGGACTCTTACCACCGGAACAGGTCATCCGTTGTTCTATTCTATAAGCCGGAAACTACACAGCAAAATGGGAATAGTTTAGTGGGTCGGAGATGTAGTCCTGTCTGCTGCTTTGCAGTTAACGGTCCCCAACCCCACACTCCTGGACCTTCAGGGTCCGGGTGTCTGTTGAGCAGATTATCCCCCATTGCTTAGAAAAAAAGACATAGTGCATGATTGTGGAATTAACAGTGCCTATTTCGAAAACTTTGAGACCAGA
This sequence comes from Aedes aegypti, assembly GCF_002204515.2. Taxonomy (NCBI): domain Eukaryota; kingdom Metazoa; phylum Arthropoda; class Insecta; order Diptera; family Culicidae; genus Aedes; species Aedes aegypti. Next base: position 296,487,012 of record NC_035107.1, on the reverse strand, counting down.
TTCAAAACTTGTTGAATCCATTGTGAATGGGCAATGTGCGTGAAAATTTGTTGCCTAGTGTATCCTACCTAGAGCAATATGGATGAGTTTTTCCTTCGTTTTCCAAGAAAAACGCACAATGGATGAGAGTCAAACGACGCGATAGGTTTATTTTTAATGAATTATGTTCATATTTTTGTTGATCGAAAAATTATCAGCCTTTACTGTCGAAAAGCTTGTGAGCTAACATTTTTTTTTGCGTATTAACTCAAAATAAACATAAATTTACACCGTTTTACTTTCGTTTCCCTCATGTAGTGTAGATTTTTTATTTCCCAACTCGACCCAAGCGATGCGCTGGATGTAGCTTTATTTGCTCCATTGAAAGCAAAATGGAAAAAATGTGGTTTGGAAATAATGTATGTGTGTGTGGGTTTTTTTTTTTTTTTTATCTAGGAGTTAAAAGATCTTCTAAAGACTGGCCTGTTGTGTGTATTGTTCATGCATACAGATTTGGCGCTGTGTGGGATTAACTTGAGTGCCTACCCACTAAAAAAAACTCTCCTAGAATTCCTTTCACCTGACTTCCCCTCCGGCACCACCTTGCAGTATTACTTCGAAGGAGAGGTGTTATGTGCTGTTTGCACCGCTTTGTTACTTTTCAGCGTATTCTATTTTTGCCATGCTAAGCCCTTTGGCTCCTGTTAGTAGTTAGTAACTCATTTTCGCCATTTAGCGACCCATATCAAGACATCATGCTAAGCCCTTTGGCTCCTGTTAGTAGCTAGTTACGCTCTCATTACCGCCATTTAGCGACCCGTATTAAAACACCCGTGCCAGAAACTCCCTGACGAAGGAAGTTCTCTCGGTGCTGGACGCGTGCCATTTAGCACTCCAGGTTATCGCGCACTACTCGGATAGTCCCCGGCGGTGAATCTACCCTACCCCGACGAAGAGTTCCCCGGAGGTGGAAGTTCTTCCGGTACCGATACTGCCCGGATAGGTGCCGAGGTGAGTCCTGCGATTCCGGTTGGCGGATGACTTCCGGTTCACAGGTGCCCTGACGACCAATTTCCGGTGCTTTTCCACGATCTACTCGGTCTTGTCCCCGACGGAGGATCAAGCCTACCTACCGGTTGGGTGCCGAGGTCGGTTCGGCGATTCCGGTTGGAGACTGACTTCCGGTTCACCGGCGCCTCAACGACCCAGAACCAGTACTACGTCGCGTTCTACTCGGTCTAGTCCCCGGCGGTGGATCTAGCCTACTCCGGTCGCGCCGCGTGCGCCATTTAGCGCTCCATCATCTCGCGCTCTACTCGAATGGTCCCCGACGGCGGATCCATCCTACTCCGACAGAGAGTTCCCCGACGTAGGAAGATCCCCCGAAACCGACCGGGAGCCATTTAGCTCTCCAACATTTGTGCGCGGCTCGGGCAGTATACGACCGGGCTACGAAACCCGACCCGAGTTGTCACCGCGCGCACTTGCTTGTTCCTCCCTCCACTTCCGCTGAAGCAATGACATTATTTTCGTCACCGCCATGTTCACCGCGTTCCACATCACCTCATCGCTACACATTCTATCCACTACGTTGTCTACGGTTACGTCAGCACCACAGACCGCTGTCATTTCGCTACGTTCCGCAGCAAAACGTGGACACTCGAAAATGACGTGTTCTGGCGACTCCTCTACGACTGGGCACTCAGCGCAGAGCGGCGACTCTGCGTGGCCGAACCTGTGCAGATATTTCTTGAAGCAGCCGTGACCTGACAAGAACTGCGTCAAGTGGAAGTTGACTTCTCCATGGGATCTGCTCACCCATTTCGCCAGATTTGGAATAAGGCGATAAGTCCACCTTCTCTTCTCAGTGGTATCCCACTCGCGTTGCCATTTCACCATCGTGTCGGCTCGGGCAATCTTCCGGGCTCCTCTGGTACTACTAGCTTCGTAGCACTCCTTATCCTATAGGGGCCATTCCGGCAATCACGCATACTGCCTCCGAAGATATGGTTCGGTAGGCACTCGCTACCCGCATGGCCATCAGCCTATACGTGCTGCTAAGCTTGACTCGGTTTCTCTTCGTCTTCATTGCGGTTCCCCACGCTGGGCTAGCGTACCTCAGGATCGACGTAGCCCTAGTTGCATGTGTGTTTTTTTTTTTTTTTTTTTTTTTTTTTTTTTTTTTTTTTTTTTTTTTTTTTTTTTTTTTTTTTTTTTTTTTTTTTTTTATTATAGTAGGGTACAACAAAGCTTCAAAAGCCAGGCTTGTTGTGTGTTGGCACGGTGTGGGACTCACGTTAGGCGTGCTTAACCACTAAAAAACTTTCCCTACTGCTCCTGTGCCTCGATCCCCCCCGGAACTACATCAGGCAACTACATCGGGGGAGGGCTGTGCTCATGCACTTCTGTGCTCATGCACTTCTTCAATCTCAGCCTCTAACTGTTCTGCTAGTTCGCTGTTGGAGCGTTTTGCCCAATTGGCGGTTGAACATCTCGCCGGGACTTTGGACAGCTTTCTGTGCGACGACGCATACTTCCCTTGGGCTGGCCTCGCATCAGAGCTCTGTTGATCTTCTACTGGACGCTCATGTGCACTTCGTTGCTCTACGACGACTTGTTCTCCGCTGCTGCTGTTCGAGCTCTCCTTGTTGACCAGTTGGATGCCGAGGTCGGTCCAGCGATTCCGGTTGGAGGATGACTTCCGGTTCACTGGCGCCCAGACGACCCAAAACTGGTTTGTGACGATCGATGCTACTCGGCTTAGTCCCCGACGGTGGAGCTAGCCTACTCCGGCTACGCGCTTCTTCATGATTCGATACAGGCCGGTGGAGTGCCGAAGTTGGTCCAGCGATTCCGGTTTGAGGATGGCTTCCGGTGCACTGGCGCTCCGACGACTCAAGCCGGTGATACGCTACGTACTACTCAGAGTAGTCCCCGGCGGTGGATCTATCTTACTCCGACGAAGATTTCCCCGGCGGCGGAAGATCTCCCGAACCGATGCTATCCGGGCAGATGCCGAGGTCGGTCCTGCGATTCCGGTGTAGGGAAGCTTCCGGTTCACAGGCGCCCCGACGATCATTTGCCGGTGCAACAACGCGATCTACTCAACTAGTCCCCGGCGGTGGACTTAGCCTACTCCGAAGCTGGCCGGGCAGATGCCGAGGTCGGTCCTGCGATTCCGGTGGAGGGAAACTTCCGGTTCACAGGCGCCCCGACGACCATTTGCCGGTGCTATTTCGCGAATTACTCAGCTGGACCCCGGAGGTGGACTCAGCCTACTCCGACTCGACGTTGGTTGGCCAAGTGCCAGGATCGGTTCTGCAATTCCGGTTGGAGGATGGCTTCCGGTTTGCAGGCGCCCGGACGACTATTAACCGATACTACGCTACGCCCGCTCTACTCGGTCTAGTCCCCGACGGAGGATCTAGCCTACTCCGATCGCGACCCGGAGCTCTCTGGTCTTCACGCCATCTCCTTTGCAGCAACGACATAATCGCCGTTATTCCCCTGTTCACCGCATTCCAGGTGCTTTCATGCTGGCACATGTTCTGCACGATGTTGTCCGGATTTAGGACGTTTGCGGTTTCTGGCATCATCTCGCTTCGTATATCCGTGAATCGAGGGCAGTCGAATATAACGTGCTCCGGTGTCTCCTCGATATTTGGACAGGCCGGAAAATGTGGAGATTCTGCGTGTCCGAATCTGTGCAGATATTTCTGGAAGCATCCATGGCCTGACAGAAACTGGGTCAGGAAGAAGTCAACTTCTCCATGTTTTCTGGTCGTCCACACCGACACGTTAGGAATGAGCCTGTGGGTCCACCCTCCTTTCTCCGAGTTATCCCACTCCTGCTGCCACCTGGCCATTGTGTCCAACCTAATGGTATTCCTCACCTTCCTGGTGTCCCTTTGCTGGTAACATGCGATGTCCTCAGCCAGAGTGATGCAGATGGGGATCATTCCGGCGATAACGCACACTGCCTCCGATGATATAGTGCGGTAGGCATTCGCAACCCGTATAGCCATGAGCCGGAACGTACCTGCCAGCTTATCTCGATTACGTTTGGTTCCCAACGCTGCAGCCCAAGCCGGGACTCCATACCTCAGTATAGACGATGATACGGTCGCTAGAAGACGCCTCGTGCTGCTTCTTGGTCCTCCAATGTTGGGCATGATCCTGGCTACGGTGTTAGCAGCTTTCGCTGCCTTTTCGCAGGCATAGTCTACGTGGCTGTTGAAGTTTAGCCTGTCGTCGACCATTACTCCGAGATGCTTTAGAGAGCGCTTCGATGGGATTGCGTGCCCTCCGACGTTGATTTCCAACTGCTGTACCGCCTTGCAGTTGCTGACCAGCACCACCTCCGTTTTATGATGAGCCAACTGCAGCTTGACTCCCGTCATCCACGATTCGATGGTGTCTAGCGATTCCGCCGTCAGCATCTCCACCTCCTCCGCAGTCTCACCAGTTATCGCGAGAACGACGTCATCTGCGAACCCGACGATCTCGACTCCATTTGGCAGTGACAAGGTTAGCACTCCATCGTACATCATGTTCCACAATGTTGGACCAAGTATGGATCCTTGTGGAACTCCCGCCGTGACTTCAATTGACATCCGTCCCTGGTTTGTGTCGTAGACCAGTACCCGGTTCTGAAAGTAACTTTGCAGAACTTTACATAGATATCCTGGAACCCGCATTCTGTGTAGGGCTGCAGCGATAGCCTCCCAACTGGCACTGTTGAACGCGTTCTTGACGTCTATTGTTACCACTGCGCAGTATCGATTGCCTCTCCTCTTCTGCTTGGACGCTTTCTCCGCGCACGCGATGACTGCCCGTGTGTGTGTGTGAGTGTGTGTGTGTGTGTGTGTTTCTTTTTTTTTTTTTTTCATGCAACTAGGAGTTTAAAAATCTTCATAGACTGGCCTGTATATGTTCATGCTCATGCCAGTGTAATTTTTTTCGCGGTGTGGGATCCACAAAGTGCCTTCCCCACTAAAAACACTCTCCTAGGTTTAGTACCATAACCCTCCGGAACCACCTTCCAGTATTACTTCGGAGGGGAGGCTAACGTGCTGAGCGCACCTCTTCAATTTGTTACTCTACATGCTGAGCCCTTCGACTCCTGAGCCCTTCGGCTCCTGAGCCCTTTGGCTCCTGAGCCCTTCGGCTCCTGTTAGCAGTTTTAAAACCGTTCAACGTTGTGCCTCATGCTGAGCCCTTCGGCTCCTCACGTTAGTAATTTATTAGTACCTATTTTCGCCCATTGGCGACTCGTCAATATGTTAGTACCTACATGCAACATTCTGAGCCCTTCGGCTCCAGTTTGTACACTACTCTGCACTCATTCAGGGCGCGTACTCACACAGTTACGACGACCATCTCCTTTTCTTTGTTCAGCTGGTAGGATGCCGAGGTCGGTCCAACGATTCCGGTTGAGCATAACTTCCGGTTCGTAGGCGCCTCGACTACCCATTACCAGCGTCCCGACGTACTCTACTCGACTAGTCCCGGCGGTGAAAATTCTCCCGAGACCGATTCTTCTTTTTCTACGTTTCGAGCCGACCGGAAGGGTGCCGAAGTCAGTCCAGCGATTCCGGTGGAGCCTAGCTTCCGGTTCACTGGTGCCCCGACGACCCTAAAACCGGCGCTATGACACGTCTACTCAACTAGTCCCCGGCGGTGGACCTAGCCTACACCGACGAAGAATTCCCCGGCGATGGAAGTTCTCCCGAGACCGATTCTCCTGCTGCTGCTGCTGTTGCTGCTACTGCTGATCTTCACTTTTTTTACAGGACGACCGGTAGGGTGCCGAAGTCAGTCCAGCGATTCCGGTGAAGCCTATCGTCCGGTACACTGGTGCTCCTACGACCCGGGACCGGTGCAACGCCGCGTCTACTCAGCTAGTCCCCGACGGTGGATCTAGCCTATTCCGTCAGAGAGTTCCCCGGCAAAGGAATGTCTTCCGAAACCGAGCAGCCATTCTTCCTTTTCGTGCGTTCACTCTAGCTAGCAGATCGTTGGTCGCTACGCCACTTCTTCTGAAGCTCGGACATAATTCTCGATACCGTGCTATCGACAGCGTTCCAAATGCTTTCTTCTCGGCACATCTCTTCGACAACGTTATCAACAGTGACTCCTCGCATGTCCCTCCTCACTTCTTCGAACCTAGGACATTCGAAGACTACGTGCTCCGGTGTTTCCTCCACATTCTCGCACTCCGGGCAACAAGGTGAAGAAGCATGTCCGAACCGATGCAGATACTTCCGGAAACAGCCGTGTCCGGACAGAAACTGCGTCAGATGGAAGTTCACTTCTCCATGCTTCCTATTAACCCACAGTGACACATTTGGAATTAGACGGTAAGTCCACCTTCCCTTCTCCGCGTTGTTCCACTCTTGCTGCCACTTAGCCAACGAGTCCGTTCTGACGATCCTTCTCACATTTCTGGTGCCTCTTCGCTCATAACACTCCACGTCCTCGGCCAGGGTGATGCAGATGGGCATCATGCCAGCGATAACGCATACTGCCTCCGATGAAATCGTCCTATAGGCGCTCGCTACTCGTATGGCCATGAGTCGGAATGTGCTGTTCAACATCCTCCGATTACGCTTGGTTTTTACCGCTGCGGCCCAAACTGGGACTCCATACCTGAGAATAGACACCGCTACACTCGCTAGGAGACGCCTTTTACTACTTCTCGGTCCTCCGACGTTCGGCATGATCCTCGCTATCGTGTTGACCGCCTTCGACGCCTTTTCGCAGGCGTAGTCCACGTGAGCGTTGAAGTTTAGACGGTCATCTACCATCACCCCCAGATGCTTCAAAGCACGTTTTGATGAAATGTCTTGTCTACCGATGTTGATTTCAACCCTCTGAACAGCTTTGAGGTTGCTAACCAGCACTAGCTCCGTCTTATGATGAGCCAGCTGCAGTTTTGCTCCGGTCATCCACGCTTCAATCGTGTCAATCGCTTCCGTCGTCAGCATTTTGACCTCTTCCAACGTCTCGCCAGTCACCGTTAGAACGACATCATCTGCGAATCCAACGATTTCCACTCCGTTAGGTAGCTCCAGCATTAATACTCCATCGTACATCGCGTTCCAAAGCGTTGGACCAAGGATTGAGCCTTGTGGCACTCCTGCCGTGATCCTGATCGACTTTTGACCCAACTCCGTTTCATATACCAGGATTCTGTTTTGGAAATAGCTTTTTAGCATACTGCACAAGTAGCCAGGAACTCGCATTCTATGCAGTGCTAAGGCTATAGCCTCCCAGCTGGCGCTGTTGAAAGCATTTTTGACGTCAATCGTCACTACGGCGCAGAACCGATTGCCTCTCCTCTTCTGTTTGGATGCCTTCTCCGCATTCTGCACAACTGTCCGGATTGCATCCACCGTCGAGACCCCTTTCCGGAATCCGAATTGTCTCTTCGATAAGCCACTCTCGCTCTCTGTGCATTGTGTCAGCCTGTTAAGGATGATCCTTTCCAGGAGCTTACCAAGTGTGTCCAGCAAACATATAGGTCTATGCGATGCTGGGTCCCCTGGTGGCTTCCCTGGTTTTGGCACCAACACCAGCTTCTGAACCTTCCAACTGTCTGGGAAACAGCCTTCATTCAAGAGTTTCTGCAGCGTCGTCCTGAACAAATCCGGGAACGCCAATATCGCGGTTTTTAGTGCTACATTGGGGATCCCATCCGGACCGGGAGCTTTCTTCACCTTCAGACCCTTCGCCACTGCTAGTAGCTCTTCATTAGAGATTCGCACACCTCCGGGTTCTTCTTCCTCGTCTTCGTATGGCGTAGGCGGCCACACTGTTGGGTCATGATGCGGAAACAGACCTTCCACGATAATCCTCAACTTGTCTGGACATGTTTCGACTGGTGTCGCCGGACCCTTAAACTTCGCCATCACAATACGGTAGGCGTTGCCCCAAGGGTTTTCTTCGGCTTCTCGACATAGCTCCTTGTAACAGCTGGACTTGCTCCGCTTAATCTCTTGTTTGAAAGCAGCTCTAGCTTCACGGAAAGCGATTCTCCGTTCCTCTCTCTCTACTTCGGTTCTTGCTCTCTGGACGCGTCTTCTGGCTCGGAAGCATGCAGCACGGAGGGTACTAAGCGTCTCATTCCACCAGTACGCTGGGCGCCTTCGGTTCCTAGGCTCCAACTTTCTCGGCATCGATGCATCACAAGCCGTTGCTACCACTTCTGTCAACTCTTCTGCGTCAAGGTTCACCCTGCTGTATGTTCGAAGCGCCTCAATAAACACCTCCTTGTCGAAGTCCTTTGTCTTCCACTTCCGCTCGTATGTCCTCATTCTCATCGGCGCTGGGGAGATTCGCCGGCCGATGCTGTAGAGAATCGCCTGATGATCACTGTGGGAATATTCCTCGCTCACCCTCCAATTCATGTCATCCAACAACAATGGGCTACAGAACGTAACATCGATGATGGACTCCCGACCGTCTTTACGGAATGTACTGACAGCCCCTTCGTTGCACAGCCTCACATCTAGCTTCGCCAGAGCTTCGAGTAAGCTGTACCCCCTGGCGTTGGTCAATCTGCTGCCCCACTCTACGGCCCAGGCGTTGAAATCTCCTGCTATGACTACCGGCGTTCTTCCCACCAGCGTATCTGTGAGCAAATCCAACATACTATTGTACTCTTCGTCTGTCCATCTCGGAGGCGCATAACAGCTGCATACGAAGACTCCGTTGACTTTGGCAATAACAAAGCCGTCGTGTGAGCTATCGACTACTTCTTGTATGGGGAACCTGCCCATCACCTGTATTGCCACCATACCTGCTCTATCAGCCACCCAATTACCGTTTTCGAGGGGAACCCGATATGGCTCCGCAATTATTGCTACATCGCACTTGGTTTCTGTCGTGAACTGCCACAACAGTTGCTGTGCAGTGTCGCAATGATTGAGATTCACTTGCGTGATCTCCATCCTTATTGGCCCGCCTTCGCTTTTTTATACGCCGGGCATTTGAAGCCTCCCGTCGGATGATCGTTTCCGTCCTCCGGCATGCATAGCAGGCACCTAGTCCGCTTTGTACAGTCCCGAGCAACGTGGCCATTTCCGCCGCAATTCCAGCATAGGTCGGACCTGTCCGGGCCCTTACAGTTTCTCGACTGATGGCCGAATCCCCTGCATTTGAAGCATCTCTCCATTTGCTTGGCGACTCTAGGTACCAATCTCAGCGGGCACACCGACCAACCAACTTTGATCGTGCCTAACGCCACCAGTTTGTTGGCAGCATCCACTGGCAACCGTATTGCCGCCTTCTGTGTGCCTCCATACGACTTCCTTATCCGCATTGACATCTGTCCTTCTAGGTTACACTGCTCGGCCAGTGCCCACTTCAGGTCTTCTTCCGTCGTGATCTCATCCAGATCTCTGCACTCGACCACTGCCTCCTGCGAAAGAGCTCTTACGTTGGCCTCGTCGCCCAAGGATTTGGCGATGAGCTCCTTGTACACCGTGCTCTTGACAGAGGGGTCTTTCTTCAGAACGAAGATCATGTCGCCCTTCTGCGTGCGCCGCGTTTTGACAACGTTTTCGCCCAGTTCCTTTAGCTCCGGATCTTCCTTCACTCTTTTGAGGAGCGCAGCGTACGTTGTTTTGTCGTTCGCTTCCACGACCAGAGCATCACCCTTGTACCTCAGCCTAGGAGGTTGACGTGTTTCTTTCTTCTTCTGTTCCGGCTTCTTTCCTTCTTTCACTTTCCGGTTTTTCTTCTTCTTCTGCTGACTTCCGACGATACGCCATTCACCTTCACTTCCAGCATCTCTCTGGTTGTTGACGCCTTTCTTCTCGTTTTTGTGCTTCTTTGCATCCTCTTGATCGCCAGGTGATTCCCTGATCCTTTTCTCCGAGCGGGTATTTTGGTGACTTCTCGGCGTCTCCTGAACATCCGTCGAAGGTCGTTCCGCTGCTTCCGTAAGAGCTTTCTCAGCCGTTTCCGCTCGCATTCTGAGCGCATTTTGCTCACGCTCAGCTGCTGATACGGCGGACCTAATGCTCGTCACCATGTGCTTAATTTTCAAGTGCACATTATTTCTCTCCTTCACGAACTCGTAGAGCTCGTTAACCTTCCTCCTAATGTCTGCCAAACTCGACTTCTCCAGTCGCGACTCGTTGTGGGTAGTGCTGCTACTCGAATTAGGTGTGAACACGCGGTTTAGCAACGTCCTCTCCTGCTGTGTTGCTTGTGGCTCACTATGTACTTGGCTAGTACTCGCTACGGTGTCCAGTGGTGTAACTGGTGATCTCGCAACCCTACCACTTCTTGCGAACGCGTTCGCGTCTTCTCCAACTGCCTTGGTGTCATCAATACTCTCCATTTTAGTGGGTCCCCCCTCCGAGCCGCTATCTTCATCCGTCGTACATAGTCGCCTTCGCGATCTCATGGTTATCTCGTGCCTATGAGCGTTGTAGGCAGTGAGGCCATGCGTGGGTTGACACGGACCCTTATGGGGGCCGGGTACAGTGCCAGATCGGCGTAGATCGGGGATGTTACATCCGAACCTATGTACTCATCACGCTTGATGGACAGACGTCGAACGTACTTGAAGGCCTGCCACGGTTTTAACGGGACGGGGGCAACCGCACTATTGGCCCACCCGCCGTTTCAGGGAAGTGTCACCCATCCTTACTAAGGGAGTAGAATAGTGCGGCTGTCAGCTCTGTAGCGTAGATATGTCGTGTTCCTTGTTCCAGTTCCTCAGTCCATGCCGCCAGTATGCCGTAATTAAGATCTTACTGGCGTCGATCCTAATGTGCCGGTTGGCACTCCAGATGATGGGCTTAGGCACTTTGAAAGCGGTACCAGGTCGCTTGTTCAGGGCTACTTGCAGATCTGTGGTTTTTTGTAGAGATTCACCAGAGCCCACTGATGAACCCCCGCCACATCCTAGGTAGACCATGCTTGAGCCCCCTGGTCAGATGGACCAGACGCTCGGCCACTTCCCATGGGAAGTACTAAAGGTGGTATTCCATACGGCTGTATGTACTAGTTTCGCTTGGAAAAGGTAAGAATCCCAAGCTCCCACCTGGCACCCCCTCACTCTAGCTGATGTCAGAAGGACAACAGTGCCCAGGTTGCACTACCAGCTAAGTACGCAACCCTTAGCTGGCGGTCTTTGTCATCGTTAGACCCGTGGAAGCGTGAGGTAGGGGCTTGTGAGGACCAGAGCTATGTTGGTCGCTCCTTCCTAGTTGTCGACTCACCATTTTGCAACCCTGTGTGGGTGTGTGTGTGTGTGTGTGTGTGTGTGTGTGTGTGTGTGTGTGTGTGTGTGTGTGTGTGTGTGTTTTTTTTTTTTTTTTTTTTTTTTTTTTTTTTTTTTTTTTTTTTTTTCATGCATCTCTAGGAGTTAAAAAATCTTCTCAAGACTGGCCTGTATTTGTTCATGCTCATGCCACAGTGTATGGTTTGGCACTGTGTGGGATTCGCAATGGGCGCCTACCCACTAAAAAACAGTCTCCTAGGTACACCGTCACCGTAAAGAATTCTTCTCCGGCACCAC